>NC_134934.1:11833636-12136666 GCF_051020765.1 Lasioglossum baleicum
TCGACCCACTTTCAGCCGTTCGCCTCAGCATTGCTGAAAGCGCGTTCGGTCACGAAACCGACAGAGCAATTTAAATATTTTATTGGTAAACATATCCGAAGAGTGCGTTGATTCAGTTAATTAGCCGACCTACATATCGAACCGGAGAAAAATATATCGTAATGCGGAGCTAGGACATTGGCAGCCCCGCCCCTCAACTGTTATTGGCTGTGCGAACGCATTTCGTTCTCGGATCTAAGGATCCAAACATTGCCAGTCTGGATAGCAAATCGTACCACCAAACAAATTTTATTGGAGCCTGACACCTTATCAACAGAATCAAAATTCATATTCAGCCTACTTATTAGATTTTGCATGATTTTGCACAAAAATCAAATTTCTATTGGTGCGTGTAAAGAAGCTGTCAGAGAAGAAATTAAAAGGATATTTAGAAGGTGTATTGTACAAAATAGAATAATATTATTTGATAAACGTTGTATTAAATTTTGTCATGGATATTAAACAGTACGCCAGTTCCACTAACAACAGCGACTAATAAACAATCAGGCTCGCATAAACTACAGGAGCGACGCCGTGTGTGACATTTGCGCCGTGTCGTAAACTTGTCATTCTGTGTACAGAATCTATATGTATACATATAATACATATGTAGCATCAAAATGTAAACCCATGTAATTCCGTTAGATTTCGAACGAGAAGGTGAACGAACTGCGTTATAAAAGACGACTCGAGAGATTGTTAGTCAAAATGACGAATGTTTGCGGCAGTACGGACGAGGATAAAATATTGGTTCGCGAAATTGTAGAATTCTTCTTAAAAATTTGGAATTCCAAGCATGTATACGTGATCATTTTGTCTACGCAGCGTCACGTTTGCAACGTATGTACAGGGGATATGAAATTTAAGAAAAATAAATAGCATCACTGAGCACCAATAGATACCCTTTAAGGACGAATACCCACGTATTGACGACATCTGGATCGTAGCTCCAATTCCTGAAGTTGCGAACATATAATTTAAGAGAACTTTCACAGCAAGGATTTGAAACGAGGACTTCAAAACCATTGTTCTTGTTGCTGTCACCACTCTACCTTCCCCTCCTACGACGCTATTCCTCCACGCTTCCGCCAAGGCCCAGTCACGTGATTAATCCGGTACGAGCAGAGAGAGGGAGTATCTGGATCTGGCGACTCTGCATCTGCTCTAGACCGACGGAGCATTGGAAGCAATTATTTTTCATTGTTTCATAAAACTATCCAATTCAGAGTTAAAGCAATTTTTATTAGGATCTATGAAATATCTCTCGTATATGTTCATAGAAATAAATTCATTAAATAATTCCCGGTGATTTTGACGAGTCCTGTGAGTGACGTATTAATTTATAAGAGTCCGAATAGTATGAAAACGATTGAAATCCGCCGATAACAGCACTTTCGTAATCCGAGGGATTCCCGGATAAAAATGCCACGATCTCCGCCAGACGCAGACGGCCGTCGGGGAAAAAACGACGTGGAACAAAATGAGCGCGTACGTTTTACGGTAAACGATAAATATCGGCCAGTTCTGCCGTGAATATTCGTCTTGGCACGGTTAGCTGGCAAGTAACGAAGCCAGGGAACGTTTATTTTTGCGCCTCATAGGCCAATAATTCACGGTGGTCGGTGGCCACCGGCTAGGTGGCGCATGGCGTTTCCGAAGCCGTTCAAATCCCGATCACGATCGATCTAGCCGCGGGCCCCGACTAAATCAACGGCGACCGGCTTCCATTAGAAAATTTCCAGCCGTATTAATAACGATACGATATGTTTATTCGGTGGACCGGGGGGCTGGAGGCGCGGTCGCATTTGCAGATTGCGTCCCGGCGACGACGTCGCGACGCTGCCGCCCACGATACCGTCGTCGCATTTCAGACCAAAATTGCAAACAGCTGGACCAAAATCAAATGTTTGACCTGCTTCTCACTCCATGAAATTTCGCTTACTTGTTCCTAACGCTGTACATTCGAACTGCGAGACTCAGACCTCTCGAGTGAATTACATATACATGATTGCAACGAATACACAGGGCCTTCCATTATGATGTATTTTCGATTATAAAAAAATGCTGTTTTCTTACAATTTCACACTTTTTTACAATTTTACTACAATTTTCCACTTTCCTACAATTTGACGACTGACACGTCGAAGAACGGCAAGTCTCATCGTCGCAACGAAAAAATAGCGCGAAATTGAAATTAGTTAGACAGGCTAGTTCTAATTTTCTGAAGAAGCACATTCGACTCATTAGAAATAAAATTCTCTGTTCACGACAAAGACCGCAGAATTTCAGGAGCCAGGATCCGAGCGTCGAAGTTCCACCCCCCGGGATTAAAAAAGCGCGTCTCTATTCCCCCGCTCGTTACCATTCTCCTTTCAAATTTTCTTATCTCGCCCGTTACATTAGGTTTTATATTAAGCCGCGTTCAAAGGTTCCAGTCCTGCATGCGGTCTCCACGGTCCTCTTCCGGCATCGAGCGAGTCCTCTACGAAGAGCTTGTCCTGTGGTCGCGTGTTCCTTTCTGCGCGACATATTTTTGCTACTTTACACACAACTTTTCTTCTCTGGCTACACACCCCACAGTTCGAGAGTGCACGGCGCGTTGTACCTACATGACAAAGCTGAGGGAAACTAACCTTTGTCTTTACGATCGGGTTTCTCGTTGCAAGCACTTGGTAGAATTGGACCAAAAAAATTAGGTGCTAACATATTACATATAATCGTGACGAATGTGGTAACAAAGATATCGTACTGTGTTGTTCGTATAAA
Source organism: Lasioglossum baleicum (assembly GCF_051020765.1). Lineage (NCBI taxonomy): Eukaryota > Metazoa > Arthropoda > Insecta > Hymenoptera > Halictidae > Lasioglossum > Lasioglossum baleicum. The sequence continues at coordinate 11,836,442 of NC_134934.1, forward strand.
GCGAAATTCACATTTCTGAAAAGTTGATTAAAAATCAGGGGACCAAAAAATCCTTGCACAGCTTCGGTTCCATCCGCCAAATCTCCAAAGCTCGAGTGCCTAGACACTCGGTCAGAGAGAACACGGCGAGCTCTCGTCAAAGAGAGGGCCGTTTGAAAAAAGGAACGCTGCCCGTCCGGTCGAAAATTTCTCCGGCACGCAACATGGTGCTCGCACGGTTCACCGGGCGGCGAATTCCCGAATTACAAGTCTCTCATTTGAATAAACGTCGACACGGGGTACCGGTCTTTGTTTTACGAGCAGACGGAATAGTGACACGCCAAGGGAAACGCCAACAACCGATGGAGGCGTTAGACGTTGTGAAACGTTGAAATATAAATATAACGAAATAAAACGAGCGGAAGAAACATCGCCGAAGAAGACAACGAGAGGGAGGGAGAGAGAGAGAGGAGAATGAGGGGAAAGCACACGAGACGGGCGGAGCGTACACCGACAATCTCCCCTCGGTCCGTCCCTCTGCACGACAAAGTATTTCTGTCAGGATAATGCGGTACGTGGGTGGATCATTTTGTACACAGGTATCAGACGCGCGGTTTTACCTCTTCGTCGTCGTCGTCGGGGAGAATGCAGGTTCAAAAACCGCATATCGGAAATACGATTCACCTTGTATTCCCCAGATCGAGTGATACAGGGGAGAAGAGGCAATCTTTCTCTCTCCCTCACCCTGCGGCACGAGATCCGTGTGATTTCGAGAAAGCTGAATCCCCGGGTTGCTCGAAAGAGATCTGATACACTGCAGGAATACTGGTGACAATGAGATTACCGGTGGATACCCGGGATCTCGGCTCCATGATTATTCGCTTCGATTTAGTAGGTTCTACGCGCGACTCGTTTGCCATTCGAGCCCGGGAAGTATTGAAAATTTTCTGTTCCCCTTCGTTCTACCCCCGTGCTGATGTTGCACGTACCACGAGCTCCCGACAAGCCGCAGTTTCCAAAGTCTCCCAGGGTGCTGCATACGCGCGCCTGTAATTTTTTAAATTAAAAGTTTGACAGTGTAGCACGATGGGCCGAGAGCGTGCGAGCGCGTTCATTTTTCTGATAAGTTCGCGATTATTTCCGACCTAGATTCTGCGATGGTTCGGCTGCGTTTTATGCGACTGGAAACTTGAATTATCTGTGCTGTTCAAATGTATTTATTGAATTTCATTTTAGATTTATTTCGTTAGTTACACTGCGAATGATCAGTGCACATACTTTCCTTTTACTGGTAAGAAATCGTTTTTCAAAGTCAAAGTCATAAGAACATCGAACTCGAATGCTTTTCCAGGTGTATCGGACCTTCCTTTTACTAGTATTTAAGGCAATTGTAGGGGCACGTTTGTCTATAAGACAAGAACAGGCGTGGGAGAGAGTCAACGATATGTGAGCACTGGAGTAATGCGAGTAACGGGTCGCAGTGCTCACCGTTCTTTGACCAGTCAGAGGTGGACCGGGTCTCGATTTAGAGTCCTGGACTGTTAGGTTTCTTTTTAGTGGGTATGAGCCCGGTACATTCGAGAGTACCGCGTCATCTTTAGGGGGATGATAGAGCGTAAATGCATTTTTTCCCTAACAGTCTGGAAACTTAAAAATAAGTGGGGCACGTTTGTCTCAATTGAAGTAAAACCGTTCCCCCCACCATAGCGCCCACCGTCCCCCATTTCAGTTAGCGCCATTACAGTGAGGCAACGAAGACACGTGACATCAGCGAACGCGACGGAGATGAACGCATGGAATAGATAGTGCTGGGGAAGCAAACGTTTGAGGGGCCACAACCGTGCCCAACATCTAACAATAAGGCTCATAAATCAATTCAGTGTTGTGAAGAAAATATTCTGAGCATTTAGTAATGCATTAAATTTTCTTAAAAGCATAAGTTCGTTGAAAATGGCTCCGACACATTTAACCCTTAGCAGTCGAGGGGTGACTTAGAGTCACCACTAAAAATAGCTGTACCGTTATTCACAATATTGTTTACATTATTAATTATGTTAATATCCAATCAATTACTACACATTTAAGTATTGAGTGAGGTATTATATCAATTTCATATCCATAAAATGGAAAAAATCATATACAATGGAATTATTATAGATCGGAAGAAATGTTTAATTTTCAAATTAAAATAGCTCCAGCAGCAAAGGGTTAAAACAGGTAATAATCATCGTGGGTTCGCGCGGTTATAAATACATCGGGAAACATTTCCATTCGAAGGAGAGGTAAATGAATGTCCAAGGAGCTCGTTATTCGTCGCGCGTCGACGATCAGTCCGAAATCAAGGGACAAAACTGCTCGACCGTGACAAAGAAAAATATCGCGGGACCTGCTCGAAAGGCTGTTAGTAGCAAATTCGGCCTGTTATTTTATGCACCGGCGTATTTCCATCCTCGGAACGAGTCAACATCTCCATACGGCTTTCCATTATCGCGCCTCCTTATGATCTATCAATCTGGTCCGGCGCTGGTACGCTTCCCTTCTAATAACAGCCCTGGCCAATTTGCATGCGAAGCTCCGCATTATGGAAAGTACGGCTCGCCGAGACGTAACCGGATAAGAAACCGAACCGTTCCGCACCGAAAACGACGCGGTCCGATCGGAATTCACTGGTAGCCCGTTCATTTTCGTTACGATCGTTATTGCCCTAACCGATTCCCTCGGTTAGACGGATTCCACCAGAAAACGCTCCAGAAAACGATCCATCGATGTTTCGTCAACTCTTTCGGCCCTACAAAAGTGATTATTCGCCAGTACAATTTTTTGACAAGAATGTTTGTTGTGACCTAAATATCATAAAAGTGTTTCTCGCAAATTTTTTTAGCAGTTTTTAAAGGTGCAAGCAGAATTTATAATGCATTTCTGACAAAAATGAACAATTATTTCTGCAATTTTTGTTCGAATCAATTACGTAAAAAAAGTATGCTAAAATATTGTTCGACCCCTCCTCTGTTGTATATTGTAAGATTTGTACCTTTTACTTTTTTCGTTTCGTTTTGTGGAATGCAACTTTTTAAATACTTACAAAATAAGCTATTTGGTGATCTAGTAAAATTCTGAATGATGATCGAATGAAACCAGATCAAAATCGTTCTAATTATTCTTATATTACATATCAAACTACATACATATACATAGTAGCCCCAGACTCAAAGGGTGAACAGACACTCTTCACCAACAGTCCTCATGCAAATAAGCATTTCTGTAACCGCTCTGTGAATGTTTATACAATTTCGCATCTCTGTAGACAAATTATGGAGAAGCGGAATCAAATGGAAAATATTTTCAGTGGCAATATATCCTTTGTGGATGAAAAACATGTGGAAAGACACATTTTATAATAATGACAAAATCGCATTTATTTTTAGGTACGACAATGAAAAAATTCATTAGAAAAATTCTCATAAAAATATTCCTATAATTTCAATAATTGTAAAAGCAAAAGTAGTTCTGGTATTAATATTAATACCTTCTGAAACATATTGGTAAACCATGCCCGCATAAATATTCGCAATTTAATAACAATATAGAATCGAAATATTGTAAAAACGTGTATTACACAACGGTGAAAATTGCGATAATATCTCTGTGGCGAAAATAAAATGGAAATATTAGTTTTAATTAATTTATACGTGCACCGATGTTTTCGCAGATTTGCTATTGATTCGCGAGCGGCCTCTGTTAATCAAACATTAATTGGAAGCTTCGATTCGGAAACGAATCGATGTGCCTATCGAGCTGAAATCGTATTTAAACCAATAGTTGAATTAGTTGACACAAGTTGATAGTTTTGCGCCAATTAATAAATGAGACGATCCCACGATGGTCCAGGGACGTAAGAAAGCAGTGGCGCCGACACCAGAACAACAAAGAGGGTCCCCGACGGGTTCCGCTAGCGAGCGTCTCGTTTTTTCGCGTTTCGATCCTTCGGAACCTGCAGTCTCTTTCTTCCTTTCCGAAAGGAGACGGAGGTTTCTGGGCGTTTCTGGTTGTAGAAACGCGCGTAACGCAGCAATTTCCTTTCGGTCGCTCAGGTTCTCTGGGAAAGCGGCGCGCGGTAAAATCGCGGCGGAATTTTACGACGCAACGGGTTGCGCAGAAAAGCATTTATTATTTGCGGTCTTAGAAGCGATCCTCGTTATCCTCGTTACGAAGGCGAGCTCGACAAGAAGCCGTCTTGGAGAAGCGAGGCGGTTGAAAACGAGAGAAAGCGATATACAGGGTGTTCGCGTCTCCACTAGCCTTTTTCTTCTAAACGCTAAGCATCAGCCAAAATTTGCGGAGGAAAATATTTTACTCCTTCCCATAGCCCACATAGTGGCTCATATAAATATTTTACAGTCGCAATATTTTTCGAGAAACGAAGGCATTCCCTTGTCTCTGATCTTGCACCACCTTGGCGAACACCGTATAGCGCACGAATGAATTTATCTTGATATGACCGTTTTCATATGCCCGAATAAGATAGACAATCGTCCCATTCAAAGAGTTAAAGGCGCCTTCTTTTCTCGAAATATACAGGAAATATAAAGAATTGACACAGGCCACTAAATTGGTCGTGAAACGGGGTAAAACAGTAACCCCTCCGACGTTTTCGGCTAATGTTTATCATACGGACGAAAAAGGCTGGCGAACACCCTGTAGAGCGAGGAGACGAAAGGTCCGAGAGCGATCCAAGGGACGCGAAAACGGTACGAGAGAAGCGCGGAGGAGCGGGCAGCTCGAGAAAACAATAAGACGAAAAGAGGAGGAGACGAAGGGCGGACGGAGAGGACGATAAAGAGGGAAAGAGGAATGGAGGGAGAAGGACGCGGCGGAGAAGGACCGAGAGGAAAGAGTAGATAGGTACTGGCGGCGGAGTAATAACGGACTGCTCACCATGATTATAGAGCACGAGGCAGCCGGTACGTTGCTTAAATCAACAGAGAACAGAGCCGGAGGTTTCACCTGCCGAATCAATTTTTACCTCGTTTCGAGTCTGGCCGTCTCCTTCCCTCTCCGCTCCGTCCCGCTCGATCCCGCTCGATCCCCGGCCTGTCTTCTTCACCCCGCGTTATACCGACCGTGACCGGTTTTCCTGCGTACCGATTGCTTTTTCACGGATCCGATCCGAAACCCTCCACCCTCTCTTTCTCTGTTCTTCTATCTTTTTCTTCTCCCCGTTACTCCGATCCGCTCCTTTATCGGGAATTCATAAAGACTCTGAAGTCGAGTTTCAAGGACGAGTTTAATTTCCTTAACGGTCCCGTTTACGCGCTGTTATCGATCAACGGAGAATTATCAAGCGGAAATGAAGGAAGCTGCGACCGCATGTGCGAGATTACGGAGGGAACATGATTTTAAGACTGCACGGGTTCTCTTGGGTCGTGTGTGCTGTGGAACTGGGAGCGCTGGTCATCTAACCCTTTGTGGACGAATGTTGTCTTCGAGACGATCGGGAAGAATTGTTATTTTTAAGTAATGTAATGCGAATTTTCATTAACCCTTCAGACGAGGTCGTACCAATTCTGACGAATAAATTGTCTGTTACTCTGAAGCATCAAGAAGGCCAAAATTAGTACCAGCTATGGAGTGTGGTGTATAAGGGGAAGAACGCCAATTCACATGATCCGTCGCAATAAACGCTAATAAAGTTACACACATGAATATATGATGTATATACACTTGCTCCAGAATAGAACCCATTACTCTGAACCGCCAAGAAGTCGTCCGCCTAATAGTTAATACATAGTTGTACCAGATAGCAGACACACAGCGTCTGTCCTATTTTAATCTGCAAATGTATCTCAGGAATTAAATCGACCCACCGGCGCGGCGCATCAATAGATAGTATCCGTGGAAGTTCGGGGAGCAACAGCCGGATAAGAATCCATCAAAAGAACAGTGCTATAGTTCGGTTTCATTCTCTTAAAATACGAATTCCATCAGAGCCGGCGGAGCATCAAAAACCGGAGAGAGAAAGAGAGAGAGAGAGAAAGGGAGCGAGTCCCAGCTATTCGTCAATATCAACGCGAAAACGAGCGAGCCCTCTGTAGCAGCGTCCTCTCTTCCGGCTCTGCGTACCTGGATACCGGTAAACGGGATATACATCTTTTTAATCCAATTAGCTTCTGTTCCTCTAGCAGTGTCTCTTTTATATCAAACGCGCGCCCCGTTTCCCCCGTGGCGCGGCAGCGGACGCGCAAGTAAAAATACATCGGCGTCGGCGGCGTTTCATTTTCATTAAAACGCAGAGCGGGGAAAAACTTTCTCTGGTCGGGCAAGGGTGAAAAACGAGAAAAGAAAAAGGTGCGGGAGAGAAAGAGAGAGAGAGAGAGAGGATCAAATGAAAAAATCAGAAAGAACACGAACCGTGGAAGCGGGGTTCAAAGTTATTGGGCGCACAAAAGATTCGCCGTGCCGCCGGCCGCGTTCCCCATTTCCGGCCGACTCTGATGGCCTCCTCCTCGAGGAAAGCTTCCCGACAACATTATCCGGAAGCTTCGACAACCGTCCTCGGGCGTTTTCGAATTTACGAACGGCTGCATTATTCAACAGTGCAACAGAAAGAGCTGGAGATAGACCGGGGAACTCGGGCGCAGGATACGGGACGCGGTTTCCTTATTTCCCCGAGCCGAATGTCGGCGGAAAGGAGAGATCGACAGTTTGCGGCCGCCTCCTTTTCCGCGGAGGACCTCGGGACGAGACAACGCCGCCGGTCAGGTTTATGCGAGGACATCAAACCAGCCGTGGGCCGGATATCGGCGACTTTACAGGGACCATCGACCGGCGAAAGTATGGCGGCTCGACATGCCTCCGCGACCATGAATTTCGTCTATCCGCGGTTTATGACCTCCTTCCTGCTCCATCCGGAACAACGGTGCTTTTCACCGTCCTACCGAGAGGGCCAAGCAGACTGTCCTCTTTCAAGTACCTACTTCACTTCGGTTCCCGTCTCTGCGTCTTCATACACACGACCACTGACCCACCCCACGTGCGCGAAAGTAACAAGTACCGCGGCTATGTTCATGCAAGCTTTTCTTTTCCGTGGGACGCGTCGCGAGAAAGTCGGGTTAGACTGCGTGTTAGCTACTATTCTTAGCAACTTAGTCTTAGGAACTATTGCGAATTGTTTGGTCGGTCAGAAAGTTATGCGGATTTTTGGTTGAAAAAGAATATGTGCATCTTGTTCGATTGTTCGAATTGGTTACAGATAGTAGCCTAGCCTCTGTGTCTAGCTGTTTTGCAAGCTTATTTGTTGGTTCAGCAAGGTCTCTCTGCAAGAAAAGTGAAAATCTCCTTTTCTAAACCATTTATACCAATGTGCAATGAAAATCAAAATTGTCTATTTTAATTTCAAGGATCAGAAGCTGAACAGCAATGTATACTAAAAGAATGGTGGGAACAAAACAATGTCTATGTAGCTCTTGTACCTTGCAACTAATGCAGACAATTTTTATTTTGCGTGAAGATCCGGAGTCGAATAATAATCGACATGTTGGAAATATTTCTACGAGGTATTCGGTATGATAATAAAATAAATTGCACATACTTTCCCGTAATTTGCAAGTTTACGCGAATAAATTCCCAGCGGCCGGCATCTAAAAGAAATTTATTTACTTGATAAAGAGATGGGTCGAGTTCGAAATAAAAATGTATGGAAATTTATTTGAACGCTGATTACGTTTCGCACGGTAAAACCTGAATAAACATGCTCTAAATGCGCGAGAATCCGTAATCCAATAAGACTGTTGCTTTTTAATAGCGATAATGAACGGCCACAATGGATAAGATGATTTAAAACGATATTTTTAGTTCGCTCATTAGAGGGCTCGGTTTAATGCGGCTCAGTGATTGTTGAGTCCTCTGGGAGGAATTGATTAATTTCGTTTTAATGAACGGCGGTGTTGGGAATAGAGATCTTTTTAATGTTATTAAAATATGTTGCCCCGTAAATAACTAGCGCATATAGAATTGCGCGCGGGGAACAACGGTACCAGGCACGAATTAATTGATACTACATGCTAAATCTGTGTAATCCTGAAAGCGCGTTGGAAATTAATACAGTCGCGTGCATTTAGATACGTTTTGTTAAATGGGGTCGAATTAATATTGTAATTAAATACGTCACTTCTTCCGAGTACGTGACTGCTTAATGGTCTGGTTGCGCCGGTTATTCAATTAGAAGAGAAATTACGAAAATTATTTACACTAATATTTTATAAAATATCCACTCGCCGGATCGTTTCTTTTCTATCCAATATAGTCCATCATCGTTGTTTAGACACCCTTGTACACGCCGCGCGTATCGAGTCGACCTTAAAGCAAACTCCGTATGAAACAAAAATATTTTCAAAATAAGCGTTCCTCGACAACTTGATCCCGGCATTGCGAATTCAAACATAATAGTACATTACTTGCTGGTGGATACAGCGGATAAAATTTAAGTGAAGCTCTGACAACAATTTGTTTGGAACTAGACTGTGGATCTTATTTATATTATTATATTGTTATACTTATAAATCCAATAGGTGTGTTAATGTAGTTATGCTTTATTTATACAGATTATTCCAAAACTGTTTCCTTTAGGCGGGTGATTCGTGAGATAATTTGAAGAAACTTTCTCCTTTGCGAAAATCTTTGTGAAAGGCCTTGTTAAGGAGTTATTAACGAATAACACGGACCAATTACAGCACAGGTCCTGCAAAGCGCGGCGCTGACATTGGTCCGTGTTTTTCGTTAATAACTCTTTAACGGAGACGCGCAGAACATTTTCAAAGGTAGAAGTTACTTCAAATGACGTCAGGAATCGGGCCTTTCAAAGACGTACAACATTTATAGGACACCTTGTATTATTTATGGCATGTACTCGTGCTTTATAGTAAAATAAAAATGTTGAGCGTCGATTGTAAAAATCAAAGAAAACCGATGTCTATTAATGCACATACTAATGATATTCCCATGAATTATGTAGGTGTAAGAGAATATTAAAATGAACAAAGAAGTTTGGGATCAAGAAGAACTAGGCCTTTTCCAGCAGAATTTCACCCACGCTGTCGCGACTCAAGACCCGACACGCTATAATTAACGTTCACGGAACAACTAAACGATTCTTAGATCTTGCTATTTAGGCGACGACCTACATTTCGGGTAAAACCATAAATGTCATGCCCCTCTAGATTTAATAGTTGGGGCTGCGAAGTCCCACTATCTTGAAGATAAAAGATCAGAGATGCAATACATTCATAAAACGCGCAGTTAGAAGTACTCGACACGACCGTTTTGTTTCATAGTAAAAGAGTCCGAGCAATCATCAGGAGAAGTGATCCAGGCAGCCCAGCCATCGAGACCAATTAATCGAGCGGGGTCGAACGCCGCGGAACGATTTCCAGGCAGCTGCGCCTGGAAGAAACGTGTTCGAAAAGCTCCGGCGTTGCTGCAGGAAATCGCAGCGGCCAGCTGGAGCAAAATTTGCAATTCGCGGTTGAATACGCTCCGAGCTGTCCGGTGCACGTGCGATTCGGGTCGGTTCGACGGCCACGAGCAGAAATCGCGAGAGTGGGTCGCGAGAAAACGCGCGGCCGTGAATGGCGGTGACGAGAGATGCAACGATGGAATTAATGCTCGTTTAATGCAGCTACGTCGCGTCGCGACGCTCCGGTGGACCGACGCACAGTGATCCGGGTGACCGATCTAGCAGTCCATTTAGATCTTTTACCACTATTTCGAAGTTTGAGGGCATGTATGATCGAGTCAAAATATATATTGACTTTTGAAAATTAATGGAGACCTTGATTTTTTATAGAAACAGTTTTAAAACATTTTTCGTATTGGTAGACCGCTAAATGTTGACTAACTTTTGTTGAAAACATTTCTTTGTCTCATTGTTGGAACTGCCTGAAAAATCATGTTCAGTTTTTAAATAAACAATAATCCATAATGGCATTGATATAAAAAAATGTTGATTTTTAAATGCTTGTACAATTTTTAATAAATCTTATAAATTTTATCGTTTCCGAAGGTGTGTGATGGACATTTAGAAAGCAATATACATTCACGATATGCAAAAAGAAACGAACTTCGACAACTTTCATTAGTCCATTAAGAACGACTTATTTTATAAATGACGAATTGTAATTTGAAATTTGAGGTATGCATTTTGAAGATAGAAGAATGCTGTTCATGTAGAAAAAAATTCTTCTGAGAAATATGTATAAAAGTGGTTCGGCACAAGGTTCACAAAAGAAAATTAGTAACTTTTTCAATCGGAAATCATATTTAGAAAATGTTCATATTATTCAGTTTCTATTTATCACTGTTAAACATTTCGAAACTAATATGGCTGCATTAAATACAGATATGAGACAAGCGATTTTTAACGAAATGAACTGCCAGATCGGCCGGCCGGACCACTGTGCGACGTGTCTGATCATCAGCAGCCGGCTCGCGAATTTCCCGCCAACCTCCGCGAATTTTCACTTCCGGTCGCGATGGGGCCCTCGGCCGTGCGGAAACACCATGCACGCCGTGCACCACGTTAATGCGTTATTAATAATCGATCCCGACAGCACGCGGCCGTGATAATAGCTCGACGGGAGTGTCCCGATGAATTTTGCAGCCGTGTTTACGCCCCGTGTCGCCGGACAAATCCACTCGGCCGCTGCGAATCCAGTTTGGATCGTGCGGGCTAATTTCCCGCGGATTCCGCTGCGCCGTGTCGTTATTCGCCGATTTACCACCAGGCCCGCGGATATTATCAGAGATCGACCGGTTATTAACGGAACTGCCCAGTGAAAGTTTCATCAACTGTCGCAGTACCGTGCTACCGGTCATTTTCGAGAATGGAATGATGATGATACCATGCCTCGTGATACTCATCGTGGATTTCGAGCAGCCTTTGATCTGTGAGACTTGGTAAGAGCGAACAGCGAAATCGGTGAAAACACTTTCTGGAAAAATTATTATATGTGTACTTTTTAACACTGAAGTGGATCTACAAAATGTACTTCAAAACTGTAATAATTCGATTAAATTGTATTTAATATATTCATCTGTATCGAAATGATTAACTAGAAATGTAAAATTTCATCTAAATCCGCAAATGGTTATATTATTAATACTAACACATTAAATAATTGTTATTAAAATAAGCGTGATTTTGAAAAAAACCGGCCGAAAACACTTTCTCGAAAGATTATTGTGTATACAACATTCCAACACTGAAGTGGATCTACAAAATGTACTTCAAAACTGTAACAATTCAATGAAATTGTATTTAATATTCTAATATTATTGTAAGCATAAGTTTGAGTTTGCAAGAGAAGAGCTGAAAGATATGTTACATGCTGGAATGCAAATAAGCATTAACAATGATTATTCTCCACATATTTTGTAAACGGAACGTTTGTGAACAATCCCTTCCGGATTTTGGTAATACTACGGGGAAGATCTAGGTTAGGTCAAAACGGCTCTACATCCGCGAGTTAAGCTTAATTCCTACGTTAGTGTTCCAGAGTACGAACATTTATGCAAATTCACGCCTTTAGCGACCAATTTACAAGAGCAGGAATGTATGTGATTGTAAGGCAAATGCGTTACATATTGTCCTTTATAAAACAGTGCGATTCAAATTCTCGAACACGAATGTTTCAATTTTAATTCCGTTTGCTACTATTAGCTCATTTACATTACCAAGCCTAAACCGTACCTCGTTGCTAATGACCACTGCCGTTAAAGCAACGTTAAATAAACAAATAAATAAGAAGAAAAATATAATAAATTTTCTTTTTCTTTCAGAATATGATTTTTAAAAAACCGTGAAAGTAGTGCAAGGGGTTAACACCAAAGAAGACCTCTGTAGTCGAAAATAAATGATTAGGGTAAGGGTAGGGTCACGTTCCGCGTTACAAAAGCTGAGAACAGCCGGAGATTTCGTGGGCGACGCGTTAGCCGCGCGAAAATAAAGGAAGTGCTCCCACATGTTTTCGCAAACGGCCGCGATACAAAGGATCTTATTAATTCCGTGATTAGAAACGGGAGCGTGGTGAGTCGGCAAACAAAAAAGCCGTTTTCTTGTGGGGCCGAGGCTGACCGTGGCTGGCCGTGGCTGAAAGGCGCTCTGGGGTTTCCTGAAGGGACGTTGAACGGGCTAGACCTCATGACGGTCGCCGTTCGAATAAAATCCTCGTTGCGGGACGGACGAGTGCAGCCTGCCGTGAAATGCATTACGTATGCATCGCGCTATCACGCCGAGAATCCGAGGGGCCAGACATTCGCTAATTCGCGCGCGCCTCGCTCGGGATTTCCTCGAGCGGAAACTGGTCCACGTTGGAAGACGTATACCGGGCCGTTATGAATCCCCGGACGTGCCCCCCTTTTGCACACTTTGCCCCCTATCTTCGTGCTTTTTCACCGGCGTCCGCTCCTTATTGAAAATCAGCAGCCGGCCAGGAACGCGGAAGGGAATTAATCGACCTGTTCGCCGAGATCGATCGCGATGCGCCGCCCGCGATCCTAATTAGTCGGCTCCCGGCGCGATCTGACGTGGAAAATTTCATTCATCCCGGGAAACCGTGACAACCCTCTCCACCCGGAGGATCACTATCGACTTATTGGCCCGCGGAATGATTTACCGCGCGAGATTCGACTCGATGTCTCGAGAAATCGGATTACCAGCGTCATCTTACGACGGCCCGTCCTTTTCGATCTAAAAAGTGTTTGAACATAAAGTTCCTGATTGTGATTGTAATACCGTGAAAAATAATCGTACAGCAATACACGTAGACTCATTTCAAAGCTGGAAGATTCTACTTTCGCACAGCATTGTTCATTTTGCTCCAAGTTGTTTTTACACAACCTAGCAGATGAGAAACTGAAGACCCATTTTTCCTAAAAATGCTGTAGATTCAAACCTCCGTAGAAACGTTAGCTACGTTTCCATATGTCTTCACGTTACACCATTACCATGTATACTGCCTTAGCATCAACACGTCGAACACGTGTTTCATTAAAGTTTATATTATGAAAAATTATTCTCTATTCCACTAAGCAAGTAAGTAACATTTGTTCCTCCTGTTTTAAATTCACACAATTTGAAATTTATTACTAATTTACAGACACAATTCTTAAAAATTTTCTTGAGAATGATCTAAAAGAAGATCGAAACGTTGAAATAAAGATATTGTGAAAATTTGCAAATAGTGTTATGTATAACAACTGATCTAACCAGTGCGCTGAAATCATCAAAAAAACGTTCTTAGCTCCGTAGAAACATCAAACAATTTTTTCCATGAACGAATCTTCCACAGATTTGAAGATCGAAGCCTCCCCTTTACGACGACACCCTAAAAATTGATGCACGATTTTTCTTCACTGTTTTATCAATCAAAAATGAGGTCCATGTTCGGTCGTGTACTTTATGCCACCGTAAAGTTGGCCGTATGGCTTCCACATAAACCTTGATAAAACAACTAAAAAAAATCGTACCTCAAGTTTTTTTGCGTCGCTGTGAAGAAGAGACTCCAATCTTCAAATCTGTGGAAGATTCGTGCACGGGAAAATGTTTTTTGAGACGCTTGAATTGGTGGTATTCCGAAAATGTTTGAACACCTGACCTACAATAATCTAAATGTTTGATCTGATAAATTACCTAAAATTGGCAGCTCTCTCTCTCCGAATGGGAATGCCCCCTTAAGACCACCACTACCGAGATGCCTGTGCTCGCAGGATCGATACATTCGATACCCGTGTCCATGGATCAATCGGTTAAGTGGATACAACGGGGATGAAGCGGTTCATGCCTCGCGAAGTTCTGTAAATCAAGATCAAAGGGAGGTCGTCCATAGATTTCTGCAAGTAACCCAGCCCACGGCTGTTCGAACAGTGGCTAATAATTAATCAGATTAGGACCCATTATGCCGGCGCGGCGTGCATGCGCCTCCATTTCGAATGCAATCAGACCACGCGCGCGCTCCCGCGCACGGGAACACCGTTAATACGGGAACAATAATGGCGTTCAGTTTCGTTTCATTATTCAGGAGTGTCCGACGATCGCTTTAGCACTGATTCCCGCAAACGACCGTCGCAACTTGTGGATCCTTGGTCCCCCGATCGCAGGAATTTCTGATGTCTTTATCTTGCCGTGGTTAACCACTCCGGCACGATACGGTCTCGCAACGCGACTATAGACAGCAGTGGACACGATCACGGGATTGTTTCACCGGTTGGTAATTCACTTCTGGTTTCGAGGCTTGTCGCTATCTGTCTGTGTTATTTATCCGTCGATGTACTATCTTGTCGATGGCTAGATAAAAGCAAGATCTACCTACCGCTAGCTAGGAACCCTGGTACACCGCGAGTGTCCCGTCGTGATTATAAGTAGATCGATTTCTTAACTGCTACAGTCTTCTTTCTTCTGGTTTCACATCGCGAGCCTGTCTCTCGCAGACGGCGAGATCGAAAGTAGAGATGAAGCAAGATTACTGAAATGGTCTATTGCCAAACATGCTTTTAAGAGGCGAGCCGAAAACCAATAAAGCACAGCGTGTAATGAACAGATTTCTCTGTCGTAATACACAATTTACATACACACGGTTTTCTCTTTTCTTTTCGTTGTTATCCTGTCGATTAATGTTCTACCTGCTCGACTTTTTATTCATGAAAGACAATTTGAGACGATCAAAATTCCACGATCACACAAACAATAATTAAGAAGAAAATGTGAACGGGATAGAGAACTTGAAAGATGAATGAACCCGTCTCACTTCCAGTTCACGAGGCTGATGGCTGTGAATAAATATAAAATATATTTTTATACACACTGCAAGCCGTATTTCGGGCTCACAAGCATATTTCAGTGATCAGGTCGAACCATATATATCGGTGAACGCGAATTTAACTAAATTAATCAACTCCAAAGTGGAGGATTTATTACGCTGTCTTCAAATTTACGTAGCATGCAGAATTTTCGTAATAACATCGATTATATTTCATATTTTCACTTCACGTTAGATTACATGGTAAAACGCACACGTGTGCTAAATTAATTTCAGTTCGCCCATTATAAATTGTTTATTATCCGTAACAGAGTGCGAATAAAAGTACGAACGTTATTCAAAAAATATGCATATAGAAACGTAAATGAAATATCTTTTATATCTCGTTTTATAAAAATATGACTGATGAAAAAAGACTGTTGGAAAATTTCGCACGGCAGTGTATTCTGAATGGTACTTTCTGTTTCCGTCGATGGAACGAGCGAGATTAGGATTTGTCGTTTCGGAGCATACTATGTCGGTCGTAGAGCAAACACGGGGATCCGAGCCGTAACAATGGCGGCTCGGTATGACGAGGTTAATCGTGCAACACGCGAAAACGGCGACCGCCGATCGATCCCATTACATTTATAATTGTTCGGCAATGCGAATCGGAGGCGAGGTCGATAGGTCGAATTATAGAGGAAACGACTCGGCCGGGCTAGCAGGAAATCTCTGCCAGCTTCGGAACGATATCGGCTCGAAATCAAACTAATTGCGGTGGGACCACTGGCGATAGATCTTGGTTGTAATCGCGCGGCGAATTAAATATGCATCGCGAACGATCCCGGCCACGGTCGAACAATTTTATTGACTCGCCGATATTAATAGTCGAGCGCCGGAGAACCTGAAACCTCCAGGCCTCTGGAATAATTATTGTAGTTGTACGGGAGATTCGCGAATTACGCGTACAAGACAGAGAACGGCCCTCGATCTCGATCGAACTTTATTCGAAGAAATCTCGTGAATTACATTATCGTTTCTGAAGGAATCGAATTTGATGCTCGAACGATTCGCGCGTTTCATTTCGAAGGAATTTCGCAGGGATCATTTCTGTAAGCTCTATTTAAGAAGTATTAATATCGGCGAATGTACACAGTATAACTTTAAATGCAAATTCCCCTTGTAAAATTGAGTAGCTATCTCGTATACTTTAACTACGCCTCGTTACCCTGCCGCAGATGTTTATGCAAATTCGCGTTTTCATAGATCATTCTACCGAATACGAGGTCGAGAGGAAATGTGCAACTGTTGGAGGGCCCAATATTATTAAATATCGTTAATTGCCTCGAAAGGCACCGGTAATTGACCTCGTATCAGTACTTGACCGATGAAAACGTGAAAAATGTTTCCGGACGTAGTAATCTTTCGAAAAAGGCTCGATAGATAAATGTAATAGTCTCTATTAATGAAGCAGAGAATTTTTCATAACTGGCCAACTATTGGTGCTTTCACTTCCGAAAATTTCCAGACATTTCTATCATGGAGGTAAACTCATCATCATTTCCCGGAGCAAAATGGCGGTCTCTGCTAAGGAATGTCTGAGCAAACGGTCGCTGTTGGAAGCGACTGTAGGTTGTTTCGAGAGGTCCGTTCGCTTTTTCTTTGCTCGTGCATATTAATCGAATTTAACGAGACTCGTCTAGAGCGTCAGATCCTCGCGAGTACGAATTCGTCTGAATCCAAGGCGCTGTCCGCGTTCTCCTCGGGATCATGAGAACGGCAATATCGTCCGCATGAAGGGTCGGTAAAAAAGAAACATCTGGCCGTGTACGAATATCACACGGCCTCGTAAATCCCGCGGCTTAACCGTCCACTTCGAGAGCTATAAAGCAGCGCTATGCAGAGTAAAAAGCATCGGCGGAGTGGCAGCGCGATAAACTGTCGAGATGTTTTCACCGCCTTCGTGCCACGCGCGTCCCTCCTATTTCATACTTTTGATAAATCTGTACCCTCCTTTTTCTCTCGTTCTCTTCTCTTCTTCTTCTTCTTACTTCTTCCTCCCTCCGCTCTCCTCTTCTTTCTCACGCGTCTCGCGACCGTCTCCCCTCCTACTTCTCCTTTTTTTAATAAAAACGACACTTCCTAGCCGGGCCGTTAGGTCACGAACATCCCCTTCGCTGCGATATTTATACTCTTACGTCACGAGAGAAATATCGCACCACGGGAATCTCCCGAGAAAAATGCGCGCGTCAACGTGCGTATGCCACGCACCCACGAGGTGCGCTATCGCGCGAGCCTCGTCATGATAGAGGTGTCGGAGACCCGAAAATGGTGGCTCGGGTCGGGACGGGTTCTCAAAGATTTCGGGATTCATGAGAATTTTGGGGATTCTCGAAAATATTTGAGATGTTTCTCGACAATCCCCATTATTGAGGACAACATGAATCATAACAACTACAGTAATGTCTCTATTGACGCAAAAAGGCTGCGCACGCTTGACGCAAAAAAAAATATCCCCTCCACTGCAGTAATCTGATTTGGACTCGGGTATATCGGTGTGAACCATTACTAATGCAACGCGGAAAGTCGCAATCGTCGGCACAGTTCAAAAACGAGTGCGTTCTCACAATGTAACACCAATATTAATCTTTTTTATTGCTCATTTTTTTATGAAACTTATTTCATCAACATATTTGTGAAATTTTTCTGATTAAAAAAAGACGAAACACGATATATAATAATTTCAATTGTATTTAGTGGTTTAATTGACGTTGAACGCACGAGAGTCGCAGTAACCGGCACAGTTCAAAGTGTCGCGCGTGGTCTCGCTCTGCACGCGCTGTTCTTCTCTACGTTCGTCCATAGAGAGACATTACTGTACTCCTAAAGAAGGGATTGATAATGATCGTACGATTTTTCTAATTAGAAATAATTTTTCGCGGCGCTACGGATCGATCAGTTATTACATTAATTAATTATAGCTATTGTAACGAAAAGAGATGGTGTGTTTCGTCCTGGACCCGCTAGAGGACTCATCAGTAAGGCTATCTAGCGGGCCTTGCCTTAGACACAGGGTCAGAAGACTTTATGAGGAAAGTTATTTATATACTAATTGATGACACTTTAGTGACTTGCTGTACTCCGTAATTCTTTTCAATATATTGGGTTCGCAAATAAGTTCGTTCGGTTTTTGTGATTTATTCCACTGTAAAAAACCGAACGAACTTATCATATTTGCCAAACCCAATATTACAGCAAAAATTACTTTCCAAGCTTGATAAAATTAGGGCGACATCAGTGCACCATAGTGACTCTGACAAATATTTCAAAACTGGTCAAATAAACGATACACTTCCATAATTAATTATTTACTTTCCAGAGTTTCAACTTTGAACATATATCATAATGGAAGAATCGATCGTTACCTGAAAATTCATTTATCCGAATACTTTTAATTCGGATACGGGAGACTGGCCTGCTCTTAATGGTCGCGTCCATTTCAATTCGGGATATACATACATATGTACACGCGGAGGTTCGAATTCAACCGCGCGCGTTGTGTCGCCGGTGCAAGGACCGTGCACGATCCACCCCCGACAGCTATGTGTAGGAAACGGTTACACAGGCGCCGTTTTTGTCCGTGCGTTAATTAAACTCTAACTTCAGTGACCGAGTGTATGGGCCAGACGTAATTTTCCACCGCGCGGCCCTCCGCTTTGATCCTCCGGCATTCGGCATGGACGTATCCCGTTCAGTTTTCGCAGAGTCGCGAATGTTTTGCGCGGAACATTTTCCGAAATATCGCGACACGTCACCGACCCATCGATCGCGGTGATTCTTCCAAGATTTGTAAACAATAATACAGAAAAAAAAATTTTAATGCATCATAGATTCTGCATGAATAGCAAAAATTTTTGAAATTTTACGTTTATTGTTATATTTATTATTCCATAGATCTTTACTTGTTCTATGTCTAGAGGTTTGCGGAGACTGTACTGACTGATGTAACTGCCATTTCGCATAAATATGGATGCTCACGATGAAGAAGCACAATGGTCAAGTTCTTTTTTAATGGATCATAGATAAATAGAACAAAATTTCGAAATTTTACATTTATATTGGGTTGGCAAGAAAGTAATTTCGGTATTTTAAGGTCAAGTAAAACCGAATTTCTTTATTCAAGCGATGAACTTTAATCAATTCAATATTTTCTTATTTATTCTATTTGGCAAAAGATCATCGAACAAAAGGGAAAATATCGTATTCATGAAAATTCATTGCTCGAATAAAAAAATTGGGCTCCATTTCACCTTAAAATACCGAAATTACTTTCTTGCCAACCCAATGGTTATTATTATTCTATGTATATTTACCGTTCTATTTCTAGAGGTGTGCGGAGACTGTTGTGACTGATGTAACCGCGATTTCGCATAAATACCGACGCTAGCGATGAAGGAGCACAATGGTCAAGTCCCCGAAGTGCACCAAGGAGTATCGAGTTGTCGCTCGGGAACGATGACAGAACTTTCCAATGGGTCCAGTATTTTTACGGGTAGGTACACACCGAGAAATTAGAAAGCCGCGCAAGATATAGTCTCGCGACGTTTGCATTTGACCCGACGCGGCACCCGATGATGCAAGTTGGCCTCCCGAGGTCGGCCTGTACATGGTACATTCCCGGCGCGGCGCGAAATTGCTTTGGCCCGTTTTTCAACATCCTCGCTGATCGATTATGGCCTCCCTTTATTCTGTGAAATACGACGCGACGGTGCGTGTCCCGTTCAAACGGTAAAAAGAAGAGCAGCACGAGCCGGTCGCGCCGCCATCTTGTTGTCTTAACTGCTCGATAGCCGGGCGAGCAACGAATCACTTAAACTGTCTTGGATTTACTTAACCTAAAGTGCTTAATACGAATGATTGACGCGCAGGCGGCGCACGGCGGCCTCCCCGATGGATTCTCCTAAACAAAGGTTAAACCCAGAATTCCGAAGGTCAAGTATTCCCATCGCGGTAGTCATTTTCGACGTTGAACCTCGTCGTCGCGTTGACGTTTACAACCACGACTTCCCACGACTGCGTTAGAAAGTCCCAAGATCGGTTTCGTTAGGTTTCCTCGGACACGGTCGACTTGCCCAGCCGAAAACCTATTAACATCCTAATTGGCGGATCAATATTCATGCCCGGCATCCTTCTCAACGGATTAAGGTCAATTCATACTATTAGCACAGACACGGAATATTCGAGACCGATCAGACAAATATTCTTTGATGCATTTATCGCGTGACGTATCAACGCAGGCGCATATCAGAAATTAACCCTTTGCTATTGGAGCTATTTTAACTTGAAAATTAAACATTGCTTCTCACCATTGCTTCCATTGTATATGATTTTTTTCATTTTATGGATATGAATAGTTTTTCATGTTTCACGTTTGTAACATATTCTTTTCACTGCAATGCTCAAACGCTCAACATATTATTCACTTCGGTTGCGTGGTTGTATACTGCGTTTGGAACAGGTGATTTATTTTAACTTGAAAATTGAACATTTCTTCCGACTTAGAATAATTCCATTGTATATCATTTTTTTTCATTTTATGGATATGGAATTGATAGAATACCTCATACAATACTTAAATGTGTTGTAATCGATTCGACACAAACATACTTAATAATGTACACAATATTGTGAATACTGGTACAGCAATTTTTAGTGGTGTCTCTGAGCCACCCCTCGACTGATAAGGGTTAAATTAAACAAGCGTTATTAACACTAAACTCACCGAGCCTTAAAAGTAACCAGTACATGTTCCCTTATAAAAATGACAAGATTGATTTTATGCGGACTATGTGCGGCTACTATTGTAATACGTGCTCTACTAAAGATATCTATACAATCATTCCTTATAAAATCATTTTTATTATTTCATAATAAAGGTACAATAAAAGATTATACTGACATGAAACCGTTCTTTTCATTTACATCGATGAATCTTAATCAAACGCGTTGATAAGAGTAAAATCGTCGGATCGGAGTAACGTTATATCGCTGGCACGCTCGTTCTGTGACGGTTAACGTGTTAATAGGCTTGTCGATGAATTAACGCGGGCATTAATCAGATTGAAATTATTCAAATGGTTCCGCCGCCGCTCGTCAATAATTTGCTACCGTATTTGGAAATTGAAAAGCGCCGCTAATGAAACGCCATTAGCCTGGTATTCACATTGAAATTCCACCGTTGTTTACGGGACGCGGTGATCTAAAGGCGGGGGATTTCGTGTGTCTGCTCGTCGTTCGCTGCTAGGGAAATTCCATTGTTTGGTATATTGTTGTCCGTCAAACGGAGAGATCGCGTGGATGGAAAAATAAAAGTCAGTTTTCGAAATGAACCGTACTCAAATATTTATTTTGTGTATTGCGATTCTTTGGGAAAGAAAGTAGTGACGCTCTTTAAATTGTGATTGCAATCATAAAATGTTTATTCCACGTAGAAATCTGCAATCTAGTTATTAGTATCGCACGAACCACATTTGCGTAAATATTAAATTCCTAATGCGCAAACATTCGATCATTTGTTACTTGATTTACAAAGCAATTCTGCACAAACATTCCTAAATTTCAAAATATTCTCAATAAAATAAATTTTCACAGACGCAATTCTAGTAAACCCTGAAAATGATCTGAATAAAGATCGAAACGTCGGAATTACTTTACTAGTTCCCAAAATTGCTTTGTGAATCAAGTAACAAATGATCGAACCTTTGCGCCGAAAGCATTAGTAATTTAATATCTAACAATAAATAGGATCGATACGAGGATATAAACATTTGCGTAAAGTTTCCAAATGTTCGAGGAGCCCTCGTAAAGCCATTAGGCAGGAAATAAAATTTTCCTGGAATTTTACAGCTTTTAAATCTGCAAAAGCAACAATTTGCATGTAGTTCCACAGGCTATAAAACAACTAGTTAAGGGATCAAATTAGCCTGTCCTCTACACGGTGTGTCAACGAGTTTCGAAACTCGTTTTCCTCGGGAAAAGAAGGAGTCTCGTGTGCAAAAACTTGATCCAGCCAATCTCGAACTTATCATTTCCCTAGGTAACATCACCTAAAACATCAGCCCGCTATCATCTAGTTCACCGATGTGTCAAAGGACCGCTCCGTTAACAGGTTAAGCGACCGCGGACGATTAATCACTGCTGGAAGCCGAGTTGCTCCCGATCAATCGGAGCGTTACAATTTCCACGGGATCACCGGTCCCTGTCAAGATTCCGAGAGAAGCATTCTCGGTGCTCGTGCCAACGTAACGCAACACGATTCGACGGGGCCAAGTATCCCGTTCACGAAAACAAATTCGAACGTCCGAGATCGATAAAGGGTAGAGAGGATGATCGTCCCTGTCCGGGCCGGTGAAACGAAAGGAGCGGCCGAAGGGAAGCGGCGGGAAGAGTAAGCGGGCTACATTTCTCAGGCGGACGGACGCGCAGCCATAATCAATCCGGTGGATGTTGAAAAGAGGCGCGAGCTATCTCGCCGAACGATCCGGGATGGTTGCGGCGAGGGTACACCCGGCCCACGTACAGTCAGTGAAATTCGTGTAAACGCGCTTAAAAATTCAGGATTTCGAGGCAACCGATTCTACACCCCGCGACGCAACTCTCAGATTTATGTACCTGGTGATTCGCGGGATACAGGCAACTTAAATAGTTCCGTGAGGCTTGAAAAGCTAAAGTCGCGTTTACTGTCCGCGATCGAGTACGCGATCACTGTCCAATGCCTACCTACTCCGTTGTCATGCTGTCCTTCTCTACGTTCGGCTTTCTTTAGAACTCTCGGCGCGGCCGGCGCGGTAGGGCGCAGTTATAACAAAATAATATCGGTATGCGATCACTGTCTTTGTAGAACACAGGCTGTTGGACAGTAAACGCAACTTTACTGTACTATTAAAGGAGACATTGTTGTCGTTTTCAAAAGACCTCCAAGTCATCGCTGATTTTTAAATGGCACCATATGACACCCTTCGCAAACCAACATTATCAAAATTGAATGAAACGACCTAAATCTTTTTTCAAGATATAAAGACTTTCTCTCTTAATGAAAATTTGAGATTCTTCATAAATTAATTTTTAACTTTCTTTTCTGCGCCTACAATGAAAACAGAACACACAAAGTTTCAGCAGAGGATAGTACATCAAATCTAGACGCACCGATTTTTATGAGGCTTCAGTGCGCACTAGTTTTCGGAAAAATATTTGACACGTATTTTTTTTCTGTCATCGTCGATGTTGAAATCGACTTGTTGATTTTCTCTGATTTTGCCCAACATCAAGGGCTCTTTTCGCCCTTTCAACATGGACGATGGCGGAAACAAATACGTGTCAAATATTTTTTTGAGAGAAAACTAACACTCACTAAAATCTCATCAAAATCGGTGTGTCCAAATTTGATATATCCGCTTTGCCAGATTCTGCCCCATGACTGCATTTAATGGCAAATAAATCAAACATTTTCTGTTTTTTGAATATCGACATGTAAAAAAATAATACATAATACAGTTTTTTTTAAATTTTAATTATTATACGAGCTTGATGATCATCGTACCTACCAGTGTTGGGCAAAAATTGTATTTAAGTAAAAATTTCAAATAAAGTGGGTTTTAATCCGACTTTATTCGAAATTTGTATTTGAATAAAATTTTTGCTCAACTCTGGTACGTACATATGAATAATAATAAACCTGAATTTATATTGTTGTAAGTTGTTCCAATAATGGAGGTTTCTGTGGACTTCCGGGAGAGTTTGACATTGAACCAGGATTCTGGACAGCAACTCCAATTCCCGGACAATCTCGGCCAATCTGGGAGGGTTGGCAACCCTAACCGACATCCGTCTAATCACTTTTTGGACACACCTCCGTCTTCGAGCTTCCCTACCGCGTTAATCTCGGAAGTGGCGGCGGGTCCCGGCAAAAACCAGATTCCCCGGGACAAATATCGTTACTCGCGCCAATTAAACCGCGTGTTTGTCTTTCCATTTAGTTCCCGGTGTGTCCGGTACGTCGGGCTCGAATTGGAATCAAAACGAAAAAACCGTTTCCACCTTTGCTCCCGGGGAAATGTAGACATCGACGCGACGCGACGCGGAGAGACTGCAAACAAACACGTCGATCGAGAGAGAAAGAGAGGGGGGAGGGACCGTTCACGGCCGATGACGCGTAACTATTACAATTTCGCGTTTAAACAAAACCGACCTATTGTTATTATTCCCCACCGCGCAAAAATACCCGAGCTGCAGCGGAGAGGAGAGAGGCTTCCCGCGTTTTTCCGGCATCGCGAATCCGACACGGAGCGTTTTCCATTCCGTTAAACGCGCTCGACGCTCCGCTGGACAGTTCGGTAAACAAAGAGAGATTTTTAATTTCACGCAGTTCCAGGGAAACGGAAAAAGCTCGGCGACAAGCGATAGTTAGGCGCAAGACGTCTGGGAGTCTTTTACTGTGTCGTGCAGTGACCAAAATCGGAAAATTTAATCACACTTTGTCGAAAAGTGTTCGTGTCCGTGTTCAGGGCCTTGCCGTGCTATGATACAGGGTGGCGGCCGCATCAGGAGGCACCGTAAGTTGGCGGCATAAGCAGCGAAATCAAAATACACAATTTGAGCCATTCAATAATTAAAACCATTATGCAAGATGACGCAAGAGGAGAATAAATTGAAAATAAACTTTTCTAAATTCTATTCTGGACATTACCCTTATTAATTCTCTGAATGAACGATTCGCATCGATTTTTTCTCAAATCACAATCGAAGGTTATTTTAAAGAAAAGACATTTAATGGACGCCACTTCGAAAACTTGCATCATACTAAGAAAATCTACCGCACGGCCCTGTTCGTATTGAACTTGTATTGTTTTCTAATTTGAATTAATTCCTACCTCGTGTCACTTTGACACATTTCTAACAGATTCTGAGTAAACAGTATGTTCCCCTTTTTGTTTTATTGGCAAACGAATCATCTCGGATTAAACCGACGATTTTCATATTCCGGAAACCCGTCTCGTCGATTAAACCAGCCCCGACGGAGTTTCCCGATCGCCGGCGATCCGAATGTACACGAATGGCTGGATCGGCCGGTTGATCAAACAGCTAAATAAAATTCATCCAGGCTTCCCGGCACCCGGAAGAAGCTAGGCAAAGGTAACTGCCCGGAAAGTTCGCCGTGGCTCTGTA
Source organism: Lasioglossum baleicum (assembly GCF_051020765.1). Taxonomy (NCBI): domain Eukaryota; kingdom Metazoa; phylum Arthropoda; class Insecta; order Hymenoptera; family Halictidae; genus Lasioglossum; species Lasioglossum baleicum. Next base: position 11,861,437 of record NC_134934.1, read on the forward strand.
AATCCAGCCGCGGGGCAAAGATCCTCGCTATTTCCATCCAATTAGCGCGTAATCCCTTTCTATTACCGAAAGCTTGGCTTCGGCGAGCCGATCAAGGGTCGCGGAAAATCGATCTAACGAACGAACGGACAGACGAAGAAGCTGCTCGACGGAAGGAAGAGGAACGAGGCCCCGTGCGAATCCGGAGAAGGAAGCAGCAAGAGAGAAGGGAAGAGAAACAAGAAAATAAGAGGAGAACGTTTCTTGTTGCGATCCCAACATTCACTCCTTTTCGAAACTCGGAAATGTAACTTTCCGTTCTCCATATTGGAAAGTCCCTCTCCACCATGAATCGACTAAATCCTCCCTAAAGTGTACTGCTATTCTTATGTTAACCGTGTACAGGGGGGCAATTGGACCCCATGCATTTTTCGAGGAAAACGAAAGAAAATATTTGTCTGCGTAAGTATTTGTGAAATTGGATTGATTTATAAAAGATAAGCATACAATACTTGAACAATTTGAAACATATCACTCATAGAGAGAGCATTCCTAGAAAATTTTTGGCAATTTTCCATTCGTGAATTTTTTATTTCCATTATTTTCAGCCTGAGATGCATCTGCACCCCATACACAGAGAAAAGCATCGACAGTGTCTTTTTTTGGACCATATTATTTGAAAATTGTGTAACCAACATACTTTGTAATATCTCATTAAATTTTCACGGGAATTTTTCGGAAGGCTCTAGTATGACACATCGCATTTCGAGGAAGCGGCACACCATTCGAGGGTTGAGTCGACGCTGGGACATCTCCCGAAGGTACTATCTTCCGATAGGTATGTAACATAACTCCAAAAAAGTTGCGATAAGGTTTCCAACGCCTCCAAAAATCGGGCTTTTGCACTCGTTCAATAGATAAAAGAGGAGAAGCGAGAGAGACAGAGAGAGAGAGAGAAAATTCCCGCAGCGAGAAGAAGGGAGAGCCAAGTAGTCGAGAAGAGTCGAGGAGCCATAATCGATCCGGCGTGCGCTGAAAGAAAGGAGGCGCGAGCTATCTCGCGCTCGTGAGCTCGAAAAGAACAAGGAGGAACGGTGTCCGAGGCTTCAGGGATGGTGTTGCGGCCTCTCTCGCAGCGGGAAGTCCGAAGTTCGTGCAGAAGGGACTACGTCGGCGTCGTTCCCGGTTAACTAGATGCCAGCCGAGATTCCACTGGTGAAGGGTTGGACGGACGGACCTGGCGGAGGTAATCATAAAGCTACGACCAGCCAGAAGAAGAAGACGAAGAAGAGTTGAAGAAGGAGGAGGAGGAGGAGGAAGAATAAGAGAAGAAAGACAGGACGATGAGGAAGAGGAGGAGGAGGACGAGGAGGGCAGAGAGATGGCCGCGGGGCTGCCAACGCGGCCTGGAAGCGTGTCAGTAAATTTAACCTAACCGAATGCCAGGGCATAAACCCCTCTTTTTTTCCCCTCCGCTGCATCTTCTCCTTGTTGCTCGCGAGGCTCCTCCGCTTCTGCATCTTTCTGCGTCGAAGAAGGCCCCGTTGATCATCGGTACGTCGATCGTTCGAACATTCACCGTTACGATCCACGGGAATTTTCTGGTGGGCTGACTCTCCGCGCATCGCACCGCGTAGAGATTCAGGTTCTTTCGGGGAATTAAAACCTGGCGCCCCTAAATCGGATGCGTCGCCGGTGATTCGAAATCTTCCGAAGAATGTAGACTAGACCGGACAGGTCTATGTGAACCCTTTGTGCACGAATATTTGTTACAAGCTCTAGTTTTCCGAAGGAATGTATTCATAATATTTGAAAAATCTTTGTCCGCAAGGGATTAACTCCCGACACTATCGGCGCGGAGTGTGTTGATTCAGCATTTGCGAAGATGCGTCCCGGACTAGCGAAAAGAATATTCTCGTGAAAACGGCGATAATAAAACTCGGCGAGAAAAGGAACGATGAAAGTGATCCAGGAGGCGGGAAGCCAGGCAGGTTGGACTGATGTTTTTCCAGCGGAGGATTTATGGACTGAACAATTTAACAAAGGTCCATTGTTAATTCACCGGACGGTGTTAGGCGGGCCGGTGGATAATTTATTCAGGCAATCGGAATCCAACCGAACGGAAGAATCTACGCATACTACCCGAGCCGCGACTACATACCGTCGATACGCATACCACCTCCGTCTCTTTAACTGCCTTCCTTCCTGTAACTTTTAGTGGGCCTCTCTCTCTCCTCGTTCTCGACTAGCAGGCATCCTCTAGCCGCCTAATGTTGTTCAGGCTCGCCCTCGGATGCCTCGTAACGTACCAAAGGCCGAGAGCAACCCGAATTACACACTCCCTCGGCCACGAGAAGACGGTCCAAGTCCGTTCGTTCTCACTTCGGAGATCCTTATCGCGCGAGCCTGGATGCTTCATCGACAACCTACGACGCGATGGAGGAACGAGCACCACGTCCGCCGACACTCTCTCTCTTTCGTTCGTCTTCTCCTGTCCTCCGTTCGAGCCGTCTCTCTTCCTCTCTCTCTGTCGCTCCGTCTCTCTTCAACACGTTCTCTCGTCGCGAAGGTCGAAGGTTGAACACTGCTCGATCGACAGCTGCCACGAAGTCACCTCCACCTCCGACGTGGGTGAGATTCCACGGCGAGTCACTCGTTATTTGTTGCTTACTTTTAGTCGCCGCGCCGGTGAACGTCTCGATGCCTGTCGATATCTCGCAGCGCCGTCTTGCCTCGGGAATTTCTTGCGGGACCGTAAGCTCGAGCTTCGTTAATTCGTCGAACGGCGACGGAGCACGTCAGAATCGCAGACCGGAAAGTCTCCGAAGAATTGGAGAGGGTGGCTTTCACTGGATTTCGGGGGTTATTAATAGACAGTGGATAATAGACTATATAATAATAGACAGAGAGCAAATTCGAAGACGCTATCCGAACAAACAGAAACTTATCATTCGCGGAGCTGCTTATAATTCCTCGCGTTCCCGAACGTGAGAACCGAATAGCAGAGGAATAGTCCGTCGCCGGGGTATCCTCGAGCAAAGTAGCAAATTGTGGGAAAGCGTGAACGACAAAGCCGTCGCGTCGCGTCGCCATGATTAATCATCGAGCATTAAAGCGACAATCACGACACTATATAATATTCGAATTGTCTGCCGGTTAGACCCGGGGAGACTTCAGGGAGCTCGGTAGCAAGAGCTAACCAATTTTGCAGGAACTCAGAAGCAATAACCACGGAATAAGAAATGGACAAATGGACCCCTCACTCTCCTCTCTTTCTTACCCACAGAATAATTCAAACGCTACCGCAGGAATTCCCTCGGCTGCGCACAGTTTACTCCTGAAAAACTCATGGTCCGTTCCCCGCGCGCCGCGCCGCTCTGCTACAAATCGTCCCCAATTAATACGGGTACAGTGTACAGCCGATCGGGAACTTTCAATTGAAATATACGCAGTTCCATGAACTTCCATTGTGCCGAAATTCTGAATCAGAATATACATTGTCTCGTGTCCAGGTGCGCCTGCTGAGGCGGGGGACTAAAGGGAAACAGTATCGGCGGCTGGTGTAGGCTAAGTTATTGCGCGAGACTTAATTGGATGCAAAAGAAGTTACAAACTTCGGTAGGGACCGTGGGGCCCCTGAACACGATCTCACGAATCCCAACCATCGTTCCCTCTTCCTCTCCCTCTCACTCCCTCTCTCTCTCTCTCTCTCTCTCTCTCTCTCTCTCTCTTTTGCTGGCAATCTTTCCCGGGCTCTCTTTCGCCAGTCCTCTTCGTTTATTCCCTCCCTGTTCGACTCTCCCTAATCCGCCGGGCACGGTATCGCGTACAAATAACCAGCGCCGCGTGTATGCGTGAGAAATGAGGGAAACCGTGCTGTGTGTCCGTGCGATAAAGCGAAAATCAGGGGTAAAGCTCCTTCCCTCCTCGACGGGATGGGAACGTGAATGGAAGAATTTACAGGAATATATTTCCTCTCACAAAAGTAATGAGCACGGACTTCGCTATTCTATTTTTCATACCAAAAGCACGGCTCAAAGTGTTATTCCGCTTTCAGGGCGTATTCTGGTGTTCGGGGCCGTTTTTTCAACAACTTTTTGGCATTTTTTCAGAAGCACTATTAGCACTTTTTATTCTGATTTCGCGTACGTATTTATGTGTATCTACTTCGAGCACGTAAGTTATTTTTGCTCAGGTGAAAATGATCAGAATTATTTGAGCTGTATATTTTTTATACGCATATTCTACAACTGTTATACTTGCAGAGAATGCAAAAATAATCGATTTTTCAAAATTAAACACCAGCATCGCATCTGGCAATTCGATCCGGACTTGTTGAGCGTCAGACGTGTACTCCTCGTTTTTGTCGTTGATATTAGATTGTGAGTATGTTTATTCGATTGTTAGTATAAATATGTTAGAACATATTCTTACGACTAAAGTGGTAAGAGTTTAGTTATCGGTATGTAATTGCAAAAGCGAACTTGTGTTACCCCTTTTCCTTGTCGAGAAAAGGAAATGGGTTTAATTTGTATCGAGAAATTTCGATTTCGCCAAAATATTTCCAGTTTACCCGCGAGTTCCGCGTATTTCGTCGAAATTACTTGCATCCTCGAAGACCTCTAATCTTTACGCAAACAGGATTATTTTAATCTTCTTCGTCGTCGCGCGTGGTTATTAAAAGTAGCAAGCGAAACAGTTCGGAATTCAACTACTGCGAACAATATGTAATTATCGCGAACGGCTTTCAATTATACTGGAATGCCGCAGGGTAGCGGTTAATTCCTCCGAAATCTCAAGCAGCAAGAATTCGGAAGGATCGATCTGCAAGAGCGCCGGCCACGAAAACCGGAAACAATTATATCGACCATCGATACGCAGGCGGATCGCAATTACGGGAGAATCCTCGCGTATATTTCGTCGTCCGTTGATGCCGACCGATAAAGATCAACAATGAAAAGATCGAAGATAGAAGTACGGGGGTACGAACGAAGAAGGGGATGAAGGGGGAAGGAAGAGGGCGAAGGAAGGTTGCGAGTGAAAAGAACGTGGCCACAAATTTCGCGCGCTTTTAATTACTTCCCGTGAGAGCGTCGAAGAGGCCTATCGATTTCCGTCCCGAGGTGTAATTGAGCCCTCCTTCCTTCTCGCTTTCTCGTTCGTCCCTTTCTGGCCTCTCCACCCCCAACCCCCCCCCCCATTCTTCTCTCGCCAATGCCCTTTTACCCGTCCCTTTCTCCGTTTCACTCTCCCGTTTCGCTGTTTTTTAATCCCTTTAAACCCGACCGAAGAAATAGGGTTTGCGGTTTGGCGTGTTTGCTAAATAAACGGGACGCTCCCGCCTCTTTTGATGGTCCCCGCAGAAAGACAGCATACATTCGTGGCCCGTACATCGTGGTCCATTAAGCGGCTAATAAGTGGACAGAGCCGGGTTACCGGTTACACGCGCCCCGTACCCCTTTCTCTTCTCTTCTCTTCCCTCTCCTCCTCTTCTCTTCTCTTCTTTGTCGCGTCCTACGGCCGCTCTCTCGCCCCCTTCCGAAAACACGGCTATCTCGGCCGCACGCTTTTTACACAGTTTCTTCCATTATTCCCTTCCAAACGTAACGAGAATGAAATTTCACCGGGCTGGTTAGCAACCCTGAAGCGGCTACTGTAATTCCCGCTTAATAGACACGGCCACGAACCACCAACCGCTCCACTGGAAACCAACTTTTTATGGACGAACGTCAGTTTTTCATGTTTTACGTTTGTAACTAATTCTCTTCACTACACCCCTTCAATGCTTAAATGCTCAACATATTATTCACTTTGGTTGCGTGTGATTACGTACTGCGTTTCGAACAGATAATCGTGAAATTCCAAGCGAAATTAACCCTTTGCAGTCGAAGCTATTTTAACTTGGAAATTAAACATCTCTTCCGACCTAGAATAATTACGTTGTATATGATTTTTTTCATTCTATGGATATGAAATTGATGTAACACCTCATACAATATGTAAATATGTAGTAATCGATTAGATACCAACATATTTAATAATGTGAACAATATTGTGAATAATGGTGCAGCAGTTTTTAGTGGTGACTCTCTCAGTCACCAAATGAATTCCATATAATGTTGAAATAACAAGCACTATCTAACGTTTCAGTTTGGACAATATCGTAACGATTATATTGAATTCGTTTAGTTTACAATAATGTGATGTGAAATAACTGATGAACTCATTTTTAAAAATTATGAATTACACCAATTTCATAATTACGAGCAGGTACTGTTACACGAATTAATATTCGAACGCTCTAAAAAAGACGATAACTTTTTTAATATTGTACTATACGATTTGAACTTTTTTGGGAAGCTGGAGCAATTAGTTTACTACAGGATGTGAAACATTTTTTCTTCAAAAACAGCAGTTGATCGAAATTGTAGAAAATTTAAAAAGTACATTTTGTAGGTCTGTGTCAATTATATGCACTGTGAAAGTTTCATTGAAATCGACAGGCATTGAAATATGTAAGAATTCTTATATATAGGCCGGAAATCGTGAAAATCTGCAATTTTTACCATCTTTGAACGTTTGTAGCTCATTGCAACGTCGACCGATTTTGACGAGATTTTCAGAATATTTTTAATTGACAGAGATCTCTACAAAACGTATTTTTTAAATTTTCAATATAGGTCCACATACAAAAGTTGTAAAATGCAACATTTAGTATTTTTTCTACAATTCCGATGAATTGCAATTTTTGAAAAAATTTCTTTTCACATCCTACAGTAAACTAATTACTCTAGCTTTCCCAAAAAAGTTCAAACCGTATAGTACAATATTGAAAAAGTTGTCGTCTTTTTTAAAGCGTCCGAATATTAATTCGAGTAACCGTAGTATGTTCCAAGGAATAAATGTGTTAAACGGATTTCCTATAAATGCATTTTTACGATCACAATAATTGTAAATTAAAAAATTTATAACACTGAGACTTCAAAATCGAAAACTACAATACCCCCTTTTCCGCTACATCACTTGTTTGGAAGGGTTGGGAAAAGAGGGGTCACAGACGGGGGCGGGATCTGCTGGGGCTCTGTTCGGGCTGCGGGAGCGTTCAACTTTCGGGAAATACGGGACCTTGAACGTTGGCGGGCCGGGAGAGCCCATGGAACATTCATGAATTCCGACTGGACGCTCGTAATAATGGCGAGCGGCCGGCTCGACGGTGCCAATAACTGGCACGGTAACTTTCTTGCGATATTGTGTATCGGGTTTTGAAACTGAAACGTCCGTCCGACCCGGGCCGGCCCGGCTGGTCCCGGCCCGTTCATGGGCCACTGGGCTCCATGATATTGGCATGTCCCTCTTGACTTTGGTCCCTCACTGCCAGCCGAAATTTCGGTGACTTGGAAATTGGTGGAAGTGAACGAGCCCTTGCCTCTTCGTAATGCGGCGATTTCGCGGCCGGTTTGACGAGCACGAGCTGATTTGACAATGGGTCAAAATTATTGGGGCCGCGATACGAAAAATATAGGGTGACCCAGTGAATAGACATAATTCGTATTAACCGGAAAAATTACAATTGTGATGCCCTCTTCATGTCGACTTCATGTTCGTGTACTCAGTAAGGTAATTTATACAGAAAAGAATACATCCCTCACCGATGTTGATGAAACTCAAATATGTTGTAGAATTCGTAATTCTAAGAAATTTTTTCCTGTACGTGTTACTGCCACTCGGTCTTTGTTTTTCGAGATATTTACAAAAATACTTTTCATGCTCTTTCGTTTGGTTTAAGGTAGGTCTTGGTTTATTTTCGTCGTATCATGGTACGATGCATTTAGATGTCTCACGTTTCAGTTTGTAAACACGGAGAGACAAAAAAAATACAACTTACAATTACCTTAGTTATTCGAGAACGTACTTCGGTAAATGGCAAACCTCTGTTCTGTCCATTTAACAGGAAGAGTACAGTGGGTAACGAAAGTATTCAAACGCCCTTCAAACAGAATAACTGTTTTATGATTGCACCAAACGACCTGATTTTTTATAATTAACTAGAAGCATTGGTTTAGGAAATGATATGCAGAAAAGATTTTCCAAAAATTATAATTTACAAGGTTACATTCAAAAATAAAAAACCTTTCATTTGGGCTCTTAATGAAAATGTAAAATATATGTTTTGTAGATCTATGTTAGTTGTACACATGCTGGAAATTTCATCGAAATCGGTTGACGCAGGAAAAAACAACACGCATCGAAAGATGTACGATTCTGTGAATTTTAAGCCGAAACTGATCAAAAATCTTGTAAAACTTAATACGATTTTCACAATTTTTAACTACTTGTAGCTCGTGTGTATGTTATTCGATTTCGATAAAATTTCCAGGAAGTGTACAACTAACATAGATCTCCAAAACATGTGATTTACATTTTCATTAAGGGCCCAAATAAAAAGTTTTTTATTTTTGCATGTGACCTTGTAAATTATAATTTTTGGAAAATCTGTTTTGCATATCATTTTGTAAACCAATGCTTCTAATTGATTATAAAAAATCAGGTCGTTTGGTACAATCACGAAAAAGTTATTGTGTTTTAAAAAGCGTGCGGATACTTTCGTTAGCCACTGTATGTGACCATAATTATGGAAGTAGTCTAAGTCAAAATTTAAACAACAGTTTAGCAATAGTTTTTTGAGAGTATATCTTGAAGCGTGGAGCCTCGATGGACAGCGTCTATCCCGCTCTCGCTCACTCTATCTATCCTCCAACTTTGTCGGGCTGGGCACCGGTCAATTCCTGGAAGAGAAACGCTATCCTGTAACGCAAGAATTTGACTTCCGGATCCCGAAGTTTGGAAATTTAAGTGAGCACTAGTGTATTTCAATTATGTACACAACGAAACCGAACCCGAGAAACTATTCGCATCGTCGCTTTAAGATTAGAGGATTCCTGAGTTCATCGCACGGCGCGGCGGCGAACAGCGAAGATAGTAGGTCAGTTATCGGCACCTCTGGACCGTTCTTGCCAGGAGTTACGAACATAGTTGCGAAGCTACCCAGGCCCTACAGACTTGTGCAATAATTTAGGGTACGCCGGATACCGATACTGGTGGGACTCTAACTCTCTCTCTATCTGTGTATAGATCGCCTCGTCTCTCCCTCTTGCTCACGCAGCCCTTCTACTTCCCTCTCTCTCTCTGGCTCTCTTCATCTGCTCGACCATGCTCCGGGAACAATATGCGCTAACCGCTTCGAATCTTATCCTTAATGCCGGGCTTAATGTACACCGGCGCGCGTATATCGATCTCGCTGATCGAGCTCGCCAGTATGCGCCCAGCAATCTCATAAATTCGTGAGAAAGTTAATTAAACGATCCTCCTCTGACCGCGGCCAGCCTCGGAACGCGCAAGGTCACTCGGCCCTGCCAGAGGATTAATGTCGCGCGAACAAATGCCCGCACTGACTTGATTCCAGGATGATGCGCAGTCACGCGAAAACCCTGATCCGACTATTTCGGGGACTATTCGATACAGCTCGACCCGGCTGTCCATCGCGGACGGGATCGCACGCGGCCACGCGAAAATTCGAATCCGACTACTCGCAGCAGTTCCAAGCTGCAAGTTGTCATGGGACAAAAATCAAAAAATAACTATTGCGTCTTTCTAATTCTTGAACGGTTACAGGTACTATCCGTCCAACAAGAGTTGGCACAGAGAAACTCGTAGGTACCACGTGCTATCCCTACTCCGCGCTACACATCCTCCGCGATTGGCCGAATCGCTTGACGAAGACAGCGAACGAGCATCTTGAATGGGACTGCAATAGAGCGATGTGTTGACGCCGAGCACCTATGACGGCCGTTCGCGTTCCCGCCGAGCGTCGGGAGTGGGGTCTCGCAGATCCCCCTGCATCCCACTAGCAAAATCTGTGCCAACTCTCGTTGGACGAACAGTACGAAAATGTCGAAAACGGTTAGTATAACTACGTTGCAAAATAATGAAATTGATCACGGGAACCACTTAGACGGTAAAACATTTCTCCGAATAAAATCTTGGCGTCTACTGTCAACGCGCGTCTCGCTCGCCTAACTAGTCCGTTCACAAATAACGAGGCTATTGAGACGCGGGAAACGCTTAATCTCGAAGAAGCCAGAAGCCCGTTGGAACAGCAAACTGGATTTATCCTCCGGCTGGCGGTGTCTTAATGAAACACAGGCCCGTGGCATTCCGATAAGTTAATTCGCAAGCGTGCTGCGTTACCGCTGACTATTTTTCCGCTGGTTTTCCGCGCGGAAGTCCGTTAAAAAGCGCGCGAGAGCGGCTCATTAATTTTAATTCGTTCCTGTCCGGGAAGTCAAAGGGAGTGGAAGAAAAAGAGAGCTAACAGTTTTTCGCGCAGGCTCAGAACTTGGTTTTGAAATCCAGTTAATCGTGTTCCCGTGATCCGCGGTAATTAACTATCCGGCGAAATTCATTGTCGGAGGAACGGGTCCCGAACGCGGTCCCGCGAGGCGCGCGTAATTCGAATTACGCCGGTATAAAGTGGCCATATTCGGGCCAGCCGGTTTTTCCTAACACGGGTTTCGCCTCTCTCGGCGCACGGCGCTGGAACCGGTTTTCACATTAATCATTATCGTATCCGCCTTTAATGACGAATGCGAGCGAAGCGACGCGCCACCCGACCCGTTGTCAGCGGGTGCTCGCCCAAGCAAGTGGCAAATAAATTGGCCCGCGGCCGCATTAATTCCGTTGTCAATTAGTTTGTTCGACGTGTAACAACGCGCATTCCAATTTCCCCGCGACTTCACAGAGACGCCGCCGCGTTACGCCGGTAATTTCCATGAAAACGTCGTCGTCATGCTTTCAATTTAATTTTCATGTTACATCGAGACCAGCTTCCATTCTGTTTCTCTCTTTCGACGATCCCGGTCTACCGCGAATCTCGCTATCGCACCACACGATCCATCAACGCCCAACCTTATCCTCGCATTTTTCACACGATAAGATAATTATTAATAATCCCGATGAATTTCCTGCCGATAGGATCTCTAACGGGTATTCGACTTGTCTAGCTGCCGATTTTTATGTAGATCTTTCCAGGGAACTGGCCGGTGGTCGTGTGGGAACAAACTTTCTTAGAATGTGTTGGCATACCCTTAAAGTAGAGGCAACCATTATTTTTACTTGCACTTGTTTATTTATTGAACAGCGTTATTCGCGTCAACCAGATATCTATGACGAGATTAATCGCCGGAAATTGAGTAATTAAATGACCATTCGTGTACTCTGGGTCAAACTAGAACCAGGCCCCGCAGCCGTAGGGCCAATATGGGGACGCACAGTGGTCCGAGAGCTTCTTGTGGCCAGAACTATAATATTGTAGCGTTATTTTAAGGTTTAATGTTATATTATTATAAGTCTCGAAACCAGTTAGGATATTATGAATTAAAAGATACATTGTGTACGGAATAATTGAACTATTTAATCGAAACTCCAATTTCATAGTTTTACACTTCAAATTCAAACGAAACAACTAATATTTTGAATATCGAGGTTTCAAGGGGTTCTTATTTCAGAAAAACAAAACATTTTGTTGACATTTTAAAGTCGAAACATTTAACCACAAAATACGGACTTCTGGTCCACTGTGGGACGCCTAGCTGAAGCACATGACGCGAGCGACTCTAACAGCGCAAGGACCCTATTTGCTTGGGTTTCCGTGGAACGTCACGCCAATCTGTCCCAATTTAAACAACTTTCGTGGTTGCTGTTGCAGTTAATAAATAACACAGAGTGGCAGGGAGCCGCCGCGCCGGACCGAGCACGCATACCTCTCTAAAGTGAGGTTAATTTCGCGGTCAGTTACCAGCCACATGGGCTCGTTGCCTCCCATTGTCAGCCGGCCAACTTTATTGACAGCAAAAAAGAATCGGGCTAAGCCGTTGCCCGTTCATCAGCCGCTATAACGATCGCTATTTGCTCGCACGGAATCAACCTCGCGATGCAGTCAACATTGTTATATCGCGTGGAACCAGCTCCCCGGGGTATATTTAGACCGCGAACAATGATTAAGAATCCACGGTGGCGAGACGTTGTGTTCAAACGCGAACCGAGAATCTGTACTCGCGTCCAGCTGGTCGCCATTTTCTCGGGTCCCGGGATCAAGAGGCCTCTTCTTGCTCCTTAAATAGCCGAGGAAATTACTTGTACGAACACAATTATCGCTGAGAATTCAAGGATAATGTCTACGCCAGCGTCCCTCAACCTCTATACCGTGCTATACGTCATTTTCAACTCGTAAGACGGGAAAATATGTCAGTCGGAATTTTATCGAATTTTTAAATGGTACAGACACCTTAGCACGTGACATGGACGAATCTGTCTCGCGTGGTAGCGTTATGTCAATAAAACTGCTACCTAATACGTAATCAAATAGTTTCTGCACTTCGCTACAGTAATGAAAACTTAGCAGCTTCTATCTTATCCTACTTGTAGCTAGACAAGGTTCCGCCATAGCGTACCATTACGACTGAAAATCGAGTAACAGCCGACAGATCGTTCCGAACAGCTCAATTCGATCCGGTTAGCGGCTGCAAGAACCGAAAATCCACCAGTTTTAATAACGCACATGTGGAACGTTCCTCTGGAATTCCAGCGACAATGTATGATGACGCATCCCGCAGGGGCCGTGGAAAGAAGATAAGTGCCCTGGGCGGTTCTCCGAAGGAGTAACGTCAGCCCAGAATTCGGTTCGGGGGAGGTAGCAAACATAATCCAGCGGGCTAATTCAATAACCGCGTTCTGCGCCATCCACGTGAACCGTCTTGGACGGTGCTCGGACGGTTTCCGTGTTAATTAGAAAGGCCATTCTCCGCGGGGCTCTTAACGACCATAATGCGCACTGTCAGAGATAGAAACGTCAGCCGTCGGACGTCGACTAATCCATCACCGCTCGTGGCTGTTGCGGACGGGATATCTGGGGTTTGTGTATCAGCAGCGATTAGCCCTTAACGCGTCGGATTCATCGGAAAGACACGCCGGTCTCCTACGGTCGTTTAATCGAAGAGAGTGTTACGGCCGCTACCGGGCCGGTCTCTGGCTGATATGCATAACGAGGTCATTTGGTTAAACACAGACAAAACAAGCCGGGACATCGGGCCTGGCTCTCTCCGGTGCGGCGGAACCGCTCTTAACAAGAAACGTTCGCTGTTTTGCATCGAAATTGTCTCGGAGTTCGTGCTCGGCCCGGTATATCGGATACCCGCGAAATACTTTCCTGCACACAGTGGTGCATTTCGCCCGAAATCCGTGTGAAAAGTCGATTTAAAAAATTGTGCGTGAGACGTCATGTTTTTGTTGTCCGAGGTAGTTGAATATGTGAAGAATCGCGGGTCAATATTTCTTTCTCATTTGTAAACTCATAAGGCAACACGTCATTCTTAATCACTTCCTGAAACGTCATTCAGCTATCAGTGGACAGCGGATTTTATGCATTTAAGACCAGAATTAGTAGGTGTAATTTGAAACATTGAACATATTAAGAGAGAAAATAAAGTTCTAACTCACTACGGTTTGTTGCTACAATCCAGGTGGAACATTTTTATTTACATAAAGATCCGCTGTCCAGTTATATTAGCGATTTTCAAATGTTTCAGGGGAATTGTGTAAAGTTTTGCATTACAGAAGCTTCTCTACTTCAAGTGATAATAATATTGCGTGTTATGTAAAAATGTACGGGATTGACTTGTTCCCCGTTTGTTGGTGCAAATAGGCCACTGTGCAGCGTCCGCTTCGTTGCTCGTCTGGCGATCGTCTGGCCGGCGGCTGTCCGCGTTAATCCCGGCGAGGAGAGGGGCCGGTGTTTAAAAATTCGCGAGCGTGCACGAGCACACGGCTCGACGAGGGAGCCACGTCGTCGGGTGGCGAATCCCGAATGCGAGACGCGGGTAAACCAGTTCTCGGTTCCGCAATCCCGGGGCCGAAACTCGCTGACAATTCGAGAGAGATCGGCGTCGGCGGGTCGTGGCGCGGCGCCTGCTCGCGCTGTTCCGTGTTTCTCTCTCCGCGGCGAGGCGGGGAGAACAGCGTAAACAGTAAAACAGATTAAGAAGAACCCGTGCTGCGTAAACAAGGAGATTCATTCGCGGCTACGCTGCCTCTCCCACCACCCCCTTGGCGCCGTCCCCGCAGCAGGATCGAGAAACTCGGGGGATTCGGAGTACCGGATCCAACGATCGGGCAACTTAAACTTCAGCGGGCGGCTCTCTTCACAAATTTCCTTGTCAGCCCTTGAAACCCCTGGCAATCCTCCGCCAAACAGCAATGCATTTTGATAGCCCATTGTTAAAGGAATGACAGGGAAACGACTGAGGCGCGATTGGTGGGAGTAACGGAGAGAGAGGCCGTGAGAGTGCGCGAGAGAGGATGGAGACCATCGAAAAGTTTCGAGGAGGGCGTTTCGGAATGGAGACATAACGGCGGAGTTTGCCTTATTCATGAGTTCCATGGTATCCAGGCTGGTATAACTGATGGAAGACAGGGTTGTAAGGCCACGATGGCCATGTACCGAAGTTGTATCAACGGACGGCCTCAGTCCTCACCGCGTAACGATGATAATATGCTACGTGCCTCGTGTCGGAAACGACAACTACCCGAACTGAATACACAGCCTCCTGTAATCATATATATCCTCCTGGCTGCCTACCCTTCGCCCCCCGCGACCCGAAACCCGTTCGTCCGGCCTCGCCACCCAGTAGATGCCTCGACACCCACTTCGTACGAATCTTCACGATGCCACGACCTTTTACGAGGCCACAATGCCCTCTTCTTCGTCGTCCACCTCGTCCTCGTCGTCGTCTTCTTCTTCTTCTGATGCTGCTGCTTTGTCCACGTACTCAGGTCTCCCTCGGCCTCTTGCTCTCCTTCGCTACGAGATCTAGCCTCTCTTGTCTCTGGCCTCTCCAAGGATACCTCGTCCACGCGACCGCGAAATCGCTCGACAGTGATCTATCCCTGTTCATTAGCACTCGGAGATTCAAACATCGAACTTCGACATTCAACGAACTCGCGCAATCATTTCTGATTGACAAGTTCTGATCACTAATTCCTCACACCGGGCACCGGTAAAATTTCATCATTTTTTCGAGCCTTTTGAATTTATTTTAATAATTTTTTTCGGTAAATACGTACATCCTATAGTCTAAAGCTCAATGAATGCGCAGACTCAAATTTGTTGAAATTGTGACACGCGGTGTTCTTCCTTACAACCACAGATTTATCCTCGGCCGCTTGGATCCGCAGTCGGTTGGAATCTACGTTTTTTAACACACTATATCTACCGGAGATTATTCCATAATTTTTGGAACTCCATGGCCCACGGATTTTCGAATTAATCCTTCCACGGCAACAGAAACTTCAATCTTAAACTGAGTCCCACGGTGTAATCATTATCGAGACATATCAATCGAATTTTTTCGATCGCTCTAAATGAAACCACAACAGTATTATAACGTCGAGACGGTAGACACCGATCCCATTTTACTGAAACCGGCCGAGCACCATAATTATCGAGCGTGTCAACAAGTACCACGAACGCGTCGAGATCACCAGGTACAGGGGATCTCGAGCGATCCATCGATCATCCCATCCGCTGCGCGCCGCGCGCCGGGTCCCCTAATCCCCACTTTACTGTCAACGAGGTGCACGCGCGGAGGCCCCGATTCATTCACGGGATCCGGTCGCGTGTAATTTGCCGGCTACGAGCCAAAGTCTCGTCCGCAGGGTAAGAATCGTAATTCCGTGAAAGCAATTTCTCGGTCTAATCGACGTCGATCGATCTGTCCGAGGAGACGTTGATGTCTGTGGCGGCCTCGAGTGCTAACGAACAGGGATGAATCGCCAGACGAGCGAGTTCGGTGTCGCGTGGACAAAGCTCGAGGAGCTATCCTTGAAGAGCCAGACACGGAGAAGCGGCGCGGCGGTCAGAAACACGGGAGGATGGAACGGAACGAAGAGGAGGAGGAGGAAGAGGACGAGACGGGACGAGGACTTGGACAAAGCAGAAGAAGAAGAACACGAAGAAGATGAAGAATTGCATCATGAATGAATAAAATGTTGATCGACGTCATCGAATCCGCTGAGAACTCAAAATCGCTTCGAATCCTAATGTTGTGGCACGTGACGTGCGCAACAAATCATGTCAAGCCTAAAACCAGGCTCAAATGTGGCCTTTATGTCACGGAGTTAAGTGTACCTAAATCATAGTTACGTCGGTTTAAACACAAATTAGGTCCAATTACGGCCGCAGGCCGAGTCTGAATTGGGTCAAGATATGCATGAATTATCTCGAAATCTGGCGATCGCGCCAATATTACGTCCCCATTACGTCCCTCTTTCGAGGGATGCAGGGACTGCGATCACGCCGCAGATCGAAAAACAAAAAAGGGTCGGGGATATTCTGATTTTCGATGAAATTCCACGACTCTTTCACACCCCGCGGACACCTCTCCCACCTGAGGTACGTCAAACTTGATCGGCAATCCGCAACCGGTGAGAGCGCGGATTAATTCCGGTGAAAACTGCGAGGGTTCAATAATAAACGGATTTCGTCGACACCTGACGAATCAAGTACTGTAGCTGAAATTTCTGTTCGTCCGCTACTGTTTTCAATAAAAATGATACTAGTTAAATGATACAAACCGTGGTGTTAACACTAAACGTACCTATGAGTTGACTTATAGAAATGACATCATAGAATTTATATAGATTCTCTGTGATTTTTATTATAATACTCCCTCTGTCCCATAATCATAGTAGCAGTTGATGAATTTAATTTGTCCCATAATAATTGTAGTTTCAAAAGAAAATAAATATAGAACGCAACATTTATTATCAAGAAACTAGATTACATTAAACAATAAATTAAAAATATTACTGCTAATTTTTATTTTGAGTGTTCAGATAGTTTCTGGATTTTTCAATAATTTCGTTACTGCATTTTAAACTTGTAGGTAGGATCCCTTGGCTGCGAAGCTTCGCTTTTCCTATATGCGTGAGCTTAAAATTATTGGAGCCATCGTTCTTCATTGCTTCCAGCATAACTTGTTCTTTTTTCATCTTACTTTTACAATGGATTGGTATTCAACTAAAATATAATAAAACAATTGATTTCGATCAGCAGACGAAATTAGAAAAATAGATATAATTCGTAATAATTAGGTTAACCTAAAAATTGAAAGATGTGTCAAAACAAATGACAGATGTCATGAAACATTGATTTTGATTGAAGGCTTCGTAATTTTGCGCTACAACATAACTTACAGCTGCATTCGCCACTAATTCCCGTTTAAATATTCACTTGCTACTATTATTATGGGACAGAGGGAGTATGTGCTCGGATACAAAAATTCAAAGCATCATGATTTCAATAATTGTAAATGAAAAACCAGAAACAGGTCATTTGACCGGCGGCGGTAGGTTTAGTGATAATATTTCTTCGTAAATGTTCCAATAGAAATTTCGTCGACCACGTATGTGACCCGGGTTTAAGTATTCTGAAACCTGGCGAAAGAAGGTTGGTGTGCCATCGGCGTGGCCTTTGATCGCATGAAATTTTACTGGCTCCCAGGAGAAAAATCGAGCCTCTCACCGCACCGGTGCCCTAACTCTCGGACGAACAACCGGAGCGGTGCGGCGCAGCGGCTAGGTGATTCGTATGCCAGACCTGTCCGAGGATTTTCAGGACTGGGCCGAACGCGACGACGACGACGACGGTGGTGGTTCGTTCTTAGTCACACGTCGGTAAGGGAATCAGTACGTGACATTAAGCAGTAATGCCACGTGGCACGACGTCCACACGGCACGGAACTTGAAATAGTATTACGGTCGCTACCGCGTCACGCTACCTGCCCAAGCTTCGCCCGGCCTGTCCACCTTCAAACAGCCTCATCCCGAATGTAATATGTCACGGTCCGCATGACAAAGAACGAGGAAACCCCGGGAAACGAATAAAATCTACTCGCTTGCATTTCAATTACGCCGACCACGACCAAACAACGGGATAATCGACCATGGATCACCTGGACTCAACTTGGCTAGCGGGAGGATCATTAGACTGCGGATTTTATGCATTTCGAATAAAATTAACCCTTAGCAGTCGAGGGGTGACTCAGAGTCGTCACTAAAAAATGCTACACCATTATTCACAATGTTGTTTACTTTAATGTTAATAACATAATAAAATGCAAAATATCATATAGAATGGAATTATTCTAGGTCGGAAGAAATATCTAATTTCCAAGTTAATATATATGTAGCTCCGACTGCAAAGAGTTGAGGGGGTACACGTAAAGCTGAGGTAACGTAAGCTTAAAATTATTGGTACAAGTTCAAAAAAAATGAAAATATTTAATAGATGATTAGCGACACGTTACCTTCCATTCGTATTATTTTTTATTATTCAAAATTAAGTTTTTCCACTTGGATTCGTTGTTTGTGCGCGGTGCGCGACGCGACTAGACACGCTAGCGAACCGATTCGCCGGGGTAAACATACAATTAATATCAATGGTAATTAGAAGCACATATTTACTGGGTCGCCGGGGAATTAGGCACTGTATACGCAGCCAAAACGGGGCGCTCCGCGTTATTTAGGACGCGTGACTGTTCCGGGAGTTCGTCGCAAAGAGCGAGGAGTTCCGCACCGCGTCGTTGAGGGGTTTCCGTGATTTTTGGCCTGTTTGCATTTAAAATCGGGCGAGGTATTTATTGAGAGCGACTAGACGAGACACGGCGCACGAGATAGATTTCACGTAGACCAAGCCGTGCCCGATCGCTCGCTCGATAGTGAACAAACCATTTTCTGCATATTTTTTACGCCCCCTTTTCCTGTATTTTCCTTTTCCTTTATTTTCGGTGCCCGTCGAGGGTAAACACACGTTGGCCAACTCGTTTTATAATAAACACCATGCACCTCGGGTGTTCCTGTTACAGAATTGTCATTGCGCGACCAGCGCCGACCGGCAGCCCTCGGGTTATCTACTTTATAATATTAAAACGGGAAACACAATAAAAGCATAACGGCCACGTCGGATGAAATACGCGCCATTGTGCTGAAAACGTGGGACATGCTATCGATTACAGCGCATCATTATTGTCTGCATTAGAATGCGAAATTATTTTTCGTTTGTCAATCAATTTTCGCGATATCAACCCCTTGTGTCAGTACACTGAAGCGTGTGATAATATTTTTTAATTGGAGGAATTGGCAGTAACAAAACATTTGGTAAGCTTGTGGAAACGTTACTTCCTCTCGAATTTCGATGAAATTGAAATATGATGCCAAAGTCGTAATACTGAACAACTTTTTCCTATACGTATAATAGGCGTTCTCTTTTCGTTTGTTAGATATTCGCGAAAATATTTTTTAAGTTTGAATTAGGTCTGGGTTAGGTCTAATATAAAAAATAGAAATTATTAATAGAAACTGGAAAAATTTCAGCCATTATGTCGAAAAATCCAGATATTCTTGTACTGTCGTAAGTTGTTCTGAATGTCGAGATTTATACTACATATATTTCAATTTTATCAAAATCCGTGAGGAAGTGACGTTCCGACAAGTTTACCAAACATTCCTATACGGATTAAATAACATTAAAAATATTTCGACCTATATGAAATTCAGATTTGAGAAGCTGAATTTCAACGACTTCTTTTTTTAAGTGAACGGACGTGGTACACAGCCTCGCCACTTCAACCAGCACGAAGTAGTTCAAAGTGCAAAACAGCTCAGCCATGAAATGTTTATTATAGTGTGTTCGATCATTTTCTTGAACGGTGGATTGTAGTACGTGCCAAGTTTGATAGAGGTCTTAATTCCTAAATCATAACGTGTTCCGTCTACCCCTCTCGACAATAAACATTTTCTCCGATTCGGGGCCCGTGCATTTTAACAATGTGCCGGGCGACTTACGAACCTGGCTGCATTAACTTGCCCAGTATTCGCTTTGAAGTAGCCCGCATACTTATCGCTTTGATTGACGTCCCCTTTCCATGGTGCTACCAAGCGAGAGGCTTATTTACATGAAAATAAATGCACCTTGCCGTGGCGCTGGCCACGGGGAACTTCGTAAACGAGGGATCGGGAGGGCGTCGCGCGTCGGTGGAATCGAATTTGGTTTCGATTGTCTTCGAGCTGATCGCGACGCGACTGAACCTATTAAGTGGAAACTTTTTTATTGCCTTCATGTTTATTGTTTGGCCGCTCTCCCTCGGTTCGCTGTTCTCACCGGTCTTTAAACGGACTGGTGTTTTCGAACGCTGTTTCCAAAGATTAAATTTTCAAAATTCTAAGAACAATTTCAGATAAAACCATTTTATCTTCCAAACTGTAAGGACAGTCTAAAATAAAACATTTCCCATTTAAAGCAGCGTGATTTTTAGGAATTTATCTTGACTCTAATACTATTAAATTCATTTTTTTAAATTAAGAGAGATTCTTTTATAATAAATTTAGTTCTAGTAGATGCAAGTACTATTAAGAGACATTGAAATAAATAGTGAATAAAAATACTCTTGAACTTCAATTTAAGCTGTCCGTTCTGCACTCAAGACATATGCTCATGGCGACGGATTAATTCTTTCTCGGAGCTGCATCGGAGAAGTGCACGAGCACGGTCTACTTGTTCATGGCGTACACGTGGCCTTCTGGGACGTCTACCATAGCACGCACATCCAGTTGTTTGAAATTACTTATGTGGTTTCAGGAAACGAGTTCAAAACTTCCGTTGCACAACAGTAACGGGGCCCCGTCTGCTTAATTGAAGAACGTAAAACGCCTTTTCCGCCACGTGCGGTCATGTCCGAATTGTTTTTCGCAGTGTTCCTCTTCACGGAAACTTGGTATGCACATATCAAATGTCCGTTAATCATAATGACGAAGACTTTGCGAAGAGCCCCAATAATCTGAAAGTAAATTGGAAACTCTTTTAAAGATTGATTCGTGAAAAACCTTAAGAAATCCTGGTTCCTTTAAAAACCTCTAATCTGGGAAGACCTTCGAGGGTCGTCGAGGGACCTGCAAGGACTGTGGAGAACCTTCAAGGGATCGAAGAACCTCAGGATACTCCTTTCGGATTTTTCTCTCTCTTACGGGGAAATAACATCAAAAGGTTTATATATACTATAGTGAAATAAAAGAATCGCGATGGTTGATGGGTTTCAGAAGATGAGGATTCGGAACATGTTTCGGAGATCGCGAGACGGAGATACGATTATGTAGCATGAGGCGTCTCGCGACGAATCGATTAAACGCCGTGCGATGTAAATCTGCATACCGAAAAAAGGAGACATCGACGGCTTAATACGAAGAGACACAACCTGTCGCGAGGTAATATCCAGACGGTCTAAAAAGAAACGGCGCGTTAATCCTGAAACGTCTGGGACACCTGGCACCATTCTAGACAGCTAATTGAAGAAACAGAGGCTACAACGTCGACCCGTAATCTTTACGGGGGATTTTCTTTGAACTCCCCCTTGGATTTGTTGTTTTCCCGGAATACGTTAACCACCGGACGGACATAATTTCGGTCGAACCAGATCGGGATACGTGCGGCTCCAGAAACTATTCTGCAAGATCGCTCCGAAACACTAAGTTTCTCAAATGATAAAATAAAAGAATTGAATTTTTACCGTAATGCAATTAAGACATTTTTTATTTATTAACAGAATACATTGATAAAAGTTGCTGTTCGAAATCGGACATTCGTATACGCAGCAAACTATTAGGTTGTTGCATATGAAATGTCCGATTTTTAGCAGTGACATTCAAAAAACGCAATTTTGTACCCAATGCATTCTATCTACTCTCAAGTTTCTTGATTGTATTACGGTAAAAATAAGATATTATGGTCATTCACCTTTTGTCATTTACAATATTTATATCTCGATTTTGTAATTCGTTTTTACCATCAACGACTAGTAAGTTAATTAAACAACACACATTTTGACCAAAAATCACATGAAAGTTATTTTTCCAGACATATAAAAGGAATACACGACAGTCGCGTTGGTTGACGTTGAAATAAACTTGATTCAAAAGTAAAATTACACGTCTAAATTAAAATTGAACATGGGATATTAACACTAAACGTACCAAGCTATAAAAGCAACAGGCACGTGGTTGCCTTACAAAAATGACAAGAATTAATTCATTTAGACTTTGCGCGGTTCTTATTGTAATATGTGCTCTAATAAAGATATTTATTAAGTCATTTCCTATGAAAGCATCTTTATAATTTCATTAATTGTGAAACAATAAAATCTAGAACCGGTCATTTGTCCGGTCGTGGTACGTTTAATGTTAAGGATTAGCTTTGTACCACAAAGTTTCTAGAGAGCGGATCTTTATGCAAAATAAAAATTTTTAGATGAATTGCAACAATCTGGAGTAAAATAGAAATTTACCTTCTTTCTTAATATGTTTGAAAGATTCAAGATAATATAACAGTATTATTAAATTCTTCTAATGTTTTCACTGTTATAAATTACACCTACTCATTTTTGTCACAAATGCATAAAATCTGCTGTCTATTCATATAATAAACCTATAGACTGTAACAGCATTTCTTGATCGAAATTTTTCATAAGAGTCGCATTTAAAATCGCATCTAAAATCGGACATTTCATATGTAACAACCTAATAATTAAATCGCTAAAGTGTTTCGCAGTAGGGATCTCTTAGGGATGCTGACCGAAAGGTTATGTTTCGCACGAAACCGGTAGAGCCTTTCCGAAATTCGCCGGTCGCGGGCCCCGGAGCTAATGCCCGTCGGAAGGTCCGTGACTAACGGCTGTGTCATCGGATTTCACGAGGTTTCCCTTTTTAATTCGACACGGCTGATTTTTCGATTGATAAACTCGCAGCGCGGGTTTCGGACGGAGCGGTGCGGCGCGGTGCGGCGTGCGCCAGAGCGCGGGATCCAACGGTACCCTGTGACAGGAATGTTTTCCGGTGATTTTAATTAAAACCGTCGACCGTAGGTGATTCCTGTTTACTCGTTTGACAGCTACAGAGAAATCCCGCGACAAACTATTCGCGTAATTCGACGCGATAATTCGTTGCCGCGCGATACCGAACCGCGCAGGCTCCGCCATTTCGGCCAGTTCAGAATAATTAAAATTCCGGCCGGATACGGTGACGGGCTGGAAACGAACGACACATTTGGCTAATAGCAGACCACCCCTGCGGACGTCACCCCTCTCATTCGACGATTTATGGAACCGGGACCCGTATAAATTCGCCACACCGCCTGTGTAACTTACCGGGCACAATGCGCGGAAAATTTTATCGATACCTATATCCTTTTCCAAAATCGATCGTTCGGAGGCTCGCGTATCTGTATTTTGTAAGGGTGCGGCGTGTATCATTTCCTAATTAACAGATTCGGTGGAGTAGGTTTCATCTCCGGATTAATTAATTCATTCGTACGTATTTCATGCATTTGTGACAGAAATGAACAGATGAAATACAAAATGTTATCAGTTCCGACTCATCGAAATCATTGGAGGAAAAAGTACATTGTTTCTTAGAACATTTTTATTTAGCATGGAGAGTCGTAACTTAATGTTTTGATTGAGGATTTTAGAATTTATCGAGAATGTGTTTCTCGAGTAAACCGTAATGTATCGCTATTTTCTCTTAAAGGGAACAGTTTCGAGAGCCCGAGAAGCAAATGGACCTGTTTGCACGCATCGTTGGCGGGGATAGACCTTCTCCACGCGGCCGATCATAAAGTCAACGGCTATAAATTAACATCGAGCTCCGGCGGTACGGCACAATGCAATCGACGTGCATGATATGTAAATAAAACAACGGTGTTCTATGGTCCGAACGTACTATATTTGTCAGACAATACATTGGCGAGCCGTTCTGCATGAGTTTTCGCATTATTTTCAGCGTCTTTTGCGGGGACCATTATGTGCAAAACGATTGCGAGACCAGCCCCATGTTCGAGGAATCACGATTTCACGATAAGTCTGTTCGCTGCTGTATATTCGGTCGAAATCTCGCGAACTCCGCCTCGCCGCCGATTGTCGTAATAATTCTCTCCTTGTTCGTTCCCCGCGGCGCGGCGGGATTGAAACAACGCGTTTATTCAACGGGAATTCCGGTAATGTCTTCCTCCGGTCGCCGCCGACGCGACGTTCGACAAACTTCTCTTCGAACGTCTTCGGATGAAGAAATGGACGGTGGCTATAAAAATGATCAAACACTTTTCCACTCTTCAAAATGATCAAGACACGATTTTGATTTATACAAGGTGTCCCGAAAATGATGTTCCTCCTTGAAAGGAGTAATTCCTGATGTCATTTGAAGTAACTTTTTCCTGTGCGGAAACCTTCTCAACAAGGACGTACACCATTTTATAGTATCATATGGATATTCTAGGAAATGTACAAGATCAAAGAAGTTCTAATGACTGTAGCCGTAATTTAACATAAACCGTAATCAGGCAAGGGGTTCACCAGGTGCTACATAGAAAGCCATACAGCTACAGCTACACGGTGCACGTGGGAAGTTCCTTATCGGGCATCGAAGGGTCTTCGGGAATCAACTTTGAAATAACATTCACGTGCCGTGTTTCCAAATTTCGTCGAAAATTTCCTTAATACATACTCCGGGATGAATACTTTTGTGAGCAAGCCGCGTGTTCCGAGTGTGTGGGTGCACACGTGCTGACAAGTGCACAGACACGCGCGCGTGCACGCACACACACACAGAGGAACATACATATACAGACGACGAGGAGGAGAGACAGGGAACGAACGCGAGCTATCTAGGCTGAACCTTTCGAGGTTGACTTCTTGAGACACTGGAGCGGAAACACGAGACGTATAGCATGGGCTCCACGAGGCGAGTTAATCCCTTGAGACAACTGGGAGCCACGCCGCGTGGAATGGGAATGCCGAGGGAAACCTGGCGGTGTATTCTCACTCGCTACTCGACAATGTTATTATTACGCTCCCACCGTTCGCATTACGCGGATAATTTATGTCGCTCTTTACGCGGAGTGGAACGCGCGCGCGCCCGAGACTTGTCCCACACCGTGTAGAAGCCCGTCCGTGCGTAATAAATGCATATAATACTCTCTATGACTGTAATCATTCACCGGCGTGATAAACACCGGCTTCTGCTGCCTAGCACCGGACCACTCAGAATCACCCTATTTTGCCATTCTCCTTCGCAAGCCAAAACCGGCGCGGCATACTTCGCATATTCTTGCGAGGGCCAGGCAAATATTCTGCTGCAATTTTCTAGACTAGTGAAATTTTTTAACCCTCTTTCCAAAATTATTGTGATTATCTCAATTTAGGATCATCGATGGTACTATATGAATTTTCT
Organism: Lasioglossum baleicum; assembly: GCF_051020765.1. Lineage (NCBI taxonomy): Eukaryota > Metazoa > Arthropoda > Insecta > Hymenoptera > Halictidae > Lasioglossum > Lasioglossum baleicum. The sequence goes on from NC_134934.1 coordinate 11,886,802, forward strand.
CAGATTTTTTAAGAACTCGGTAGAAGCTGCACCGGACATGAGAGACCCACCTTAGCAGTTTGAAGGCACCGTAAAAATGTTTATTGTTTAAGGGTTAAAAATACCAACGAGACGATTTTTTATGTAAAAGATGAAGTGCCCAAATATGGTATAATCGCCTGTTATGGTACTACCTTATATCTTGTAAAGGAGAAGTCGCACTCTAGTGAGAAAATCCTCAAACAGTAGTTTATTTTGTTTACTCAACAGTGTCCAGTGCAATCGCACCATTCTTTTGTTTTTGGTATGGATCCTCCGCCAGTTGTGTCTCCACGTGTTGAATATTTTTGTGGCTAGATTTTTGATTGTATCTTTTTCGAGGAAGCTAAGTGATTTTGAAATGTTTGAACATATCTGTAGTTTCAGTATATTTATATTAATGTTTGTCAACTATTGGTTTGGGCTGAAATCCATTTTTTCTTTGTCAGTAGCTAGTATTATCAGTTCACGTGGAGTTCCCATTAAGGCACTACCAAGGGTTCCCTAATATATGGGTGTAGATATATATATTGACATTCTTGGTGTGGGTGCCGAATATGGCACTAGGTGTCATATTAGGGACACGAGGTGTACCAATAAAGAGTGTGTCTTAATAAAGAACCCCTTTCGCTGGAACCTACAAATGACACCACAAAAAAAATATTTTTCCCAAACTGTATTAATTTTTGAACATACTTGACCCCAGAATCTTATAGGGAGGAAATGCATCTACAACTGGTAATTTTTTGGTCGAAAAAGAGCATTCTAAAATAATCAAAAATGATATCAACAAAAAGTGGTTCATATTTGGGCACTTTACCCTAGGCTGGTACAATCTACACACTTTTGTCACCGTAGGCAATTGGTACAAAGTCCACTTAATATTTTACTGTTTATCTTGCGCGCTAAAGGAAGGCAGACAGAGAACTAAAGGTTTTCTGAAGAAAGCTCGTTACTCCCCGTTCGCGAGGCCGATTCTCATCAACAGGACACGTCGAAACGACGGGGGCGGGTGTCGGCGTCCGACGCCGCTATTTACGATCCTGTTGACGCCTAAGCACATGAAATAATATCGCGTGGTGCCAAGCCCGGCTCGAGAATTATTGTGCCGGCCGCAAATAGACACCCGGACCCCCCGAGGGCCACGTGTGCGCGCGTACTTACATACGTGCGTGCCTCGAAACCCGGAGAATGAATTCGCTCGCGCGAACTGGATCAAAGGGACGGATATAAGCGAAGGTGAGGGAGGGAAGCCTGGTCTCGACGCCAAAGAACGGACTACTTTAATTATTCGTATTTACGGCCCGACTTTATTAAATACGAGATGATTGATACTCCGTTGCCGCTGCGAGGATCCGAGGATGTTTTCTTTAAAGAGATTCCGTTTCTTTTCGAGGCTCTCCACTCTTTCTTCGTCGAAAGAGACCCTTATCTCTTTCCACTGAAGTGACACGTGCAGCTTGATGCCAGATTGGTAATGATTAGACTGTGGATTTTATGTGGATTTATGCAACTATGATGACAAAAATGAGTACGTACAATTTAAAGTAGTGGACATGTGGAAAATATTTAAGCACATTAATGTATTAGTTACAGCTTAATAGGATAATTAAAAGAAGAAGATTTTTATTTGGCTCCTGTGTCCTGCAATCAATGCGGATTTTTCTTACCTCTTTTTCTTTACAACATTGATGTATATATGTATAGTATTGTATAGGAGTGCATCTTCTTATATGAAGCTACGTCCACACCGAGACTAAAGACACGCGTCAACAAAATCCGGAAGTGGAGTCCGGATGGAAATGAGTTGATACTTTGAAGAAGTGAACAGGAAAAGTACGATCGTGATGAACTAAGACGGTGAAAAAATTCCATTCGAATAGAAAATTGGAGATAAGGTCCGATGTATATGTTTGTTTGGCCCTCGTGCAAGGGGCGCGGGGAGTGTAACCGGTGCTTTTCGTAGTCGCATAATTCCCCGTGTTGAATGTAAATTCATCCCCCTGCCCCTGCTCCCTGGCCTTGCCCCGAGGGGCCAGGGGGCCGGAGCGGCATGTCCTCGTCCTCTTAGCTACCGCCGTGTTCGCGTGACTATGACCGCGGCCACGAGCGAATTTATACTGAAACCACCAAAACGTGACAACGACCGGGAACACACTGACGACTCTTCAAGGAGAACAGAGGGAGAGAGAGAAACGAAGAGAGTAGGACGGTGGACAACTGGAGGGACGAGTCTTAAATTCACATTAAACATTCATCGGGATAGAGCTCGCTGACAGCAGGCCGATGGAACAGAGATACGAGCATTCCTGATCGAGCTAATGCGATACTGAAAACTGGTCGAGGTCTTTACCGTGGGCTTTCCTTCTCTCTGTCTTCACTCGTTCCACCCGTTTCTTCACCATTCTTTCCTCGTTTCGTGGCGTTTTTAGCCGTCCGACCGGCCCTGTATACTGTTCTATCCGAGTTATGTTTCTTTCCATCGCGGGCTTTTTATTGCGCCTGCTTCTGTTGCGCCGCTGGCCGACGAACAACAACAGTGGTTCGTTAATGCCGATCCCGGATACCGCGATCGTATCGGTCTTTAACGCTGGATGCTCGTTGCCTGCGTACGCTTATCAAACGGAATGCTTGTTTGACGGTTGTACCTGAGTATCGATGTGTATCACCCTTCTCAAACAGAGGATCCGACGAGATCGCACGTCCGGCATTGTCTTTTTAATTGCCACGGCAAGCCGATTGATCGGCTACCACTAGTGGTAGACCGAGCAGTGAAATAGAAAATGTCTGTTGACATGTACAGTTACTCGAATTAATATTCAGACGCTCTAAGAAAGACGATAACTTTTTTAATATTGTACTATACGATTTTAACTTCTCTGGGAAGCTGGAGCAATTAATTTACTACAGGATGTGGAAGAAATTTTTTCAAAAATTGCAATTGATCGGAATTGTAGAAAAAATGGTAATTATTTACATTCAGGGCTTCCTCACCGATTTGGATGAAATTTAAATATGGTTGCAATGAGCTACAAACGTTCAAAGATGGTAGAAATTGCAGATTTTCATGATTTTCGGCCTATACCTATCTAAGAATTCTTACATCTTTCAATGCCTGTCGTTTTTTCTCAAATCAACCGATTTTGATGAAACTGTCACAGTGCATTACAAAAACGTACAAGCATACAAAACGTACTTTTTAAATTTTCAATGTAGGCCCACGTAAAAATGTTGTAAAATGCATCTTTTAGTATTTTCTCCACAATTCCGATCAATTGCTATTTTTGAAAAAAAATTTTCACATCCTGTAGTAAACTAACTGCTCTAGCTCCCCCAAAAAGTTCAAATCGTATAGTACAATATTAAAAAAGTTATCGTCTTTCTTAGAGCGTCCGAATATTAATTCGAGTAACTGTACTTTGAGTATCTGGCATTTTTCGAAGTAGTTTTCTAACCATAAAAAATTAACCTTTCGCGGGTAAGGATTTGTTGTAAGTACTCGAAATATATTTTTGCAGGGAGCTAAGTCCCCTATATCGGAGCCTATGTTACTATGATAATTAAATGATTTGCTCGCAACTTCAACAATGAAATATATTCGATACGACAACATTTATCCTCTTAACTCACTGATGGAATTTATATTTGTTGTATATCTACAATGTAGTCTCTAAGTATATATTAACAACAACAAAATAGAGCCAGACAATGCACAGGTTGGATCTGAAAAGAAAGTTGTCATTCTTCCGAGACCCGTCTAATTATCTGGGACTTTGAACCGTTTATTGTCCGCGGTTTTATGCAACAAATCAGCAACCTCGTTAAAAAGCAAAGGAACATGTATATCTATCGATAAAAATGCAGACAACAGGCAGAGACCCTTCACCCGTGCGTTCAGTGATTAATTGCAATTTTGCTTCGTCAGTCTCGGTTTTCGCTGGGAAAATCGGAACTTATATTAAACGTCCTGGCAAAAGTATTTACGTAGAAAACGATTACGCGGAGAAGTAATTACACAGAGAGAGAGAGAGAGAGTCGTAAATGGCGGTTTAAGGTCTCCGTGTCAGCGGCATTTAAATATTTCCTCTTGGAAAATTGCGATTTCGGTGGGAACTTTTGAAAGCGCTTTTGGGTTTTCACCGTGGCAACGGGATGACGTCACTCGCTATTCTATACATGATACATTTGATTTTGGGATAGTGTAACCTTTGGAAACACATGTGTATAGGGCAGACCCGTACAATCTTCTTTGCGGTTGCAATGTTACTTATAAAAAAAATTATGTTACTAAATACAGTGTCCCAAAAATGTTGTACGTCCTGGAAAGTGGCGAAAATGTTCTCCGCGGCTTCGTTCTGGAGTTATTAACGCAGACCAATCAGAGCGCGGCTACTGCGGACAAATTCCGGCTCGGCCAATGCTAACGCCACGCTTAACGGGTCTGATTAACTGCGCTCTGATTGGTTCGTGTTTCTCGTGAATAGCTCCTTAACAAAACAGTGGAGAAGAAGATTTTCGCAAAGGGAAAAGTTACTTCAGATGACCTCAGAAATTTCGATGACTCTGTATGTATATTGCATATGATGGTTAGCGGTTCGTGGGGTGCTACTAGAGCTTATACGGTATTATGAGTGGTAGTTTAAATTTTAGTGAATTGAGATGATGGTGGAAAAGTAATTCAGGATACGAACGGGGTAAAAGACAGCCGTGGAGTTCATATCTTATTCGCGGACCTCGCCGTCAGAAGTCTTTGCGCATGCTGGTAACGCTTACGTCCATGACGACTGAAGCGTGTAATAACGAGATGTGAGCTATCACGGCGAGTGTAATAGGAAGGCCGGGGATACGTGGCGACAAATATCACGAGCAGCCGGCACAAAGAACAGAGGCGAAAAGAGAAACGGGTACGAGACTTCAGATGGATATACTCGTTGCCGAGGATCATTTAGCCATCGCCGGCGGCTTTTTTTCTGATTGCTCCCTGCCTCCTCCGAGACTCGGGATATTATACCTGCCAATTGAATTTCTTACGCCGCCGTAAGTACTCCTTCGCCACCGCCCCCTTTCATCCCCGTTCTTCAGGTTACAGCCGGCGAATTTAATCAAGCAGAACTTTCGCCGGCTGAGACACGCGCGAAGACGCTGCTTTATTTATTTATTTGCAATGCGCCGAGTATGTACCGCGGCGGAAATATTTATTGCACACTTAAGCCGAACCTGAAGAACGTACTTGTGCCAAGTACTTATATATTTTAAGTTGCCATTTTATTTTTACTCGCTCGCTACCAACTTTTAAAGGAAATCAAATCGTGTTTGTACTCGTCCCTGTGCAAGCCTCGATCTGCATACTAAGTTGTTGTAATTACAAAGATTACAACTGTGGCCCTCCGAATAAATAAAATTTATTTCAGTGCTTAACACATTATTAATTATCATTAATTAACGCATTCGCTCGCAGCATTTGCTTCGTTGCTCATCTTCACTGTTAAAGTGATTCGTGAAATGCAACGTACCTCGTTCATGAAATGTTGAAGCAATTTAGCAGAAAAATCTGATGGAATCTCTGAATATTATTCTGTGGAATATGACTGCAGGCAACAAAGTGTATAAAATTCATTTGAACCTCATTTGAGACTTAAAAGAAACAAACGTTTCAGATTATTAATGAATATATTATACAGGGTGTCTCTGAAGGAGGCCACCTAAATATCTCCTTTATTTTTAATTGCACAAAAAAAAATATGTATGGCATAATTTAAACGGTATCGAAGAAGGAATAATAGAAGAACAATTTTTATTTGTCCGGTTACTTTTTAATAGTTTTTTCAAGATCATCGTTATTTTTTACCGGGAAAACTTATCTTTTTTTATTCCATCTTGTTGTATAATGTATTTTTTCAGCCGCTATAAGATGGAATGAAAAAAAAGTTCTCCCGATAAAAAAATAACGATGACCTTGAAAAAACTGAAAAAATAACCGGACAAAAGAAATTGTTCTTCTAAGATATTCCTCCTTTGATACCATTTAAATTATGCCATACATATTTTTTGTGCCATTAAAAATAAAGGAGATATATAGGTGGCCTCTTTCAGCTGAGACACCCTGTATATAGGATTAAAAATTCTTGAGCTATGATTGATAAAATGTCGAAAATCATAGAATAATCGTAATAATCGTAATTTTCCTCCCTGGGCCAGAGGGTTGATTAAGTTTGAAGCAACTTCTGTGCGGGGAATGAAAATGTATCTGATATGCTCATCAGGGAAAGAAATGTTGCCAGCGGTATAGAGTTATGGACAATCAATAAAAAGGTACGATTGATCGAAGCCAAAGTACCTCGTCGGGCTCTCCCATCGTTGCATCGGATCGAAGATAATTCGTACTGTCCGAATGATTTAGTTCCTCTTGTTTCCAAATTATAGTCATTTTTCTGATGAGCTGTCTGCCTATCTTCCCATCAAATACTCGGAAGGATGATCCTCCCATCGCGAGCCCGATTATTGGTTTCTTATTACCCCGAGATCGTTATCGTTGGCCCGTAGATATGAGACGGTGATTGTAAGTAGTTCAGTGGAACCAGTTTACTGGCTCAGTTGAAAGGAATTCCGGTGCACAGAAATGGGTACAGCTCAGAAACAGGATTATACGTTCGCATGAACGTTCATAAGTGCTTCCACGTGCTACGGGTGCCCTCTGTCCCAGCGAAAGCTTTTCAAACAGACTTCGTTCTCGCAAATACATGTCGTCCCGCCGTTCAACGGCCGCGACTTCCGCGACGATATTTATTCAGATCCTTCGATCCGTTTCCACACCGCGGATTCCGAAAATTTGTCCCCGCATATCGCGGATCTGTACACGGAAGAGAAGCATTAGAAAACGCAAAGCAACGGATGGAAAATCAAGAATACGCAACGTCACGAGTCAATATTTATCGACAGTGCCATTAAAATGGTGTACCCAAATACTCGTCCCCCAAAAATTATGAAAAAACTCAGTGTCGCTAAATGATATTTTTCATTCAGCCCATCGGGCTCCAGCGAAATACACATTCGTAATGCGTACCGGGATGAAAAGCACGCGTAAATCTGTTGATACGCGGCGATATGTATAATATATGAAATTGATTCAATACAAAAACCTTGTGGAACTTGCTAAAAATGAAATGCCCGCCTCGTGTTCACCGGGAATGCGATACGGGGGTTCAATTTTTTACCGGGTTGAATTTTATGGATGCGTAAAGCCTTCGGCTCGTAAAATCTTTATTTTTACACACTTTAGTCACATCTCCTCGTTCCGAGATTCCAAGACTATTATCCTATCGGCCGTCAAGGGGTATTCCGGGAGTGGATTCGATTGTTTAGAAGTATTCAATGGTCGATTTCCAAATATATGTTGTCAAAGTTGGCCGTAGTGAATCTAACAATTTTCGGTAGGTAGTGTGATAGGTAGGTAGATCAGTTTTTTGTGAATATATATTTATATCTAAAAAACTGAGAGTTAGCAGCGGTAACAGGAAAAGTTGTTCACAGAACATACCCTTTCCTGTATAATTACAATACCATTTTTAAAATTTCGGGACAACAGGTGATAGGGGTGGAATGAAAATTTAAACGTTATACATAGTTTCAGTCGAATTTGACTTGAGCACTATTGTAGAGGGTTCTTCGGTTGAGCTACGCCCACGCAGCGGGCTCTCGCGAGCGCAATTGATCGCAGCCCGGCTATTTTTCGTCCCCGGGTGCTAAGGACAACTGTTCGAACGTGACACGAACAGCATAATAGCCCGTTGTAAAATTGATCCTTTAAATACATCACCGGGACGCGTCCCTCTGCCCTCGGGAGCGCTAATCGCGGCTCGAGGAGCCCCCGTGTCCCATGGAACGCACGAAAATAGTAACGCTCGTTCTCGTCGGGGACCGCAGCGATGCCTCTTCGTGCTGGAACGCCGACAAATCGCTCGCAACGTGTTGTTAATCGCGCGAGCAGCGAACGCGAGCCCGCTCCCGAAATTTAGGGCCGTTCCAGAAATATCTCACGGGTTTTCGGGGTCGTCTCGTTTAATCGCCGGCCGCGCTTCGACCCCGCGGAAAACGCCTCTTAATTGTCCCCCGCGTGGAATGCCCGGCAATTAAGAAAGCTATACACGACGCGATGGCACGCCACCGTGGAAAAATCGCTGGGAACGGCTCCGGACTCTCCACTCTATGGTACCATTTTATTGTAAGCTCCTGCAAGGTTCCCGGTTGCTCGATTCTTTTACTTTATCTAGGGAAAGAAACCCGATTTTTCTTTGCTCCCTGCAACCGAGTTTCTTAACCTTTTTGCCCTGAGACTTAACAGACTTGTTTTTAATGACACCGTGACCCAAATGGTTACTCCGCTAACCTGGAGACATGGTATGTTAACCCGTTGCACTATTGTAACTCAAAATATTCCCATGCGATGTACAGTGGCCCGCGTTATTATTCGAACACTCTTATAAAGACGTTAACTTTTTTAATATTGGAACATGCGACTTGGATTTTTATTGAGAAGTTAGAATAATTAGATTACTGTACGACACGTGTAAGAAATTTTATGTGAGCCTATATTGAAAATGTAAAACATACATTTTGTAGATCTCGGAATATTAACGCTGTACAAAAAAGCTGTACAAGCTTTTTATTTCACGCAAATTTTATGTTTTTTATGTGATTAAGGCAAAAAGGATAAATTAATGTGTTCTATCTCTGCGTCTTTTATCGTTCCTCGAGCAGTTCTATTCCCGTGACGAATAGTACGGAATGATAAGAAGGAAAGTGACTGAAGATGCTTCATATTTCCCGGAATATCTTAATGCAAAGAGAAGTATACGTATACTTCAGAATCCGAACTGAAAGAATGAAACACATAAAGGCAGATATCTTTGTGAAGATCTCGAGAAAGTATAATAAAATTGACATTATTATTTCGAATAGTACCATTTTATTCATTCTCGTCTTCTTTGCGTAAAATATGGATACCCGCGTGTATCAAGAAACTAAATAAGAAACTTCTGAAGATAGATCATCTGCTTTGTACCTTAAAATGGTAAATTAATAAATCTGCGAGCTGTAATACTATTTCTTGACGAAAACGCTGCACAAAATTTGCAACAACCTACTTACACGCAACGTAGACGTTTATTCGAGGCTTTCGCGACATAGCTTTTCGACTGTGAACATTGAATGTCTACGGACAGCGAGAAGAAGCAACTGAGAGCGATAAATTAATTATAATTCGCCTCGGGATCGACGATCTCGGCACATTTTTCAGCATGCGCTGAAGTAGAGCCGCAATGGCATGAATACTGGATCAACGTCGCGCCGCAAGAGGCGCAGTGCTCGAGTCCGGTTCTCGCGGTCTCCTCAAGAAAAAGAGATTCCGAAAGTAGGGAAGTCCTTTAATTATCCGTGGGTTTGGTATGCAGGTCAATTAGGAGAGGTGCGGCCCGGAGAAGTGTCGGTGGAAATCTTTGAGGTCGGACGGCGTTATCGCGAGTCGCGTTCCGCGAAGCGTCGGGGGTGGATGTTTAAGGAACAGCCCCCGCCGGGGGAATTTCATGGCGCACGTGCGTCACTTCCTTTACGGCTTTTTAATTAGCCTTTTCCTAGAAGCTAACGACCGTGTGCACCTCTATGAGCGGGCACGAGAACGCCAGGAATACGTCGAACGCACACGAACGCGAACGCGGCCCCGGACATCGTGTCCTGGACTATTTTCGAACGCAATATGGCGCCTATTTATTTTCCAGCTAAGAGTAGTCTTCTTGTTGGTGTCCCCTCATTTCGCCCGTCCCGTGTTTCTTCTCCCCTTTAAGTTCAAGGTGATCGAGCTCCCGGCGCGTATTTACGCCCCGACCCCCGTTGCCATAATTTATTGGATCGCACTTTCGGAGGACCAGCCGTTGCCTCTGCTCTCCCCCTCTCCTGTGCTCCACAGATCCTTCTAACAGATCCCGAACCCCTACACATTCGATCTCTTCGTATTCGAAAACGGGTAGCTTTGATGTCCGGATATACATATAATATACACACACATACTCATCGAGCAGCGCTGGACCAAGCTATTTTACTACCTACGACACTACGATAACAGACAGTGACATTCGGTCGACTGGTTTAATGGTTATTACGTCGTTACGTCTGTTTAACTTTCCACGGGTCCTTTCTGACCTGTCTCCATCCTTACTTTTCAATAAATAATTGCTTTTTCCACGACTCGGCCGCACGGCGAATTTATTTGCACTACGAGCAACGGGCTAAATGGGGGTCACTATCGTCCACTGTTTGCAATCCTCGCTACCCCCTCACACCCCCGACCAGTGTTGCGTTTTCTCGTTTGGGGTTGCAACGAATCAACATTCTATGAAATTTTTTTTTTAATTTGTAAGTATGTTAAACGCTTCTGGGTTTATTTCGCTTTACAGGAATTATATAAGTGAATACAATATAATATAGAATACACTAATAACAAACAAAAAATTTCGTGAACGAAATAAATTGAAACTAATTCCTTTCGTAAGTTAACCCCTTGCCGTAACATTTTCTTTAGAGTCACAGTGATTAAAACATCTTTCTCCCCAAAAATGTTGTACAAGAGAAAAGAAAAAATTTATATTTTTTGTATGGCTACATTTATTTGAATTCTTAAATGTTGATTACACATGCGAGAGTCAAATTTTATTTCATTTAAAAAGAAAGGCGTGTAACATTCACATTTGTTAGACTTTGTTTAAAATCTTCATCACGAGTGTGACTCGTTGAAATACGGGAAGGGTTATGCTTGATTGAGATACACTGAAGAGAACACACATCTCATTTGTTTATAAATAATACTCAAGTTCAAGTCTCTTAAAGCTTCAATGTGTATATGTTTTATAGATCAAGGGATAATGTCTAGCTAACACGTCTGCAGTATCAATGTTACAGCAAGAAGTTATGCAAAACACACGATACTCACAGCAATACTAAAGAGGCAACATTAAAGTTTGCGCAAAGTAAACATTCCGTCGAGAAGAGTTCAAGTCAACGGTGAGCATCGTACGGTTTCGCGATTAATTAACCCCCAAGCAAGAAACTGGATCCTCAGAAAACAATTTCTCTCGTGTAATCGACTTATCAGACATTGTTACCCGTCCACGTATCCGCCTAATCTACGTTTTCCTCTAATTAAATAGAATAATGTTACGCGTGGGAGCCTGGCCCGCAATTAGCCGTGTTTGAACTTAACAAGAGAATTTCATCATTAGAGGAATACTTCCCGAAACAGAGTTTACAGAAATCTGTGCAACATTAACTAGCTGCACCGAAACGTTCCAGCTTCTTGAGACACGGATTTCTCCGGGACGTACATTGCACACTAAAAAGTATGCGGCCAACCATAATTTCCCGAGAATCTAACATTTATTTTATGCGACTTTCGCCAACTTATTTATGGCGTTTTTCTTATTGGAATGTCACTGAACACACAAAATATTGAGAATATTTTTCGTGACTAGAATTAAGAAAATGTCCACATACTTTCGATTTCGAGCGGCAGTGTATACATAGAGTCGGTCACAAAAATATTGGGACATTTAAAAAGACGATAACTTTTTTAATATTGGACCATGCGATTTGGACATCTTTGGAAAGCAAGAGCAATTAGTTTACTGCAGAATGAGAAAAGAAATTTTTTCAAAAATAGCAATGGATCGGATTTGTAGAAAAAATACTAAAAGTTGCATTTTCAACTTTTTTATGTGGGCCTATATTGAAAATTGAGTTTCATCGAAATCGGTTGATCCGGGAAAAAATGACAGGCATTGAGATGTAAGAATCCTTAGATTTATTGCAGTTACAGGCCGAAAATCCTGGAAAATTGCAATTTTCACTATCTTTAAACGTTTGTAGCTCATTGCAACGTCGACCGATTTTGACGAAATTTTCAGAATAAGTTTAATTGACACAGATCTGCAAAACGTATTTTTAAAATTTTCAATATAGGCTCACATAAAAAGTTGTAAAATGCAACTTTTAGTATTTTTTCTACAATTCCGAATCTATTGCAATTTTGTCCCAATATTTTTTTGACCGATTGTATATACATATAACTTCAACACGCGATCCCACGCACCGACAAACTTTCCACGAGTAGGTATGAGAAATTCATTTGTCCCGCGTAAAGTTCGGAACATGATTATTTTCTGTTAACGCGGAACGGGTTTGTAATATTTATCTCGACACAGCTCAATTAGATCCTCGTTAGAACTCGCCGAGAGTTTCATCGGTGTTATCATTTCGTTAACAACTCGAAGGCTCCGGTTTTACTCTACAACCCCCTCCCCCACCCCGGAGCTCCTACCATGTTCTCAATTTTATACGAGCAATTAATGTTTCGTCGTGCCCGCGCTAATATAGGCATAGCTTACATTCACTCGCAATAACAGAAATTCGTTTCAACCGTTCGGAATGCGTTTCTCGGAGACGTAATTGGGTAATAAATATTGCATGACGAAGTGTTAAGTGATGGTAGACGAGATAGTCATTATGTAGTACACTGCGGATATTAGTGACAAGTTAAGAAATTGATAAATAATCTTTTCGATATATATTCGTTTTACAAAACAGACCAATATTATGCGCATAAAACCGAAGTGAAATCTTCGGCTCCTCCGAGTTTACCAGAATAGCGTTTCACCTCGAAGTGTGACGGATCAGACTCATTCACTGCCCGGCTCTTGTGTACGCGGTGCGCCTAAGGAAGTTTTCACTTGAAAAATCAATTTTGTGGATCTGTTATACTAGAATCCCCGTGCGCATGCCTTTTCCTCCGTGTCTTCTAATTCAGCGGGTGGCTGTGTTCGCGAGCAAATATGTTCACCGATCTTTTTATAGAATATCAATGGAGCACAGGGAAATTGGTTGCCATTATTCGTGATGCGAATACCGCGGACTTCGATGCAGGGGGCGGTAGTCGGGCGTTGAAAGTGCATGAAATTTTCAGTGCCAGCGAGAATGCCTCGATATTCGGTTCTATTCCGATCCCGGTTTGCCGATCGCGTGTTATAAGGACACATTAGGGGGTCCGATCGAAGACGAACAGAGAAAGTTTCCAGGGCAACAAGCGATGTGGCTTTCATCGCAGCTGGGGGAGGCCAACGGGTTGACAAATGAGGCCCGGTGACGTAGCTTCACGCTGTGAACCCCGCTAATTGGACGCGTATTATTAACAAGATGGCGCGAAAGCCCGTCCTACAGCTCGCCGGGCTTGGGACAGATACGCTTCCCCTAATTACCCGGCAGTTTTTGCCCCCACCTCCCACTCCTCTGCCCCGCCGCCGGACCCTCGATGAAGAGCCGCGGTTAAACTGAATCCATTAGCGATAAATCACCGTCCATTGTGATAACAATCAGAAACGAACGTCCTTTACGGTTATACGGATTTATTGCCATCGCGATAGAACCGAACGACACCTGTGCCCGGGAAACAGCCCGGCCTGTTCACGATCTGGAAACTGTTTTTTGGATTATTTCGCCAATACGACTCTTTCAGGGAGCCTCGTCTACGTTTCGTGCTTATGTTCATTTATTTATTAATTACCCGACTATCGGTATTGTATTAGGTCATATCGTAAATTGTTTCTTTTCTTGTTGCGCTCACGTATCTACGACAACTTGTACGTTAATATTAACCCTTTGCACTCGGAGCTATTTTAATTCGAAAATTAAACATCTCTTCCGACCTTGAATATTTCCATTTCCTATGATTTTTGAAATTTTATGGATATGAAATTGGTACAATACCTATTATAAATGTTTAGTAATTGATTAGATACCGATATATTTAATAACGTAAACGATATTTTGAGTAATGGTACAGCCATTTTTGGTGGCGCCTCCGAGTCACCATTCGAGTGCTAAGGGTTAAGACCCCGTTCGGACACGGCGGAAACCGCGCGTTTTCGATCGCGCGATTTGAGTTTTGAATTGTTGATCCGCGCGGACGGTGTGAACGCACATGAAGACGCTAATGTAAATAAGCTCCGTGCGGTTGAAAAAATTTGAAGGATTGTCCCAAAAGGTTTTTGGTTTTCCTTCGCAGCTGGCAGCACTGGAAGAACCCGTTCATATTTTTCCCCATGGGGAAGCATTTAAAGATTAGAACAGCGTGATGTGAGGCTTCGAAGAATCTATTTTTAACTCGAATGAGCATGCTCGTGTGACGATTCAAGAGCTCAAACGTAATTAAAACGACACTCTACGGGCGTCCCGGAGAATCTCCGCGTTCACAGTCTAATTCACAAAGCCCCGGCAAGCAGACAAACTTATCACACGCATTAGGAGCTCCATTAAATCGACGATAACGCGTCTCATACATCTGCTCATGCGGCAAGCCCATTAAATCGTGCGGCCGATTATTACGATCTAATTCGTCCGCGTCGTTCAGAGACATCTTCGATTCGGCGCTCGCGCGAAGCAAGGAAACGCTGCGCCGTGCGCCAGTCGAAAGGTTCCACTTAGTGGCAAATAAATAATTCAAGGTGGCAAAACAGGGTTTCCGAATGCTGGGAAAAATAAAAACAACCCGATAATCCGCGGCGGACCGGAAGATAAGGGATAAAGAATGAATGAACACCGCACTGTCGACTATTATTACCGTGACGCGATGGCCGGAAATTAAGCAATTAATATTGTAAAATCGATGAACCGGCCCACAATTTGTCGCGGCAAGCGTCGACGAGCCCGAGAATCATTTCTGTATGAAAACCGTCGCTGAAATTATCATGAGGCTGTCCAGACACTCCAGACGTCCTCCATCTTGGCCCAGTCTAGACGAAATCGGATTCTGTAAATTTTCAAAAGTTTCTTTCGCAATGTGCACATTTAATATCGTTAGACACCATCAATCATTTCAGCGAGACAGCGAATCTTTCCACAAATAAAAAATTTCTAGCTGAATTTCAACGAACTGGAGTGAAATAGAAATTTATTTTTTCTTTCTAATTAATGTGCTTAATAGGTTGAGAATCATATAGGAGTGTTTCCTAATTCTTCCAATGAATTTACTCTTTCAAATTACACCTATTCATTTTTGTAGTAAATGCACAGGATCCGCTGTCTCGTCATCATGCATTCACGTGGACGTGGATATTTCGTTTCAAATTCCAATGATCTGCCACAGAGACGTTCAAACTGCTTCTTATAATTCCTCTCATTGTACAGGATATCCCAAAAATGTTATACATCCTTGAAAGGGCAGATTCCCAAGATCATTTGAAGTGATTTTTTCCTTTGCGAAAATCTTCTCCGCACCTTCGTTCCGGAGTTATTAACGAATGAAGCGCGGACCAATCGGAGCGCGGTTAGGTCCGTTTCACACTTACTTACTTTTTTATTTTACTTACTTATTATTTTTTTTGGGCTTACTGCGGAATGATTCCGGCTTGGCCAATGCTAATACGAACAAAGCCGCGGAGAAGATTTTCGCAAAGGAAAAAGTTACTTGAACTGATCTCAAGAATCTCCTCTTTCTAGAAAGTACAACATTTTTTGGAAACTTGTAATTACAACTTTTTGTATCTTATAATTAATCCAGAGAATTTTTATTTTGCTTAAAACTCTCCGCAGTCTGGTTACAACTTACAACACACATATGTACACCTCGCTTGCATGCGCCGGCGAAGATGGCGCTGGCCCTCGGTCACGTCTAATAAACGTTCATCCATCCTCGTCGCGTGTTCCCGACATTCCGACGAAGTTCAAGAGGATTCCGAGAGCCGTGACGGTCCTCCAGGAATCGAGAAAGAAAGAAACTAGACGGCAAGATGCTGCACGGCGAAAAAAACCAGAAGAAAGACGACTCTAGTCTCCCGGGGGGGGGGGTTGGCCCCCTGTGCCACCTTCCTCGAAAACCTAATTTATCAATTAGAGCGAAAGGAGAAAATGCGGTTACACGCGGGACGATTTCAGGTCCCGGACAAAGATTTGGACGCGACCGGACCCTCATATTTCACCCGGTGCTATTATTAATTTTGATATGTGGTTGTTTTAACCGATGTCACGTCGCGGCGCCTATCAATCTACATTTAATGTCGCTCTGTGGAGCTTGCGGTCGCGTTCGGTCTACATACATAGATTTGTATGGGATAATGGGACGTCTAAATCTTTAATTCGGAACACTGCTGCTTTATAATTGGCTTTAATACCAAACCCACCACTGCCGGTCACACACAAATGTCCGGTTTTATATTTTTTATTTTACTATTATTGAAATCATGACGCTGCTTGCATGGTAATTCATTCGATAAATTTCTTTATCCAAACTATATTGCCCTAAAAATTGCACAAAATCTAAATGAATAATGCCTCGTCTTTTTTTTAAGATAAAACAAAACAGTTTAGTGTTAATTACTGCATTGTGACGGCGGGCTCCAGATGTTTATAGATTCGTGAGTTATACAGATTTCTAGAAATGTTTCCAGATAAGAAAATTAAATTGGATTAAAAAATAATGATACAGCAACATGCGACTTGAAAATTGCACGAGGCCGTAGCAGGTTAAATTTTCGATTGGCAATTTATTTTTTAACGAAAAGCTCGAGGGTCGGAAGGAACTTTTCATGTGCGACGCAGGGGTATTAAAAAGAAGAGTTACAAATTTCAGGTAAACGGTTGGAGGAAGATGAGGAGGAGGATGAGGAAAAGGGGGAGACGTGCCGACAGAAATCGTCTGAAGTCCTCCGACCAGAGGGGCTGATTCGTGTCGGTCATTTGGGGTGTGAAAGTAAAGATAAGGCCCGGCTCGCCCGCCCGGCTCCGGCTCGGGATCGTAAATTTTTACGACAACCACGCCGTGTCAATGTTTCACGAAATTCCTGAAACCGCCGGCGAAAAATCAAACGAGGCATCTCGGGGATTTCGACGCTTCCGTGGCCCTACCTTGATCGTTATCGCGGGCCCACGATTATCTCGTTTATTATGCAGACTGCCGGTCTATTACCTTGATCGCGGGCGAATTATCGCTCTCCCAAATTTCTTACTTTCGATCGATCTCTACGTACGTAGTACATATGTAAATACATATACATATATCCTCGCTTAAGGTACGTGTCCATTTGAGAGTTTCTGTCGATAGTTACTCTCGAGAGTACTATCAATTTCCGTGTCCATTTGAGAGTACATCAGACATATTTTGCCCTCAAGTATGTAGCCATTTGAATTTCATGCGTGTTGCTCTCAGATGAATTTTGATAGTTATAAGTGAATCTTTACGCATCTATAGTAAGATTGAGCAGATAAAATTAAAAATCGTTGGAGAATTTAAAAAATTGAACATGTCAATATATGATTTCTCCTCTATTCAAGATCAATTTGTATATACAGACCATACTTTCCCGCCTATTGTTCGATTTATGCACATGTATAATAATAGCAAAGAAGACTAACTAGAAGGCTCTCAGTCAGCTTTACGAATGGCGTTTGTATAGCTGATAGTTAGTTAGTTTCAACTTACTGTTCGATCTCCGAGAGTTTTTCGTGCAGCTCTCTCAATACCGTGTGCATACACTGTCGAATTTGACTCTCGAGAGTAACTCGCGATAGTTTCACCCTTAGATGGACAGGTGCCTTTACCTTCTACCGTCAATGAAAATGGAGGGGACAGATATTAAATTTTTGTGGCAAGAAATGTTCAGCAACGTTATATCATTCTGACGAGGATGCGATCCACATGATCGTGTTTCAAGCAACCGTGGAATTATTATTTAATCGACAAACCCGCATAATCCCGGGCGATCAACTCACCTGAATAGTGCGGCGATTCGCGTGGGAGCGCCGGACGTGGCTTATCGCAGAATTTATAAAGCTGGTGCGGCTATCAAAAGCAAACAAAACAGAATACTGAAAATCACTTTGAAACCGAGTTCCCGTCGTAGTCAAAGACTAATAATTCGCTGGCGAAGTTAAAGCACGCCGCGTCGGTCCGCATAATCATGAGGGAACGAGCACGAGCGGAGCGAGAAAACGACGAGACATCGTCGTCCGCCGCCTTTTAATCGGTTTAACTTCGCGGCTACACGGCCCGGAAAGAAAATAGATCTAATAAGGCCGTGGGTGGAGCGTTACAAAGGCCGGCCTCCTCGGGAATCAATTTCATTTTTCAATTTCACCGGGGCCGGGCCGTGGAACGGAAAAGCCAGCTTCGGAGGCGAGGAAACGTACCATTTTGCGTCTTACGTATAGACGCGAGTAGGAGGATCAGGAGCTTTGCTCTATGATTACGTGGGCTAGTTCGAAGCCGGACAGACAATAACGCAACCCGACCCGACCTAACCCAAATAACTTCATCTTGCCCAATAATATTGGCCGGGCTGATATTTCCAGCGTCGGAGATGGCGCAATCCCTCGACCGAAATCTACTAGGGGCCACTAGAAAAGGTACACGTCGGAAATGAGATTTTCATCGGGATCGGATATATATGTATAGATAGGTATGTGTGCTCCCGCCTGTACACCTATATAGATATTGTGTATACCGATGTACCTGTGTATGTAATGTGCGTGTGTGTGTCGACGCTTCTCTCTCTCCCTCCTTTTTAACGTATCATCCCGCGTTGTCGATAAAGCCCGCATCGGGACACGGCCCGGCATCCACGTGCTTATTTCGGAAAATATTGGCAGACGCGCGCATTCGCTAAACTCGAATATTCGACAATTCCTGGTCGTTTTCCTAGCCACCGCATCCCAAGGAATTGTACACTGTCCCGGCCGCACCGCGCCATCGAATTTCGCCGGAGTTCGTTATCGATATCTCTTTTCACTCCGATAATGATTTGAAACCGTGTTCTGCACACCGCAATAACCTCGGATTAATATACATTTGAAGCATAAAAGTATACCGTGAAATTATAATGTGGCGACGTCATTGAATATGAAACTGTGAGCGACGGAGACTCCGCCATATCGAAAATTCCAGATACTCGAGTCTCTCTGACAATTCTTTGAGCAATATCTAACTGCTTGGCCGTAAATTTTTCAAGCTATGTAACCAGACTACTTCACTTCCTACTTTCTCCGATGTTTCTTTTCTGCGAGATCATTTCCAGAAACACCTTGCACACGCGAGAAGCATAAGCGTCTTTCGCGTCCCCAGCCGTTGAAAAAAGGCTTCGTCCCGCAAACGCACGCGGAGTGTGTTTAACGACACCGTTTGCCGGATCGTTGACGAACGATCGATCACTCGCGCGATGGGGGCAAGTGAAATTAAAGAAGATAGTAAGAGGCCGTTTCACCGGCAAGAAATTTAAAGACAAGTCCCTCCCGGCCGATGCGATGGTCAGGTGTAAAAAATAAAGCAGCAGGGACCACGGTGGCGTCCCTTCTGATCGAGCACGTAAAAAAGCGAGAACACCGAACGCGAGTACAAAACAATACCCTTCGCAGCAAAACTCGAAACGCGTCGCGTCGTCGTCGCGACCACCACGGGCATCGCTTGAAAAAGAAGAAACGTCCTGGCCCGGGGAACATGGCAACAATTTATTAAGGTATCCTTTTCCAACGCGCCTGACAAGTCCCGGACAAATTGAGCGTGCGTTAACTCGATGGATGAATACATTCCAGTTGATGCGACCGGGGGACTCTCAGTGACTCTCAGCCTTGAGAGGGCGGTCTCATGTGGACGCTGCAAAGTTTCACGATTCTCGTCAATTCTTTCGCTCTCATTCATTCCAACGCCTATAACTACGTTCATTTTTCTGCAATTAACCTGTTGTAGTCGGAGCTATTCTAATTCTAAAATTAAACATTTCTTCCATTGTTCTTCCATATGACCTTTTTCTATTTGTAAATACATAATACTCGATATTCTGATATAATACCTCGTACAATACTTAAGTGTGTACTAATTGATTAGTAGACAGCGGATCTTTATGCATAATAAAAATTTTCCAACTGAACTGCAACAAACCGGAATAAAGGCATTTTTAAATTCATCTAATCTGTTTAATGTTTTAAATTACACCTACTCATTTTTGTTATAAATGCACAAAATCTGCTGTCTATTGGTTAGATACAAATATATTTATAGTCATCCCTCGACTGTTAAGTTAAATTTTCGTCGTAAACGCACCAAAAATGCAGTACGGACTAGCCTGTAGGTTTCATGCATTTATGACGAAACTGATTGGATGAGATACAAAAGTATAAAGAAATTAAACGATTATTAAAATTGTCAATAGATGAAACACATTTCTATTTAACTTCGATTAAGTAGAAATTGACTTCGAAAGTTTTACACATGAACGATTGAAAAAAGGAACTTCTGCATACTCCTAATACGAAGAGTATTTCCTGCTTCGAGAAATTTATTATGCAGTCTCTTCACGCTTTGCACTTCGAATTATTGTTTAATTTCGTTTACTAATTATATTAAATATAGCTCTGAAACTTTGTCATTTATGTTTATGTTTTACTAAACTGAACTAAAAAATAAGATAATTAAATAAATGAAGGAGGAACCAATAAAAACCCGTTTTATTTACATGTTTCTTTCTCTAATGTTGAGTCACACTCGACGAAGGAATGCATAGGATTAATGATGACGAATTAATCTCGATAATTGCACCATTGCTGCAATTGTTGCACGAAATAAGACTCGCAAACGTTTCGAACTTGTTCGGTATTAAAAATACTAAAGTTTAAGGAGCTTCTACGAAATTGGAGCGTATACCCTTAATGAGTAAAACACGGGTGTTTCCGTGTTGATTCGTGAAAAAAACAAGAGAGAAAGAAACGAGTACGAGTGCCGGGGCTGGTGAGAGTGTCTGAGTGTCTGTGTGCTCGTAAAATAAACGGCACAGCTTTAAATACGTTATTCGAAACCGGACCCGAAATTAAGATTCTATCTTGGTCCGGAAATCGCTAACTCTTCAGAGAGGCGGCCCGAAGTTTTCGGACAGTTATCGCGACGGTCCTTAATTTGACATAATTTTATCTGTTATCGTTCGAAGCTCGCCCGTTAATTACGCCCACGCGTGCGTCGGAAGGTGTCGCTAATGTCGCCGATAAATACCGATAGCTTGCGTTTAAATCGATGCGCCGGCATAAACAACCGTGCGAGGCGCGGTTAGAAAAACTATCGGCACGGCATGCTGAGCTCGGAAGGCCGTTTGAGATACAGGGACAGGTTTATGAGCCGGCTCAACGCTGTCACGCTCCGAGCACACCGAAGTGGCGACACTATGCCGCGTGTGTAACCTTGTCGTCACACGTGTGAACGCTCCGATTGACTCAAACCACTACTGGGTACATTTCACGACTCAGCTGCAAATTTTTATGTAAAATAACAATGTTCCAGATTACTTAACCCTCATCCGTCCCTCGTGTCAATTTGACACAGTTTTCCCGAAATAAGTTGTACTGTTCTGTTATCTGTAGGCAAATTTGCCCGAGACTTCGTGACTTGAGGGACGTGAAATGAGGGACGCATGAGGGTTAATCATTTATCTGAAATTTCTTACTCATTTTTAAATGGTACGATTTCCATGGTAAGATTTCAAACAGCGTCTAATAATTAAGAACCACGTTCACTCATTCAAAATTTAGTCGTGTCTTTATCAATTTTAAAGCAGTTACGTAACTGCAAACATGCACTGAACATAGATGTTGTTTCGCAAAGTACGTTTTATTATGTACATCACGTATATACGTAATAAAAGGTATATTTTTAATGCCGTGGCTCTAATAAATCAATCAGCCCCGCCTTACATCCAATTCACGGAACTCGTCGAGAGAAGAAATCAATTTTACACGCAACTCCGGAATCGGAAAACCGTTCTTTTGCATAAAGAGCAGTCCACAGAAAATTACCCGAGTACTTCAATAATTCCGCAGCATCATTCAAGCTTTACCCCGTGCTCGGAAAGTCGTATATCCCCGAGAAGCAGGAGTGTTATTCCGTTAATACCTCGGGAAAGTCGAGGAAGCTCAATTCCTCGGTTTCCCGGGCGCAGAGCCGGCGCGGCACGGCGGCTGCACATTTAATCAAGCCCTCGTAAGGATAACACGAGCCCGCGATAAATCGAGTATCTTTTTAACAGAGGGGGCGGCAACGCGTATGGCACCCGGAGCAGTTAGGCGCCGACGGAGATGATCGTAGTCTCCGGACATGTGGCCGGATTTTCGGAGCGCAATCATCGAAAAACATCTGTCCTTCGCGTGAGTCCTTCGCAGGACACTGTGTGAGAAGGAGAGAGGGAGGGGCTGCATATTTATTTCGGTGATTCCCTTTCGACGAGGAGCCTAAAAATTGAATGCCGCCATAAATCATCGCCGATAAGAGAACGAGTTCTTAATGTGAGGACATCACCGCTACCAGAGCCCCGAACTTTCACGCGTCCCGCCGGTTCTTCTCCTCTTTCCCTCTTCTCCTCCTCTTTCTCTTCGTCCAGCGTCTTTCTAACCCCTTTTCTGGACCATCTCGTCCGTCTCGGAGAGCTCACGACTTTTCTCTCTCTCTCTCTCTCTCTCTCTCTCTCTCGTACTCCCCTGTTTCCGTCTGTCTTTCTCCGTTCTATCGTCCCCGACTCTATCGGTACGGAGCATCTACTACACCTCGCCCCCTCCATCGGTCGGTGGTTTGTGTTTCTTGTGTATCCTCCACCGCGAGATCAGATAAAAAGCAAGCGAGAGGGTGGGAAACGAAGTAGAGGAAGGACCTCGGCTTAGTTTGTCACCATCGTTTAAAGGAGGGTGGGGCGAGGAGAACGTGGCCGGCTCGGCGAAGGAAGGAACCCGCAGGATTTATTGGACTTGTCTTGGCGAAGAATCAAGACTCGTTGTGCTTGCCACGAGACCAGTCCTCCACCAGAAAGCCAATTAAATCGGTCGACAGTCCCAAAAGATTCTGAGTCCTCCCGGCTCCTACATCTCCACAGGTCTCGTTCCTCCTTTGCTCCCCTGACCAGCAGCCTCTGTTAGCTTCTTCTCTCGCTCTCTATACTCTTCGTCTCCTTCCTCCTCGTGTGGGCTCACCACCCTACCACTGACCTTTAATCCTTCTCGCGCGCTTCCTTTCTCGCGAACTTAAATCGGACGTCTTATCTCCCGACCCGATACGACATGCCTCGCGACTAATGTCCAGCCAGCCGGCACACCGAAGAGGATTTCGTGCGGCCCAAAAGACGCGTCGCGTCCGGCCCCGCTGAAGAAGGCTGGATAACTGTCCGTATTTTTCTGGGAGATTGATCGGCGCGCCGGCAAAAAGACCAAATCCTCTTTCCTCTCTGTTCAACCAGAAGAAGAAGAAGGTGGAGTCTCTCACGGAACGGCTGCCGCATTCGGAATGCTTCGCGGTCGAAAGAAAATGATGGGGTTCGGCTCTAATATCTCCGCAGAGATATCTTTATTTTTTCGCAGGCCGTCGATCGGGTAAATTACTCAAAGAGCTCGACTCCGACGGCAGCGATGCGATGGCGATGGCGATGGCGCGGCGCGAGCGGTCTCAGGACCGAAGGGAACACGTCCCAGCGCTAACTCGGACTCGTCCGCGATACACTTCGGTCAACGAGGATCGCTCGTAACTGTTAGCGGTTTTCGAGCGGACTCCGGATGAGGATAACGGTTGTTCGCCGCCGCAAACCGCGGACTCTGTCCACTAGACATCTGACACGTATCCAAATAGAATCCGCGATTCCCAAGGAATGCGCGTTACGTCCGGGCAGAACGGCGAACTTTCCGGATCGGTTGCCCCGCAAGGAACGTACGGCCACTGTGCAGGCGAGCATTATTGCCGAGCCGAGTACCGTATAGTGCTCGCTTAAATTTGCAAAGTTTCGGATACGGAAACAGAATTCTTGCGTTACTTGTCTGCGGAAATTGTCTGCATCAATTGCAAGTAACAGGAGCCAAATACAGAACTTAACACTGAAACTATCGAGCACTGAAAGCGATTAAAATGACAAGACTTTACTTATTTAGATTTTGTGCAATTTTTATTACAATACGTGCTTGGATAAATAAATTTATTGAATCAATTTCTATGTAAGCAACGTCATCATTTCAATAATTACAAAATTAAAGATCTAAGACCGGTTATTTGACCGGCAGTGGTAGGTTTAAATCACATCTCTTTTCTCTCATAAATGCATAAAATCCGCAAATCTAGAGATAACGCCCTCCGTTATCGAGACAGTAAGAGTGGGGAAGAGTGGAAGAGGGGAAGAGTGAGCAATTTAGCAAAATTAGCCAAGCACTACTGTAGTCAGTGAAACTGCCCGGCAAATGGCGATCGGGCAAATTTATACGCGCAAATATTTCCCGACTGGCAATAACCGATGATAAATATTTCAGAGGTTGGGGATCTGAAGATGGTCAGTTCCCCAGCGATCAGAGCTAAAGTTTTTATGTCTTTGTATAATTAAAGCTGATTCTGGACATTCTCGAAGAAACGGATTGGAGAGATGATTTAAGTTTAGCTCCCTTTGTTTATTCGCTATAGACTGGATTGCTCTCGTCGGTAATTTTTGCTGTCGATGGGACGATATACGACGTCCAGAATCTAAAATTTACTGATAGGATCTTCGAGACCATATTCGAAGCGTTCGATATACAAAAAGTCTTCCTAGGATATGAAATGTTTCTTTAAGACATTTGACATTACCGATTCTTATAATTAGACTGCAGAATTTATGCATTTACGACAAAAATGAGTAGATGTAATTGAAAACAATTCAAAACTTATTCAACATATGCTTGTTGCAATTCTGGTAGAAAATTTTTATTGCATAAAGATCCGTTGTCTACTTATAATATTTGTACATGTCGCTTCATTTCTAATAAAAGGATAAAGCGAAGAAGAAGAGAAATCGTACCTTAGATTGAAGCCTAACTGTTTCCATCCTACAAAAACAGGACAACAAAGAGTCCCGGACAACGAAAATACTGTAGCATATTAACCGACAGAATGAAAATCACGGATGATCCTCATTGTGTGTTGGATGAAGGGTTGAAGGCTGAAAAAGACAACGGTCGTTAACAATTGACGCAGTCTCGGTTTCCGCGACTGCAGAGATCAAACAGCGAGATTCCTGGGTGACGCGCGATGGGAGCACCATGTCGGATGTTATCCAAGTGAATATGAAACTAGGAACGGGTTGCATGGCTGGTGCATCGGTTGCGAAGGGGTTAAAGGACGGGGGCGCGGCAAGACGACAGTAGTTAGCAATTGATGCAATACCTCTGACATGCAGCCGAGCCTACAGTTTCTGTCTCGTTACGCAGGTACGGCCCATGGGATAGGTAGTTGCAGGTATACGGAATACCTTGCCAGTTTGTATAGTAGCAGCCCTACTTCCTGCGCCCCTATTGATCCCCCTTTATCCCGAAGCTCATAGTCACGACATCGCCAAGAGGCACAGGCAGAACCTCACAGTCAAGGAGGGGGGTGATGTTTAATTCAAGTCCAAGCACAATGCTTCCTCAAGAAGCGTCTCTCTCACTTTCCATATAAATTATTCCGCGGTCTCGCATTCAAAGCCTCCGACCTCCTTCCCCCCCCACCCCACCCCTCTTTCTTCCGCCTCCGCTACGCAAAGGAATGCGCCGAAACGACCTCGCGAAAAAAATCTACGCACCTTTTCTGCAAAGTGTCTACCACCGTACTGTGAAAAGAGGCTGGCCCCTTTGAGTCCGCGTCGTCGACCGCTGAAAAATTGAGGAGCCCGTCCCTGAAACTGATTTTAAGGGCTTCCACCGGCCTAATGGCGGAATGCTGATGTACTATATCGCGCCGTCTCAGATCATTCAACCCCCCTCCCGCGCCGCATAACTTTCTGTTAATGATCAGCTTCCTTCTTCCTCGTCTCTTCGCTTTTTCCTTCCGCTTCGGAGAGAACGGGCAAGCTCATACTGCCCTGAACACAATTCTTGCTTTTTATTTTGTATTGTTATAGCTTTGTTTAAAAGTGTAACATAAGATTTAGTGAAAAATACATATAGGAATCACTAACTCTAACCCCTGAGGTTCCAGGAAACCACTAATGAAAGAGGTGGTGTGGCCACTTAGATCTGGCAAAGAACTGCACGCTGACTCGGTTCCTGCTCCTAACTAGAGTATAAACGCCACTGTAATTAAGAAATACACACGCGTGGTGTAGTTGCCTGAATAAACTGTACTTAACGGCGTGCCTATAATGCATAATAACGTATAATTATTGCCATTAACTATAATTGAGAGAAACATTGACCCACCCTCCGGCTGGTATATCACGCGTGCACGAAAACACACACTCTGTTCAAGCCAATTCCATTGTTCCGTACACGCGTGAGTTATTTTAAAGCGTCTTTCGTTTAAAAATAGCTTCTGTAAGAAAACATCTTTTTCCCCTCCCGGCTCGATATTCTCACACGTTAACCGTCCGCCGTGATTTATAAATAATTAGCAGACGTTGATTTATAAATACTGTACGTACGGCGCGACGTGGAAGCGTTCCGTTGCGCGCAACCGATTAAACGGCGGGAATGATTTACGTTTTTGATTTCTATTAGGCGAGGGGGCAACGATAACGGAAAAACTCGACCGGAGAAAAAGAGAACGGAGAGGGGCTTTTCCTTTCCCTCTGGTCAGCCGAGTTTTCTCTCGGCGCGGCGCTGCACGGCGGCGCATGAAATGAACGAGCCAGATGAACCGAGGGCGCAATACCGCGCACGAGAAATGCATTTTTCACGTTAATAAGAGATAACTCGCGGGCCGGCGCACGTGTTTGATTTGCATTTTACTTTCTTCTCGAACGAAAACTTCTTATCATTTAAACCGGCGAGCGAGAGGCGCACGAAGGCAGTAACCAGCTGGACACTTATCGTTGACCTGAATAACAACGGATTTACGTTGTATGCCCGCCTGTAATAATGGTGCGCGGTCGGGACACGATTTTCTGCGATGCTTAACCGGGCATTCTCACGTTGACGGGACGAAAAAATCGATCCTTCTTTATTGTTGTGTTTTTTACCCTTTGCACTACGATTTAGTTTACGACCAATAGAATTTATATACTTGTTGTTCATCATTTCTTGAACGAACAAAAATTTTTGCGTTTACATGTTCTCAATGTTTCTTTACATTTCAATGTTCTCAATGTTTCTTTACATTTCAATGTTCTCAATTTTTCTTTACATTTGAATGTTTTCAATGTTTGTTTACTATTACATGTTTTCAATTTTTGTTCGCATTTCAATGTTTTCAATTTTTCTTTACATTTCGATGTTTTCAATGTTTGTTCACTATTACATGTTTTAAAGTTTTATTCGCATTTCTATGTTCTGAATTTTTTTACATTTCAATGCTTTCAATTTTTGTCAGCAAAATAACTCTGTCATCTTTTAATATTTTCTTCTGGAAAAAATGGAGAATGGAGTTGAGAGTCATGTTAATATCACTGTGAATTTTTCACGTACTAATTGTCCTTAAAAAAATTCCCATAGTATATCAGATTTTTATACATATAGTCAAGGTGGTCGTGTCTAACCCCTTAAAAGGCACGTGGCACAACGTGCACACCGCGTCGGCCATCGCCAATGCCGTCATATGGCACTCGCGGCCAATGCGGTGTAACTTACGAGAAAATACGCTTGGAAATTAGCAAGTGCGCCCAAAACCTCGTAAATTCCGGCAACGATCGAGCCATCTGCCTCTCGCCCGCCGAATATCAAGCGAAAGGAAATGAGAACGAACCACTGCAGCTTGACCGCGTCTTAAATTACCGTCGACTCTTCCCTAAACTCGTGAAAGATAAAGCTAACCGACGTTGGCAGATCTGATTGCTTCTTTTTTCGTGGCGTGCCTCGAAAGCGACACCGTTCGGTTTTTAGATGACTCGGGCTCGGAGTCGCCAGATCAAGGGAGTTGCCTCGAAGTGAGGGGAAAGAGTTATACTCTCTCTGCCAGTACCGAATTGGTCACGTGACTGAGCCGTGGCGGAAGCGTGGGGGAATAGAGTCGTAGAAGGGGAAGGTACAGAAGGTGATTAACTGTTGTATTGACTTTTGCACCATTTTTAAACCGCTCATTTCTAGATCGTTATAACGATTAAAGAACGAAACGAATTCGGCTCCTGTTTGTAACAATCGACGAAGAAAACCTTTTCCTCTCGCAAACATCCGCGGTCTAACAGTATCAAGCGAGATTTACCTGGCGTTCCACTTCTTCCCTGCACCTCGGCATATCTCAAACAACGCCGGAAACCATAGACCGTGAGGATCTAATGAGTCTAACGAAATATCAACAGCCTTCTCTCCGCATCAGCCGCGGGGCTGCACCGTGAGAGCCCCACGGTTTTCACGATTTTCGTGGCCTGGGGCCCTGGAGCAGCCCTTTTTGTCCTCGCACGTCATCGACAACCTGTTCAAATACGCTCGAAAGAAAGTTGACGGGGTGTGACGGTGCGGTGTCCTCGAGGTTCCACGAAACTAATCCTCCTTTGGCCACGCAGGATCACGGGACAAGGAGCGGCCGCTCTTTCGAGCCCACGAGTGCTTCCGCGGAGGATAGAATGGACCATCCTGAAATAATATTTGAGAGATCCGTTGTTCGGAGAGCCGAGTGGCCGACAAGACGCGCCCGAACAAATGACCAACAAATATGTATACAGCCGACGAAATTTTTCCAAAAACGCTATATCCACCATTTGAAAATGAAAAATATTAACACGCGAATTTTCTGAATTTAGGACAGAAATGAGTAGGCGTTATTGTAACAGTTAAAACATTAGAGGAATTTAAAAATATTGTTACATTATTGTCGAACTATTAAGCATATTAAGAAAGAAAATCTGTTTCACTCCAGTTCATTGGAATTCCAGTACATTTTTATTTCGCATGAAGGTCCATTCTAGTATATTTTAGTATATTCTTGTATATTCACGCATATTCTGGTATATTCTGGTACATTCTAGTCTAGTGTAGTGTATTGTATAATGTATGTAGTTTGTAGTGTATTCCAGTAAGGTTGGTGTGACCTATTTTCACTCTGTGACTCTTCTGTTCATGTACAGTGGGTAAAGAAAGTATTCGAACGCCCTTTAATACAAAATAACTTTTTTGTAATTGTACCAAACGGCCTGATTTTTTATAATCAATTAGAAGCATTGGTTTACGAAATGATACGCAAAAAAGATTTTCCCAAGATTATAATTTACAAGGTTACTATAAACTTTTTTATATATTTAAAATATATGTTTTGTAGATCTATGTTAGTTGTACATATGCTGGAAATTTCATCGAAATCGATTAACATACACACGAGCTACAAGCAGGTAAAAATGGTGAAAATCGTAGTTTTACACGACTTTTGATCAGTTTCTGCTTAAAATCCACAGAATCGTACACCTTTCGATGCGTGTCGCTTTTTTCCTACGTCAACTGATTTCGCTGAAATTTTCAGCATATGTATAACTAACATAGATCTACAAAACAGATATTTTAAATTTTCATTAAGGGCCCAAGTAAAAAGGTTTTAAAAATGCCTTTTTTAAAATCTTTTTTCCATAACATTTCGTAAACCAATGCTTCTAATTGATTATAAAAAAAAATCAGGTCATTCGGTACAATTATAAAAAAGTTATTCTGTTTTGAAGGGCGTTCGAATACTTTCGTTGCCCACTGTATACCTACCACAAAGCGGTAGGTCTAGAATTGCTCGCAACCTTGATTTCATATAGATTTGTTACGTGAATGAGTATCTGTTCGTAAATCACAGTGTTACAGGAAATTCGTCGACCGTTCGCAAGTTCGCGTTCCGAGCCCGCCGGCCTCGCAGCTGCTCCTTTTCTTCATTTGCATCGGTTGGTCCGCGGTTTCGGCATCGATCGCCGCTCCAGCGAATTGCTCAGGTGCGACAGAATGGAAATAATAACGAGCAGGTGCCGGGCTAATTAAATTTCGCGCTTAGCGCGCCACCCCTCGTGCCGCGCGGAGCTAGGTCGAGCGGAGCGGTGCGGAGCCGCGCGTATACACCGACGGGCAATCCCGACATTTTTCGACCATATGTCTCGGCACGCGATATTTTACCCCGGGATCGTGTTACGACTTTTTCCAGTTCGCCCCGGTAACGACAGATTGAAACGCACGCCGGGCATCAGCTGCTTGAAAACCATGTGATTAAGCGGCGAAGAGAAACAGAGACCGTCCCTGCCTTTTCGCGATAAAGTCAACGCTCTGGATGGATTGCATGCTTGAACCGCCGCGACGCCGCGGAATACTTTGTTTAGCGGGTCAACGAGTGATTGAACATCTGGTCTGGAGGTAGTACAGGTGATCCGGGAGAAGCTCGTATCGCGGTGATTAAAATAAGACAGAAGCGCCCGATGATTGTCTCCTGGCTAGTTGTTCCTTCTTCAGAATTTATGAACGCTGATTTCTCTTCAGTCGATAGAGACCGTCTATTAGAAATTATAATGTGCAGGTGGTTCTGACGATTTAAATAGAGAACGTGGAGGGGGTGCAGGATGGTAGGGCTGGAGGATATTCATCAATTTTTTTTTAAGAAGGAAAAGTATAGAACAGAATTTCAATAATGAACGATAAATTCAGGAAAAACGTTCTTTCTGTTTCCTTATAACGATGATGTAAATGTCTAATTTTATTGCAACAGATGCGAAAACGTCGGCGATCTCCTGAAATTACAAAAATTTAAGAGCAGCTTTAATCCTCCGACTATTGGAGAAAGGGAGAGAAAGACACAGAAATGGGTCGTAGAAATGAGCAGCGGGTCGTTAAGAAAACCGAACGTATCTTTGCCAAGCAAATTTTCCCTTGCTACGCGATCCTATTCCGGAAGTCGTGGATTAAGAGGGTATTCCGTGTGACAGGTGTATTTTTAAGCTTCACTAAAGTAAATTATGCCATTTCAAGAAATTTAAGCATCAAATTTTTGGAGAGTATTTCTAACCCTCTAGCAATATGGCATGTTTTACTAACGAAATGTTTATTATTCCAGGCTGTAAAAAAAATCCTGCGATGCCTATTGCAGTTTCTATTTTAATGTGTGAGTGTTGATTAAACGAGATGTTCATTCAATTTTGCAATGAAAATATAAAAATTCGAAAGAAAAAATGAATCGAAGGTATTTTCAACTGGCCCTCAACGACGTATGGGTCTCAGTTCGGTGCAAAATGCGCATTACGGTTCTATATTTTAAAAACATATACAGCAAAAACAAAAATCGATATTTTGACTCGTCTACATGAGACTGCCCCGTTAAGTCGACCGGAGAACGCAGGGGACGGAAGAATCACGAAGTCGCGGCTCGTTCGCGGTGCTCGTGGAACATGGAGGAATATAAATTTATGGAAGATAAAGTTTGACGACGGCCGATGGGAAACGGCGGGGCCCGGCAATGGTTTCAATGCGCCCCGGAGGCGTTTTACTTTTCGAAGAACTTTGTTTTCTCACCGAAATTCCGGCCGGCAGCTGCAACAACAGCATCGAGGACTATGCCTATCCTTTCACTGGAACTTTACCTTTATAAAACCGAGTCGAAGTTCGAGGACAAAGTCTGCGTGGAATAACAGGAAGATATAGAATCCGTGGAGTTTCGCGGACGCGGGCACAATATACAGTTCTTCTTCTCCTTCTCCTTCTTCTTCTTCTTTCCCTTCTTCTTCTCATTTTTTTTCCTCTCCCCCAGTGGCAGACCAACCTTGGTCGGCAGAAATTTCGAAAGTTTACTTTCGCTGACGGCAATGGAAGAGAAACGTAATCCACCGTGCCGGCGAACAAACGGTGGATACACGAATGGCCAGAGAATTTAAATGAGTCCGGCCAACTGGGTCGTCTTTAAAGAGGCATTCTCACCCGGACGATTAAAAATTCTTTTCTCTCCAACTATCCTCTTGTCCTGCTTATCAACAGCTGACTGTTGACAAAATGCTGCGAAATTAGATACAAAGGAGAGCGAACCTCGAGGGAACTTCGTGCTCAGAAACACCTCTTTAGATCAACGTCTCGAAGTTTCTTCGACCTTCTCTGTTCAAACTCATTTTCATAATGTTCACATTCTCTGCGTGCATATTATTCTCTTGACCGTTTGACTTTCTCGAGGTTCCTTCACGCAATGTCTACCGACCAAGAATTTCATAATATATTTGCTAATAGCAGAGCATATAGTGATCTTTGTGGTGAACCAATCACCCCAACAGCAACGTAATCTAAGAATTTCTGTCGAGATCATTATTTGAGCAAAAACAACTTCATCAATCGATTGAATCAATCGCCGATTTTTCAATAATTACTTTTTTAATCGTACTCATTAAGCAATCAATCTTGATTAACATTTTAATCGATTAATGCCCAACTCTGAGTTCTAATCACTAAAATCGTAAAATATATCGTAGGGCAAGGGATTAATATAGTATATATAATCTTATGAAACTTGTTAATTTGCTCGTTACAAGCACAAAGAACGATACCTATTTACTGATAAAAATGTGGATAAAATATTAGGTTCACGATGCTAAGCGGTTCGACTGTACACCGTAAATACCAAAAACGAAAGCAAGAGTGATCCAACAAGTGATTCCGGGTCAGTTCAACAAAACGTAACCGACACACCATACCTTCGAGTAAGACAAAATTACAAAGTTTGCTCGGCAGAGGATCCACGGAGAGCATCGTCGGACGCGGTGCAGTGGATAAACAAGTTTTCTAAAAGCAAATCTAATTTCTTTTGTGTTCGAGCCGGCTC
Organism: Lasioglossum baleicum; assembly: GCF_051020765.1. NCBI lineage: Eukaryota > Metazoa > Arthropoda > Insecta > Hymenoptera > Halictidae > Lasioglossum > Lasioglossum baleicum. Next base: position 11,919,554 of record NC_134934.1, read on the forward strand.
AGTGTGGACTTAAGGGAACTATGCACACCGGCGGGCAGAAATTCTTCGGCAATCAGGAACAGATCTTTTATTTGCCTTTCATACCTATTCCCTGTCGCGTCCACGGCGAATTATCCCCTGAAGGAACGCTGATTACAACACCGCGACGGAACGAATCGACGAACAACCCCGGACCGTGATAAGCAACGAAATTTCGTCGGTCTGGTTCGGTCGATACATGGAATGATTATTTGAGCAGCTCTTCTCATAATGCCGAGAACATTTGCCTTACCGACCAAATATTTGCCGCGAGCCACGGGGACGATTTTAACATCTCAAAGCATACAGGCGCGCGCTCTCGCAGCGGCTATGACGAGCAAAAGAGAGCACGAGAGCGAGGAAGACAGACAGAGAGAGAGAGAGAGAGAGAGAGAGAGAGAGAGAGAGAACGAGCAAGCAGGCGTTTTTTATTTGGAGAAACCTTGTAGCCATTGTGTGCTCAAGAATAGTCCACGCACGCGGACCGTGTACAATGCATAGAGGGCCAACGACCGTCCATTGTTTCTATTGTTTGTCTACGCGGCGCGGCGGCCCGCGTTGTCTACGGATCTTTAATTTAAATTTAAAACATGAATTTCCATACGGTTTCGTGGTTCCAACTTTCTTCCCGATAGCCCTCGCTCCCGGACAACGGGGTTATTTAGCACGTCGAGCGCCGGATACGAACCTCGGACAAAATCAAAGTAATTTATCTCGGGATTATAGCGAAAATGAATTTGCAATTGCTGCATGCATTATTCAACCCTCAATCCCTGCAGTCGGAGCTATTTTCACTATTGAAAATCTACCTGAATTGCGACAAGCTGAATTAAGTGATATAGAAATTTATTTTCTTTGTTGATATGTTTAATAGGTTGAAAATAATATAAAAGTATTTTAAAATTTTTCTAATGTTTTTACTGTTTTAAACGACACCTGCTCATTTCTGTCATAAACGCATAAAATCTGCTATCTATTGATATACACATTACATACAAGAGCTAAATAGTGGACCGAACGGAACAAGTGGTTGGTAACAAGAACACGATCTCCACATAAGTACGTTTACCTTATCAATCGACGGAGTCAACTTCGTAGCTCGTCGACAACCCCTAGGGCAAGCCGCGATACCTGGTCTGTTCCGTGGTCCGAAGATCGAGGGGCCGGTCCACCGTAAATCAGCCACGTCCTCCCTAAACGAATCCTTCGAGCATTTACCGTATCGTTAAACACCTATTCTCCGGGTGTCTATAGGCGACAATCAAACCGCCAATTCCTAAATCGCCCATAAACCGGGCTGGTGTCTATGCTCGGTTCACCACGTGGCGCGGGCGCGCGGCGCCGCACAATGCGCCAACAAAGCCTCGTCCCGGGCGAAGATTCGTCGAAATCGGCACGGAACAATCGGCACAATCAGTGGCGAGCAGCCCCTGCGAACGTCGCACGGCCCTCTGTCCCGGAAGATCGCGTGAAAAGTGCGAAAAGTTCGCTTTCTGCCTGGGCCAGAATCGGACAATTATCGCCGCGGGGGTCGCGTCCACATTGAACCGAGCTACACACACACACACACACACACATATATAGAGAAAGGGGCGCGATGTTGTCCGTGAACTGTCGGAGAGGGAGAGAGAAAGAAGGGTGTAGACCGAGCGAGGAAGGGAGCGAAAAAGGGAACGGTAGGCGCGAGAGCTCGCCGGGATCATAAATTATCAAGCGGCAACAATGGGAAGAGGAATCCTCCCTATCTGCATGGGCGACACCATGCCCGAAACCCCAAATATTTACACTGGCCAGTGGCAAAACTCGAAAGTAATAGATTCGAGATGACTTTTCATTTAGCCGGGCACAAAAGGCGGCCGCTGCGACGGACATAGGCGTTCTTGCAGCCACCCGCTGGCTTGCGGCCTGCCGCGCCGCGGCCATGCGCCAGGACAATGTCCTTTCTCTTTTGGCAGCGAGGTCCACGATACCGTAGGTAGGCCGTACGCCGAACCCGGCCGATTTCCATGGCACATCCGGAGGGAGCGAGACGCGTCGCTTTGTAGGCCCGCCGTTTGTCAACCCGTCGGACGCGAATTGTTATTGCCCGCTAATTTCCCGGATACACGAGCCTCTTCTCCCCCCGCGCACAAGTAACCCTGAGGAAACGGGAACAAGCGTGCCCTATCTGTGGACCGTCACGCAACGCCACGCTGTATCAATATGCATCCCGGTCCCGGAGCTTTTGTCGGATGTAAGCGAGCGAGTCGAAACGGGGGTTGATGAGCTCTTAGGGGCGCGACGGCACCGGTATTAGCCGGGAATCGCCTACGAATTGCGGACGAAATTCATTCATGGCCGGGATAACGCCTCCTGGCATGCTGATATCCTGCCACTGTGATGCCCGGTAGCCTGATGATGGCAAGCGCTGGGAGACGTGATCGTGCCAAGGAGCCGAAATGGAGTTTCGGGACGGGGTGAGATTACCGTAATTTAGGGTCGCCTGCCTCGTCGCTGATGGCGGCTTTTTTTTTAATAGACAACCGATATCGCTTAGAGAACTGATCTTTGTCATTAAATAGTGCCTTTTATATTCGGTATTCCGGGGTTCGTTTAACCCTCGCACAGACTCCACTAAATCCAGTCAGTCAAGAAATCCTCGATACACCCTTTGAAATGATGAAACTGTTTTAAAGGTAGACAGAAATTGCAAAACAATATGAAATATTGATTTTAAATACGTTTTGTAGACCTGTTCAATCGTTAATCGCAATGAACAATTAATCTCCTAGTTTAGTCGTTAAAAAATTGCGGTCAACGATTAAATACTTATTAATCGTTAATTGCGGTTAACTACTACTTCCTAAATTTCTACTTTAGTCGGTAATTGCGACTAACGATTATTAATCGTCAATCGGATAATTTATTGACAAATGATTAACTGCTGAAATTTTGAAATGAAATACGGAATCAAAACTGTATGCATACTGAAAAAATGTAAACTGAATTTAGGTGTATTGTCATTTGGTCTATTGTATACATATAATACAAACTCTGTTTACGTGCTTTTATGTTTCTTTTCGATGATTTCTTCGTTTAATCAACGATTGACGATTAACTTCATCAGTCGATTGAATGAATCGTCGATTTTTCAAAGATTTGTTTCCTTAATCGTACACATTAATCAAAAAAAGAAAGATGCCTTTCTGCCAAGTTACAGCCCGATACCTCGTATGTAAGAGTAGTTACAGGCGAAACTCAGTTTGTACAACTACATAATACAAGGGCATAGAAATTCACACGTCGTATTTCACGTTGTTCTCAGACACGGACGTGTCAGGATCGTTTCCCCAGTAATAATTCATATTGTTTCCCGCGGCAGCAATCTTCACCGATATCTCGGCCGTATTTAAAATTCGCCGGCGGACGAAACACGTCTCAACCGGGTCGGGACGGGCCGGGCCAGGCCGGGCGGTTGCATTATCTGCTTGTTCTCCGCGTATCGCCTCCCGTTAAGCGTCCAATTTCGCACAACGAGCGTAACTAACGCTACACCGGTTTCTACTTAACGGGGAAACTCTTTTTACCCTGGGAAACAGTGCCGGCCAACGGATTCTAAATCGGGAAGGAACGAAATTGGAACGCGTTGTCCGGGTTTCCACTCGATACCGACACGCTTTATGGAATATTGTTTGTCGGCCGCAGATAATTGTCATCGCTTGCCAATTCCCCCGGACGTCACCCGGCTTTGAAATACAAAAATTTGTGTACGCTTTCTATTTGTCACCGATACGTGCTCGATTCCACCCCGAGCGAGCGTTATTTTGTCCACGAAACTGAACGGGAACGGTCGATTAAGTGGGCACACTCCCTCGAAAGCCTAAACAAAATCGTCGAATGTGACAGCGTTTTTTTTTCGCCCATTGAGTGACCGGTAAAAAACCGGGAATTTCACTGGAATTGTTACGCGCCGTTTGAACTTCATTTCTTATCAGAGAAAATTGTAAAATGGCAGTTGCTAAAATACAGTCAAAATCCATGTTCAGCTTTTACCTTGTACAGTGTTAAATTAGATTCGAACATAACAACTAAAAAATTGTTATGGTAATTCGAACGAGAATAGATTATCTATACAGTGTATAATCTGTCAATACTTCTGAAAAACGAGGAAATGGTGGCTTGTTCGAGAAAAAACTTTCTCTCCCGCGGAAAACAACGACTGTGAACGGTTACAAAAGTTCAACACGTTAAGATATCAAAATCTGCCGAGTGCAAGTTCTGGAAGCGTAATTTCGAGAAAAGCGCGAGTTGAGTCTCGAGTTAACATTTGTCTCACACGACGCGCAGGCATTTTCAATGTTACAACTTCACGGCTCCTTTGCACTTCAGAAAATCCAGCTGCATAGCATAGTATTTTACACATGCGAACATATAAGTAAAAAAAAAATTGTATTCTTACTATTATAGTATCTGTGACCTCGTTGATTTTTACGAAATCAAATGAATCCTTTCTCAGACACATTCTCTACGGAAAAGAAGGATCAATTTTTTTAAAGTTCTGAACCAGCGTACTCACTTAAAGAACTCCAACACCATAACTGGGACATCTCTGTTGGCAGCGACCCATCGTCGACCGGTCGGTCCCGTCTTAACTACGTTTGGTTAATTACGAAGTTAATTACAAACAACGTTGATTTTCGAACTAGCGACGAATACGTGCCATAAAGTAGTCTCTTCCTCTCTCCATCTCTCTCTCTCTCCCACTGTTTAGCTATCGTATTCCCTCTTGCCCGATATCGTTCTCCCTCGATTTCTCTGTCGGCAGTCCACGGTCACGAGGATCAAAAGGACTAGGGCAAAGGACGACAAAGCTAGTACCATCTCTGCGGAGCCAACATCACCGCCAAAGATGCTTTGTGATCCGCCGTCGTTTGTGCGAAAGAGAAACGCTAATTATTATCACTCGCTAATTTCCCAGGCCGACGGCAGCGTCGGATAGTTGGGAAATATCTCAAGAGGGATTGTAAGTTCGAGCGTGTATCGGTTTCGCTAAATGAAATCAACCTTCACCTCATCCTTCGATACAGTCCTTTGTACGATTTCGGTATTAAATTAGATCTCGCTTGCATGTTGACACTTTGCCGACTGACAACCTATTTATAGGATTCTCGACAACCGCGTTGCATTCGAAGCAATGTATCCGTATGCAAAATAATTGGATCACACGCTGCATGTGTTTATACTTCAGCTTCTGAAAATACGAAAGAGTGCTTGCATAATTTATGAGATGATCTAACACATTGATTAGCCCTATGATCAGGGCCACGCCGTGCTATTACACAAAGAGGCGGCGGCATCAAGTGGAACCTTAAGGGGGCGGCGTAAGTAGCAAAATCAAAACGCAATATAACCATTCAATAATTAAAAATCTTTTCGCACGATGACGCAAGAGGAGAATAAATTTAAATTAAACTTTTTTAATTATATTCTGGTGCATTACGTACATTAATTACATAACACCATTATCTGGACATTAAGAAAAAACATTTAAGGGACGACATTTCGAAGACTTTCATCATGCTGAGAAAATCTACCGCACGACCCAGCCTATGATCCACGAATCCAATCAAAAGAAGAAAAATGACTGGGATAGGTCCGAAGCCTAAGTCCACCACCGTTTCTATACGCAAGGGGTGGCTGGCTTAAAGCTGACCCGAGGATCATTTTCGCCTAATTTCCTCCGGTTGCGAGGTCCCACCCGGATCACCGAAATCTGTCCAGTCCTAGTTGATCCTTCGAGGCGAACGTTCATCATTTCGAATCGTTCTGTTCCGCTCTGTTAGTGGGATCGAAGTCGCACGCCGCCATCGGGGTGTACATTACGACTTCCTGAAAGACGATCAAGACTATGACACGCAACACACGATCTCGTTCATCGTGGGCATGGACGGGAATGTAAAAAAAAAGGAGGAACGAGAAATCGGTGTTACAGCCTCGGTTGGGTCGTAGACAGCGGAACAGCTGTCCTTGACAGTGAACATGCTGCGGTATGCGCGCACGCTTCCGGTCGCGGAGAGGTGTGAGGGCAGCTGTGACTTTCGAGGGAAAAAGAAGCAACTTCTGACCCCGTGGACGGTGCCATCATCGATACCTTTTCTGCAGAGCTGCGGAAGAAACACTGTCGACGACATCCTGACATTTCCCAGCCCCTGGACGCCTTTGTCCCCGGGATTTATGGAGCGGATTCACCGCTGCGCTCTGTCACCGGCTGCGCTTTAACATACCCGCGTATCGACACTTCCTCGGCTTCCTGCCTATCGTCGGGACTCACGACGAGCTCGATATCCTCGTTACCCGCACCGATTTATTGTTGATCTCGATTCCTAAGTTAATTAGCGGAAGCTCTATCCGGAACTTAGGAATTCGACCTCGGCGGAATCCGGAGCAAGAGCAAGAACGTTCTGTTCGCTGCCTTGCGAATCGATCGGCCGCGGGTACCTTACACAGATAGTGTCCAAGTTGCCGGGCACCCGCAAAATGTACTACTTAAGGGGGCATTTTGGCCTCTAATTCTCAAACATTTTCGTTGATGCTTTAAACGATTAAACTCCATGTTTCTGGAGACGAAATAGACTTTATTAGCCGTTATCGAGTTGCCTTCAGAATTGCTACTATCCGATGAACACAAAAAATGTTCATGAATTTTTTCGTAACTTTTTGTTGAGCAGAACAAAAGAAATAAAGCATAATTCATGAAATCATGCTCACCCAATAACTACCGTTGTGGTAGTTATACCGGAATGGTCCGGCCAAAAATCAATTTGGTTTGGGCGCATTTTACAGCATTTTATCCGGCTGTTGATGAACCCAACAGCCAAACGCAGCTTTCACTGAAGACAATTAACTAAACATCCAACCGCGTTCCATAAAATTTCAGAAGATTTAGCAATCACGCAAGAATACAACGAAAAGGACAGGGGACACGTAATAAAACTCTAACTTCCTGCGGCTAATGCTAAAACCAACGATCTACTAATCCCGTTCTTGGAAAAATTTAGAACCATCACATGCATTTCCAGCCGTGGAGTGCCGAATCGCGCGGGAGTGAAACAGAGGGGACACGTATCAGGTAATAAAAGGCAGAAGTATTCGGTTCGGCATTTTGTCAGTGTCGCAATCATTCCACGTCGTGGTATTCGAGGCGCCATGGGCGCCGCTTGGGACCGCGTTACCAGAAAACGTTATAGATCCGTTCCCTAGCGCGAGAGTATCGTCTGTCGCGTCTGCGAAGTGTCCTCGGAAGGAAGAAAATCCGTATACAGCCGATGTACTTTATCGGTGCCGGAGACAACGTTAGAGATCCCGGCACGACGCGACGCGCGGCGAGCAGACGGATCGAATTCCTGCGAAGGAAGTGTTTGAACAGGACGCCTATATATCCCCCGGCCCGTTGCTAATGGCTCCGCACACTGGCTGCGAAACAGCGACGTAACCGAGCGATGTTCGCACACAGACACCATCCGCGACGTCGACGTCGTCCTATTCCTCGTCCTCGTCGTCGTCCTCGAGTATTAATGCGATAACTAACAATAACAAGGTACAGCCCATCTCGACGGTGGGCCTCAGCATCGCTGCGCACACATTATATCCTCCTCTACTATCCCTCTCTCTCTCTCTCCTTGTATGTGTGTTTTCGTGATTCCGCGATGCCTCGGGCACACGGGATCCCTTTATAGGTCCGGGACACGACGCACCGTGGAACTTTGATCGTCGTGTTACACTGTGGCGAACCACCGATAGACTCCGGGCCTGGATAATCCCTTTTCGAGCAGGGACCGAAGGGTACTTTACCTCGAGGCGAGCTCGCCCTCGTTCAAACAATCCCTCCTCGATGTTCTTTCTCGCCTTGGGACACCGAAAACGTCGTTGCCACCGACGCCCTCGACGCACGGGATTTCGGGATGTTCTCTCTCCCTCTTTCTTTCTATCATTACTCGTAATAGTCCCGACGCGTGTTTCATTAATTCAACCAATAGCGGGGCACTCGATGCGAGACGAATTTTCCACACTCCACCCCCGCCGGCCACTCGAGCGCGAAACTACCGGCACATTAACCTCCCGCGAACTGACGCGACGGATAAAAGTCACGTTCAGGACTAGTGCGAGCTTCATTTTAACCTGGACTCTGTTCCCGTGTACGTCTGCGAACTTGCTCGAATGAGAATCCAGTTTAACGCTGAACACCGTGACTGCCATGTCGCGTCAAGGGAGGCGTAACATTTTCTTTACAGTTACAGTGATTAAAACGTCTTTATCCTCAAAAATGTCGTAGAAGAGAAAATTTATATTTTTGTATGGCTGAATTTTATTTCATCTTCAACGAAAGGCATAACATTCATATTTGTTAGACTTTGTTAAAATCTTCATCACGAATCTGATTCGTTAAAATACGCCAAGGGGTTAACTTGGTTCTGAATCATAAGTGGTAAATCTTACGAGATTGGTCAACTCGTTCATTGCAAAAACCTCGGAGGAAGAGTACCTACTGTATACGCCTCGATAGCATTCAAAGAGTTTTAACAGTTGAATCCGTCAGGTCCGTCTCCGAAAACGGTTTCACAAACTTCCCCGTCCGTCTAATGAATCTGTCGTCTGCCGTCTCTAACAGATTGCGCGTTCTCGCTTTCGCATAATCTCGGCAGGATTTCATTTTTCTGCGGGACGCTCCGGGGACGGGTGTTATCGTCGCTAGACTCGCGGAGAAACGATAGCGTGCGCGACGAAAGTTCTCGCGAGGGTAGCTAGTCCAACGGGCAGAAAGAGGAAGGGGCACAAGGGTGTGGGGGATTTTTCGTAATAAAATTATGAATTCGCCGGCAGTCTCGGGGAAAAAAACTTTGGCCCCTTATCGTTCAACGGGATCACGCGATGGCGGCGAAGTTTTCGACCGTCGCGTCGCGTCGTGGACCCCGGGTTCGCCGAGGACGCATTCCTCAGCAACCGGAGATCGTTCATTGGCGCTCGTGCACACGCTCGTCGAACGATTCCTCGGTGCCTCGGGGAAGAATTTCCTTTGACGAGGGTTTTAAGCGACCTTTGATCGTCGCGTTACACACTCGGTCTAACCACCGCGCGCCGATCGAGAGAGGTCGCGGATAATCCCTTTCCCGAAGAGTCTCCTCGGTCTTTCTCCCTCTCTCTAGAGAGAGAGTCTCACCTCGAGGCAGGCAGGTGCTCCGACCGTCGCGCACAGCAACCATAGCACCCTTTTTCGGCGCGGGGAAGACTCTCTCGGTGACATTGTTGACCCTACGCCACATGGCGTTTCGCATATGGCGCACGCTCGCCCGAGACGGTTATTTTTATGCAGAGCTCGTAGATGAAATTCGGCACGCGGTAAGGTGGATAGCCACCGCCTAACAGATTGGAGGCTGGCCCCCGCGGAATGGGACATACAGCTGCGCGTCCGATTTACTCGATATTCATTCGGCTCGTTAGCCTGCCGGGAATCTGCGAAAAAACGACTGCCTCGACGCGTGCGGCCACGGTATGTGCGGTAGAATGCGAACGGAGATTGCTCGTGTCCATTGATTTCGTTAACCGGAGTGTCGTCGACTGCAGAGTAGGGCAATAATCAACTAATATTTAAAAATGACTGATAGTCTTTTTGAATGTTAGTCATAGCAAAAATAGTCATTAGTCAAAACTTCTTGATTAGTCAGTGCTAACTAAATGGCAAATAGTTAGTCACAGCTCTTTAACCATCAATCTTTAGCCATCAGTCACTATATATGCGATTAAAATACATTAATATTATTAATTAGTTATCACTAACCAATCAAACAGTTTTGACTAATGACTATTTTGCTATGACTGACATTCAAAAAGACTATCAGTCATTTTTAAATATTAGTTCATTATTGCCCTACTCTCTCTGGTCGACTGTCGCGAGCTGGTATTAGGCAGTCTAGAAGGTGCGAGGAAAAACTCAAGACCAAAATCAATCCATCTTTCAGTTGATCGAACTTTAAATCGACAATAGTCTTCGCTCTGACTCAATCTTTGCTAGTAAAGATCGATTTATACTCAAACCTAACGAAGCTATGTTGTTTCCGAGTAATTTTATCGGACCAACAAGAGTTCATAAACATGAGGCATGAGGTATAAATTAAGTGTATGTGCATTCTGGTACCATACTTGCATAGTATGTAGGTAGACAATTTTTATTTTACATAAAAATTCGCGGTCTAAATAATAAGTAAAAACGTATGCAGTGCATCGTTCTGGACGAATGAGTCATCCGTCCCCAACACATATCAAAAGTATGTGTCGGAAGCAGAAGTTTTAAATAAAAAACTAATGTAATGTTAGTGTTGAAAAATACGATTTCATCGGCTTTTGCCTGCCAAGTATTTTTTGTTTATTTTTTAAGAATGTTTCTCTCGAAAATCCGCTCCCAATACATCATAGGAAATGGTTTTGTGTATCTGACCGGAAATTTTCATCCAAATCGTCGGAGCAGCTGCCGGGATTTAGTGCTGATTGTTCTAAAGAGCGTAGTTTGCACACAGTTAATATTTACTACTTGTTCAAAGCTGCGTAAAAATGTGGTACATGTAAACTTTAATAAAGTACTCTTGGCATTCTGTCAGTTCTTTTGCAGATGACTCGGAGAAAAGTTCTCGCATGGAAATCCCATTAACTGGTAACTACAGTATACGCCGAAAACAATCGGACCCATTGAGATACGCTGTACCCGGTCCTCTAATTAGCTTCGTCAACGCACCGGGGAAACTTTCCTCTTGATGGGCGCGTCGCTTAAATTTCAATCGGGACCCCGAAACTTTGCCCGTTGAATAGCGCCGCTTTGATATCATCGGTCGATCCACTCAGACATCGGGGATCCCGCTTTTTGCGCGAGCTTGCTTCTTCAAAAGCTCCGGGGCGAAACCGGCCACCCGGTAGACACCGGTAGCAGAGAACGCGGTTGGCGTGTGGGAAAAAGTACGGTCGCTCTTTCAGACGAAGTTAAGGAAATGTCTCCTTACGTGAGCCGTGTACGATTTCCTGATGCGTCCGTATATCCTCGCCGGCTCCGGTAACTGCGACCCCCACCCCCGGAAAAAAGGATTAATATACGCGGCAAAGTCTCGCGTAAAGTCAATCGCGTGAAGTCTTGCGTAAAGTGCACTTTGTTCATGGAAATCGATGTAGTTTAATCAGAAAACTGCAGTAGCCGTGGGGAGGGGAGGGGGCAAGGGAACTGAAACGGGGCTAACGTAAGTACCATCCATCGGCGGAATGTAGGGGCATTTAAGTAGATGGAGGGTATAGACCCCTGTCTACTCCATTTGCTTTCAGCCCGAGGGACCTCCCCGATATATATCCCAATATTCCCGGTAACAATGATGAATCACTGCGGAGCACCTCTTGCGCAAGAAGTTGCACATCCAGTGCGCTTGTAACCGTCCCTCTCGCTTCTCTCTGTTTCTCTCTCTCTCTCTCTCTCTCTCTTTCTCTCTCGCTTCGTCTCTCGCAGCCCGAAGCTCTCCCGTTTCTCATCTTGTTCTGCCTCTCTTGGGCCAACTCCTCAAACACTCCGCGGACTTGCTTTGACCGTAATAACGTGTTCCGCCACTTGGTGCGGTTACGTAAAGCTTGATGTAACAGTCGGATAAATATGCGGCCCGGGCATTAATGCTCGCTCCGCAAAAGTTTTCACGGATTTCACTCCCTGTTTCGGACACGGGGACACTCGCGCGCCGAAAAATACCGGGTAATTTGGTTGAGAACGGCGAGATTGCGTCTCGGGGATACGATGTTGCGGGCGAGGACTCCGTGTTCAAGCGAGAGTGCAGTTTTAAGCATTATGGAGATTCGGCCACGGTTTGTTTTCGCCCAAGATACACGGCACCCTACTCGGCTGACTCACGGCCGCGCGAAAAATATCATTCGCGGGAGATTCTTCCGCGACGCTCTTTTCGCCGGTTTATATTCTGTTAGAACAACCGTAAATGAATACGGAAAATATTATCCTCTGGCACTGCTCTCTCTGTTGGCTTCAAGACTTCGAAATGCCGCCCCTTAAATGTTTTATCTTTGAACTAACCTTTGATTGTGATTTTAAAAAATACGATAAATCATAAATCGTATACATCAATATCGGAGCAACATAGACCAATATAGAAGAGCGTTGCGTAAAAACTTTTAATTATATTATTATTACTGTACCTTACTGTACCGCTTGATGCGGCCGCCTCTCTGTATCATAGCACGGCACGACCCCGCCTGGATACTTTCATAAGCACAATAATATTTTTGACATTGAACCATTCGACTAGGATCTTTTTGAGAAATTAGACCAATTATGACAAATATGATGACGATATAGAGAATCAAATCAACTTTATTTCCCTTTCCAGAAACAAACTTTTGGATAAACCTAATAGATTTTGGTGACTAACCGGTACTTGGGAAGTACAGATTATGGTTTCACAAGAATTCCATGGCGTCTCCGAGTTTCCAGCGTCCTCGAATTGAAAGGTTCGCGGCTGATCGTTACGGAGGATATACAGGGGCAGAGCGATTTCTCTTGACCCCGAGGGAAAACGCTGGGGCGATCGTTTTAATCGTTGTCTCGCTCTGTAAAATACACGACGAGTGAATAATATTTTTGTTGTTTACAGTGCACACGCGATCCGTGCGCCGAGACAATCGTTATAATATTTCTCTCGCGAGAACTTGCCGCGACTAGTCCTTTCTCTCATACTTTCGTTAAATCTTCATTTCCAGTCGCGACGGAGCTGAACGGCAGGAGAGAGCGAGAGAGAAAGGACGAAAGATAAAAAGAGAAAGAGAGGGAAAGAGAAGGATCGCGACGAAAGAGAGCAACGCGGCAATACATAGTATATTGGCGCGATAAATCAGCAGCTGAAACGCGTTCATGGCGACCAATTAGCGTTGGATGGTAAGATCGCTGGGTCAGAGCCCATGTAATAATGACGAATCAGTTCGGAGCCGGTCCGCTGGCATGGCTGGTTCTGCCTCTTATTAATAAATTCGCTTCCCATGCGACATCCTATGAATCATTCGATAGGCAACCGGGGAGATTCTATTAGACTGATTGCCTTATGGCTACGCGGCTCAACTCCGTGCCGATTCGCCTTTCCCCGTTCCCGTTCCCGGAATATGGTGCCATTCTTGAACCACTGACTACTTCGACAAAGTTAAGTATTATATTTTTCTATTTATAAAAACGTGTCTGAGTGCAAAGGGTTGAAATATATCAAGGGGTTAACATCCCAGGAAGTCTTAAAGAAACACTAAATAGTGAGAATAAAATGAACGATGTCATCCGCTTTGTCAGCCATATAAACCTGAGAAGTAGAATATCAATTTATTTATAATCGCACGCAATGTAATGTACCGTAATGTACCTAACGTAATGCGGTCGCTAATAACCCGAGATGTTGATGCGACCTTAAATAAGCTAACTATAACAAAAAACGTATCCGGTACCAAAGGAACTATCCCTTTAGTTTTGTACACTATCTTACATATTGCCGTGAAGCGTAGGCACGTTTCTTGTAGCGTCCTCCATCGTTTTATGGCTCTGCGTAGGAAAACAATTTATGTTTACCTCGGCAGAGAGGAACGGAAAATGAGACGGAGCCGGGTAGCGCATCGGGCGTAAGAACGCGTATTCATGGGCCAATAAAAGCCCGATGAAATAAACATCGGCTCTCCGGCTTCGGCACTCCGAAAATACATATAATGTATATCACGTTCGCATTTGAAAATCCTCGCGATGAATGTAACTTGTAATTGGATCACCGGCCCGGCCGGCATGAATAACGTTAATTAGCCGGCGAAGAACGTTTAATTAATTTCGAACCCGTTAAATAGATCCGACTCGGCGTAATCGACGTCACGACGACGTACTCACCCCCATCGCTGACCCAGTTCGAAACTCGAGCGCATTAATTCCGAAAACATCCAGCATCGACGCAAAATCCACAGGTCCTCTTCCGGGCAACCATAAAATCCGCAAAACTTGCGCAGGCCAACCACGGGACCGGTGTATCCACCTTCGCGTTAAATCATACTCGAGCCCGAATGGGATTAACTCCCCTAATTTATCGACTCGACTCCTTAACTAAGGGTCGAGTTCCCTAAAGCTCCGGTAACCAAAAGTTAACATTGTTTCGCGGGGTCGAGCCCTCTCTGGGAAACAGCAAGTGATCAGAGCGAAACAAGGGAGCGCATGTTTGTGTAATCATCGCGGACACGATACTTTATGCATATTCGTCACGGGCTGAGTAATTGATAAATCGTAGCACCGTCGAAAGATAAATTGCTGCCTGTGTCGATGTACGTAAACACTACCGGCTACATCCATTTACGGCACCAGCTTGTACGCGGAATGATCCGAGCCTCGCGGTGATAAAGATGTCAGGAAGAATCGGGAGGTTAAAAGATTTCAATGCGCGTGTAACTGTGTGTTTTATCGCGCGCCGATGATGGCTTGCGGCCGTTTCAATTTGTATGATTGAGCAGTTTTCTGCGAAGATAAAAGTATCTGAGCCGTCTTAATTAATCGCCGAACGGCTTGCTGGTTTAGTCAATCTGTTTAACGTACCCTTATATTTTTCTGCTTCTGCTTATACTTGCTTTACATTTTCTTTTACCCCAATTCTCCTTTCCTTTCAACCATACAAGTAGATAAACGTATCTTATTTCAGCCCCTATATCCAGTAGCCTTCCTGAAAACAAATTACTTAAAAATTAAAATCTACTAAAAATTATATTATACATTTGAATGAGCACAATAATCAGCCTATTTCTCACTTCCAATATGTAACCTCACGCGCGTTCCCATATAATGAAACATTTTAAAAATAGCATGTTAATAACTAGACTGCGGATCTTTATGCAAAATAAAAATGTTCTGCATTGATGCATAAAAATCCGCAGTCTATTAATAACAAACTACTGGAGAACCATTACCCTATAAATTTTTTATTTTCTTTACAGAGGAAAGAAGATGTTGCGGCAGAACACATCATAGGGCAAGCGTGTCATTAACTCCCTTAAATGTTCTGTTAGTTTGTTCTTAGTATTACAAAAATCAGTAATACTTTTAAACTGTTCTTTATATTAGAAACGATTTTTTTAGTTGATCATGCACGTATGAATTGGCAAACTGGCACCATCTAACGCAGGGTAGTAAAACCCTCTTCAGAACTCTTTTACCATAGATGATGTCACTTGTCTACATAATTCGCCGTAATGTGGCGCTACAGATACACAAAACAATAGTAATCAAATCTAACCTCAAAGAAGAGATATATCTTTAGACGTTGCTAAAAGTTGCAAGTTCTTTCAAGTCAAAAATCATTAATCTATAAATTATTTATAAAAGATATTTATAAATTTCTCTTTACGCAACAATATTTATACGTGATACTCATCTGTCAATATTATTTGACGGTTATGGTACCCTTTTAATTCTATTGTTTATTACTATACACAATTAATAACATCAATATATGTAATGAATTAATTCTATTTTCAATACATATTTCCACGAAGACAAATAATCAACAATATCTACATTACAAGAAATAATAAACGAATAATAAGCAATAACAATTACATGAGTTTCTGTTTACTGTGTGTCAAATATGTCCAAAGAGAAAAAACAAACAATAAATTTAATACAAGACTTAGAATTACTCGACAAATCTGAATTGATACAAAAGCTAATAGCACTAGAAGAAGAAAATAAACAATTGAAAGCCACTGTTAACAGGTTGAATGGAAAATCAAGACTCAATACTGTTCGTAAATCACAAAAACCATTCGATTTTGATAAATGCACCAAACGACATATTCTATTGAAATTCTACTATCTCGGGTGGGATTACAATGGCTTTGTCGTACAAGATAGCATCAATAATACCATAGAAGACCATATATTCGCTGCGCTGACAAAGAGCTGTTGCATAGAAGCACGAGAATCGTCAAATTACCACAGATGTGGACGAACAGACAAAGGTGTAAGTTCGTTCACTCAAGTAATATCAATCGACATACGCAGCAGGTTGAAACTTGACAACCAACACAAACTAAATGAAGAACTACCGTATTGCAAACTATTGAATCGACTGCTGCCTTCAAACATCAGATGCATCGCATGGTGTCCTGTTCCAACGTCTTTCTCAGCGAGATTCGATTGCAAATTTCGAGCTTACAAGTATTTCTTTCCAAGAGGTAAACTAAATATAGAAGCCATGGATCAGGCAGTGAAATACACTATAGGCGAGCACGACTTCCGGAACATCTGCAAAATGGATGTTGCGAATGGTGTCACTAATTACAAGAGGACAGTGCTTCATGCAAAAGTAGTTTTGCACAGACCAAATTTTAGAAACATTCCAGCATATGATATTTGTGAATTGAATATAAAAAGTCATGCATTTTTGTGGCATCAAATTCGTTGTTTAATGGGAATACTTTTACTCGTCGGTCAAGGGAAAGAGCAACCAGAGATTATTTTGGAACTTTTGGATATTGTAAATTGTCCTCGAAAACCCCAGTACAACTTGGCTCACGAGCTACCCTTGAACCTTTGGTATTGTGAATATGAAGCTAATGAGTGGTACAATGATAAAGAGGAATTAATGAATACAGTGAAAACATTGCAAAAAGACTGGACTATGAATACAATAAAATCTGTTATGATAGAAAATATGCTATCAGAATTGGAGGGATTGATGGACTGTAATGATTTGGCTTTTCAGAGTGATCCTTTACTTCTAGGTGTGCAATCGAGGGTTTATCAACCACTTATGAAGAGAGATACTTGTGATAGTTTGGAGACTAAAATAGAACACTATGAAAACAAAAGGAAAAGAAAAGAATGATGTATGATAATTAAAAGAATGTACAGATAATTTTTAAATTACTAAATAAATCCATAAATTCTATATAAGGATTATTATTAATATGTCTAAATGTGTTTTAATGTCAACTAGAATATGCAAGAAAAAATTAATCAATAACCTTGAAAACTGGAAAAAAGACCTTGAGAAAAAAATAACATTTAAAAAGCATTTACCTGGTGATACCATTTACATTGCATTAAAAACTTGTTATACAGGGTGTGACCGGACGGGTGGTACAACCGAGCGGGGGGTGATAACTACATGTAAAAATAAGACGAAAAAAAGGAATAACATTTTTTCGTTTGTCGCTTAGTTTTCGAGAAAATCGAGTTTAAAGTTCCGCCAGGTTCGCGTGCTTTAGTATTAGGGATTGCAATCCCGCGATGTGGGATCCCGCGTCATTAGTCCAGTCAACGAAAAATCGTAGAGGAAAATGGAAGGAACACAATTTTTAATTTTGGGACTTTGTTTGGACTAGTTAGGAGGTAAACATACTAAAAGTCCCCACTCCTAGGAGGTGAGCGGGGTGCAGGGGGCACATAGTTTCCGAAATATAAGCGGAAAACCGAAAAAGGGATCTTCTACGTGCCCCCTGCACCCGCTCACCTCCTAGGAGTGGGGACTTTTAGTATGTTTACCTCCTAACTAGTCCAAACAAAGTCCCAAAGTTGAAAATTGTGTTCCTTCCATTTTCCTCTACGATTTTTCGCTGACTGGACTAATGACGCGGGATTGCAATCCCTATTTAGTATATGCAAAAAGTAGAATTGGTTCATCATGGTCAGACGCGTCAGACAATTCCTATGCAATAGCACGTGTATTCGCTGCATTTTCAAACAAAATAATGTTATTCCTTTTTTTCGACTTATTTTTACATGTAGTATCACCCCCTGCTCGGTTGTACCACCCGTCCGGCCACACCCTGTATATACTCATACTCTATACTGTATACTCCAAATAATCATGCATAAAACTTTGACATGCTCTAAGACAGGGAGTTCCAACATACTTCCCGCACTCTTACAATTAGACTTCATCGTTCCCGTAGAATGTAGGCTACATAAAGAAGATCGGCGATAATGTTCCGAAGTATAATTTTATTCGTATGCGAACAAAAATGATCCATTGAGACATGTCGCTGGCATCATTTAAAGTACAACATACACGCACGTTTACATAATTTCATTGCCGTCCATTACATGATATAAAAATTGTCGTTACATCGTTTTGCGGTAAATATTTGAGTTTTGCATACCACCCTTAAATGACGAAGCAAGCGCGTCTCATGTATATACAAAATATTTCTCGAGTTAATAGTAAGATCCGTTTACGATGCTAGGATATATTTCGAAGAGATATGAATACGAAAACTTCAAGTGAGATAGTCGACGACTTGAAATTTTTCCATTCATCGGGCGAGAATTCTCTCGTTGCACCTACGGTGCTAGCAGTCGTCCAGTGTAAAAATCTTCATGACAGTTCCGTTTTATTTGCCACCGACCACCAGTAAATATAGTTTTACATCTTCGTCGATGTGCACGTTTTACCGAAAATAAATACTGGGTTCGATTCTTTACAAAATATATATTACAATATTGCACTTAAGGTAAATATACACACGATAAAACGCGTAAAAAATATACAATGAGTTCCCCCTATCGAGAGGCACTAACGACAAGGAACACAGAAGTGTCACATACATTGATTATGCACAACTGCTCGTCCATACACGTATGCTCTCAAATTTCCGCTGAGAAAAAGGATGTCGGTTCGTTACTCATTACACGTAAAGCGTTTTAATCTCAATCGCTGCTAAAGAACAAAACCATAACGGTGTAAGATACGTGTAGGTATAACGACAATGATACTCTATCGCAGGCAGGAGCAACAAATGCTTTTTGCCCTCGAAGCTCCCTAATTTGCCCCCGGGAGCAGCGACACACTGAGAAATATTTGAGTCCCAAAAACCATGAAGTATTTCAATAATTAATCAACAAACGTTCTACAAGTAATTCATTGAACGTTTAGGGCATAATATATATCGTTCTTTTATATTTATTAATCTTTAAAACGGCTACACGATGTTTGCTGAATTTACTTGCTCCAAAATTCCTATACATTTCTCTGGAATTAATCTATAAATGCAGCTAAAAAATTAATTTTATTGATCATTCAGTACTAACAAAGCTGCAAATATGTGTCCTAATTGAATGAAATGAAAAAATAAAAGGTATATACCCAGTCAGCGAAGCCTGCCCGAGCAGCTTCTGCCGGGGCCGGGCCGGGCAGATTCCCGATCTTTCTACCGGCATATGCGCGCGTAGATACCCGTCCAAAATCGAGCATTTTTCTTACTAGGTAAATACATGATTTCAGTCGGAAGGTATTTTTTTAAAGCTTTTAGGTCCCAAATATCATACAGTGCGACGTCATAGAAGAAAGAGAGGCTCTCAATCTTGCGACAAAAGACTCTCCTGCTCTCTCTGCCAGGCCAGTGCCCCACTGGGCAATCTACGCCCACGTCTGCTCTACCATTTACTTGAAATCATTAGGTCTACTCTGAATGTATCCGGCAGCTCGATACGTTGACTCAAGTTTACGTAATATTAAATTAAGACTACGTATAGTAAAACGAATCCGATTGTTCGTGAAACATTTTTTCCTCCTGTAAATTGTAATTAATACTGATCCGTGTTTAAGCCGAACACGTTTAAGAGACTTGACGATTCGTAAGTGAAAAATAGAGAGAGAGAGGAGAGAGAGAATGGTTCGAATCGATGCAATGTTAATTGGGAATCATATAAATGTGATTCCTCACTTTCTTATTCACTTTCGATCCGGTAAAGACGTATCGAAAATATAATAATACGCGAGACGTTGAAGATATGGTAAAGGTTTTCTCCATTTATACAACAATCGTGGATACGCCTACATGTATCTCAGTATTTCCCACGCAAACCCACAGCACAACACATTTACACACAAGAACGCGTACATACATTTCGTATTTGTGTAATCAATTATCCTTATAATTACAATGAGATTTATCGAAAGATTACTAAATTAGTAAGGCGAGAAACTCACGAGATTCTACGGAAAATACGATTTTCACACTTACACGAAACTATCGCTGTAACCGAGGGTACACAGTACACACCGTACTACGAAATGTACACGAAGAAACATTGAACAATTTGTTCGTCTTCTTCTAAAACAACCATTACTCGGTTGGCACATTGTCGATGAATTTTTGTACAAATAGTAATTATACTTTCCGCTAGTCGAGAGTAGAATTGATATTATTAATACTTTTGAATTATTGTGATTCGTAACCATCCGCGTGTAACTTCGTTGATTTGCACATAAAATATATGAATTAACGTAAAATAATATAACGTAACGTAACATGATCGTAAACGTTTAAACATATTGTTCATTTGTATCCTATTACTTGTCGGTGTGTGTGTGTGTGTGTGTTCGTATTTACAATTGGATCGATTAACGTAGACACTTATCAACGTTCGTTAATTAGTCCGAATAGTGGATGGAATGAGAGTATTGTCAATTAAAAATTAGGATACCCCAGATTCTCACGAGGCTCCGAGTTTATGTTCAGTTTTCCACTATTCTTTTCTTTTAAAATGATGAACGACATAGTGAACGTGCCCCAGGACACCATAACTGTTCGTTATCACCTTCTCTCCGAAAATGAGCAAAAATAACAAGAATGAAATCTTACATATTTTATACGTATTGGTATATTCATATCTTGCAAGAGGTTTAGCTGAATATATCTGTATAGTCTTTAGATGATTATTTTATATAGTTTGTAAGATCTGAAGCATCAAGCCGTGCTTTAAGCAAAGTTATTGCGATGTGCTTGTATGTATTGAAATACCTATACACTGAAATTCAAAAATTCATTTAGTGTACTAGCATTATACATACTGTGCTTAATATTCTATTATGTCTTGATAATAATAATTTCGAAATGAAACATGTTAGAAACAACAATCGATGTATGATACTTGTAACGTAAAACACTAAGCAACAAGCACATACAATAAACTTTCGATAGCTAGATTGTAGGAAAATATGTTTTCGAAGTTTGTCTATGATAAAGCACAATGATCGGAAAGATTGTAAAGTCTTAGGTGTGGAATACACTCTATGCTCATTATAAAGGCCACTTAAAAGACAGGATTGTAGGCTTTTGCACATGTACAACAGAGTATTCGTAAATTATGCTTAGTAAATAGAATGCAAGATATTATTCATATGTAATGAATAAAAAAAATTTGCAAATTTTTCTCTATTTCTTATGAATGCAGTAAAACATACGATCCATATTCATTTTTATCTATATCAACAAATAAAGAATAATTTGAATCAGTGGCTCAACAAATCGAGAATAAACTTCATTTAATAGATGAAACGTTTATCGTTAGATATTAGTTAATTTCTTAATTAGTGCTTAGGATGTCACACGTAGGCAGACAAAGTCTTGATATAATCTTAGATCATTTGCATATAATTTAAAGAGATTCTTTAGTCTATTATATAATTTGTATTATTCAAAATTAATTTTGTGCCTTAGCTATTTGTAGTTTACTTTACCATTAGTCGAAGTACAGTAAAGACTGATCTCTTCCATTTTATCAAGTTATAAAGACTTGTTTTATGTCCAGTACCATTAAAGCTTAGGAAGTGTACGTGATAATGCTATACATTGAATAATGTATATTATTCATTGGATTTCTTTTATATGAAATATTATGTGAAATTTCGTGATACACACGTTGTGGCACATAAATTTTACTAACTGCGTTATGTTTATCGGTGTCTGCCATTTTTAAATACACATCGTAAGTACTGCAATCAGTATATTTCCGCTTATTTGAGATAATGTATATGTATGCTACATTTGTCCTGAAGATGACAAATGTAACAGATCTGAGCATATACTTTGAGTATTCTTCAAAATATTTTATATTTCCGCAATGTTCCAATGCATGTGCCAAAGACAATTTAAAGTACTTTAAGTTAATGTGCAATATTCATTATATCATACTTTTTATACACATGTCAGTGGTTTTTATGTCTATGCAGTAAATATGTGAAAATATTTCATTTCAGGAACAGAGAAAATCTTTTGTGAAGAAAATGTAATTTCTTTTTTAGATTCGATAACACAAAATAAAAAAAAAATAAAGTTAGAGTTCAAAATAAAAAATCGTTGTATACTAAATAATAAATAAAAATATCAATAATAATAATTTTGTCTTACTCCAAATTTCATAAGAATAGTTTAGAAATTATATATCCTAATATTTTTAGTTGAAAATAGAGTATATTTTTATATATAGTATGTATATCTCAAATTTATATGTCAGATACATTATTTCAATGCATTACTTTTAACTTTTCTCGTTCAGTAGCAGAATATCTTTGCATTCCTCGTTTATTACACAATTAACTTATTGAAACGTATATTTTATAGATTTGTGGGAAGCTCTTGCCTTTATATATCTTAGATATATTAAACAGATATCACATCTCTCAGCATGTTAATTTCACAATAAAATCTAACAAAATCATAAACGCTATATAAATTCAATTAACTAAAAAATAAAACTTGATGCTACTCTTTAATAAATTTTCATTGGAAAAGACTTTCAACATTCATATTACAGTAATTCGAAGAACATTGCTTATTGTGTTCTAAAATTAAATCAGATCTATGAGAAAATTACTTTGTCTGAACTTATTAAATAATAATTGAATGTTCAGCACAAAAATATTTTTTGTCGTTCATAATAATAAAAATAGTATTTGAGATTCATTCTTTTAGATCTGGCTACTTTTATACACTCTTTATCATAACCAACAGAATCACAATGAAGAAAATTGAACTAACATTTGCTGGAACGTTGTTGTTCCTACAGTAGTAGACATTTGACTAATACTATTGAATAAAGCTTCTGCCTGTAAGTTTTCTGGCAACCTAGTAAGAAATTGTGCTCCATGTACAAAATCCATTTTCAATAACTCTTCCTGATATAAATTTAATACACCGAGTGCTGTTCTAAAAAGGAACTCATCTCCGTCTCTGAGAAAAACATCCCAGATTCTACATGCAACATCCAGAGGCATTGCTTTGGCATATATAGTATACAACCAATCTAACAAATATAAGTCTGGACTGAGACCGGCTTCTGTAAAATGAGAAAAGACTTTTGGCAGCTTATGTGCGAGTGCACTGGAATATACTTTGTAGTAAATCTCCATTCGTTTTTGGTCTAATGTAAAAGCAGCCCTGTGACAAGGATGATTCAATAAATTAGCAAAGCAAATAAAGGCATCTGGAGGTTCCATGTTTAATGATAATATAGCACCCACGAAACTCATACCTTGTACGTAACCTACATCAGGTCTATAAACAGCGTAAGCTGCCAAAATACCTTGAAGACTATTAGATAATGGTCCACCTTCTTGAAAGACACATAAGGTAGGAAAGGTACGTGATACATCTAATTTGATTGCAGCTAGCGAGTCGCTTACAGGACTTGTCATTGCTCTGTCGAAACATATATCGTAAAGATGCGCTGTTATATTTAAATCATTCGAAATCGCCAACTTCCACACTCTACCACGAACACTGGGTGGGAGACCACGCCACCACAGATCACGTACTTTTTTTGTGTTCTTGACACTTTCAAATTTAGCGAGAACTTGTACATTCCAAGTGTGCGAATCTTCTGCTAATCTTTCTTCTTCTTTCAACTGTAGTTCTCGTTGCTGTTTACGCTCTTTCTCCTCTTTCAATTCTCGTTTCCTTGCTGCTTCTAGAATAGCATTATATTGTTTACGATGCCGTTCTTCTTCAATCGCATTCTTTGCTGGTAGATTCGCTGGTCTCGGCTGTTGAATTAGAGCTAAACTTCCTCCTACTTTATCCACGTTCCTCGATGGACTACCTGTAGGTGTAGATTGCTGAGAATCTTTATTTTTCCATAAGAAAACGTTTTTCGAAAAAATCGTATTCAGTCCCCAACGCTTGGACTTTTCAGCTTTTTCTGGAGCTTGTTCGTCAGAACTCAAAAAACTACCAGAGGGAGAAACTTCGCTAAGGGAAGACACAGTACTACTACAAGAACGTGGTAAACTGTTTCTAGGACTACTGTTCGCGCTACCACTCTCGAATCTGATATATTTATCTTCGTCTGCTTTTAAAACCCCATTTAAGGATTCTTCTTTTTGGTCACAAGGAGAATTTGAATATCGAGATTTACAATCCAGCTGTGTATCATTGGATACGTTTACTTCTTCTAAAGAATATAATTGTTTTGTAGTTGGGTTGTAAGCTAAGGACATACTCTCCAAAGCATGATTTAAGCTGGTTCCAGCAACTCCCACCGAAACCACATTTCCAGCATCGTACCATTTGTTCTCACGGATATGGACGCACAGAGCCTTAGTTTTTACAACCGGCACTGAAGCCACATCGCATGCCAATGCTTCGTTAATGTTAACACTATTGCAGGATATAGAATCCCCATTTAATGACACCAACTGTTGTTTTCCAATTTTTGGAACAATATTATTGGCTATATAACAGTTAGAATCTTTTCCAGATACTTTCAGTACCTGGTAATTATTAGATGCATTCCCAAAACGGGACACAATACATGGAGACACATTTTGTGACGAAACTGAATGACTATTCCCATTTAAGTGTTGAGACACAGGACTCTTCATGACTGGTACACCTTTTCTAACCTTATTAATACACGAAATATTGGTTTAATAAGAGCACACCAATCGTAGATCACTTGCTCGGACGTAATAAATATAAACTTGTATATAAGCATATTTTCTCATCACTTTTTGATGATGCTATAAATGTATGTCGTCAATGCTTTTAATTATGTCCACTGTGTGATAAGACAACACCCTCATGTAAAGTGTACTTGCTTTCAACATAGTTGTTTCATCGTACGAATTTCTCGCGATTTGAATGACAACTGTCACCGAGATTCTGCTCATTCATAAATATTTAGTAACGAACTCAATAATTGTGCTTTTTACTCGAACAGTCTTCTGAGCAAAGAGAGCTGTTCAGCGTTTCGAATCGTAAATTTCTTGCATTGAATTCATTATGTTGAAAAGCATCAGAGAATAGTATTCATCCTGTTCCACATGAAACAAACTGTCATAAATATTGGCATAATAGAATGCAATTTCATTGATAAATATTTGACATACTGATTCTACATGATGCTATGAGAGAGATTTTACACTGACAATGACAATGAGTCGAAACTGACAGATGCGTATATATATATACCCAGCTAACCAGGCGTGCCTTGGGCAAGCCGTGCCTAGGGCACAGATCGGCAAATCATTGTCCAATCTACGCTCGGAGGTGCTCAAGTCCCGATTGGCTTAATTTTGGACGACCGTAGGACCAGGGTTTGGACATGGGCATGAGGTCGGCATCAGGTCGGCACGAATCGGCCGAATGTGCCTTTGTGGCAGCACTGTCGCACTGATGTACCGCATGCCGAATATCGTTTTACAGGTGAAACAAACAATTCCAATGCCGCTTTTGCAAAATTCACATGTTTTTCTATAAGCGAGGGTGAAACTAATATCCTAATCGCGATATGGAGCAACAAAAAATGAGTATACACATTCGGAGCTAATATCCCGTACATTACTACCGGGCCGGTATATAAGAGAAATTGGCGAAAAAAAAAATACAAATTTTATTTATTTCTCACATTGTTATTTTTCCTAGACTGCGGATCTTTATGCGAAATAAAAATTGTCTGCATCGATTGCAAGAGACATAATCTAAAATTTGCATTGCCGTACAATTTTCTTTACAGTTCAATTTCAACTAATTGAATACACTTATATTTTAAAGATGATAAATAAAAATGATTTTATCATCTCCGCGCGAATGGCAGTACTCGATAAGTACTGTCCATCTGATTTTTCTAGACGCCCGAGGCCAATAGAAGAATATTCAACTTTTAAAGCGACCGAGTTTCGCCAATTTCTCTTATATACCGGCCCGGTAGTAATGTACGGGATATTAGCTCCGAATGTGTATACTCATTTTTTGTTGCTCCATATCGCGATTAGGATATTAGTTTCACCCTCGCTTATAGAAAAACATGTGAATTTTGCAAAAGCGGCATTGGAATTGTTTGTTTCACCTGTAAAACGATATTCGGCATGCGGTACATCAGTGCGACAGTGCTGCCACAAAGGCACATTCGGCCGATTCGTGCCGACCTGATGCCGACCTCATGCCCATGTCCAAACTCTGGTCCTACGGTCGACACTAGCTCGGCATATGCGCGCACAGGAGGTCGACCAAATTTAGATTTTTGGTTGGCTGGGTATATATATGTGTGTGTAGTGACATGTCAAAGAAAGCTTTGTATTTAGTTGCGCTTTCTCCAGTGTCAAAAAATATCCTTTCAGCCTATTATTTTAGTAAAACAAAAATAATTGAATTGCTGGTAGAGTAATAAACTGTGAAAAGTAAAAATTTGTCGATATGTATATATATATATGTGGTTACTATAATCTTTACCACTGCGACAATAACGAGGTCACGTGACCAAATGACTGTACTGATAATATACCATCAGTTTTTTTAACACTGAGTAACTATTAATTTATACAAAATTCTGTTATCAATCAAATGTCGTATGCTCGAAAAAAGTATGTATTTATTTATATATACACTATACACATAAAGGCAGCATTACACCTTTAAAATTTATATTTTTGTATTCGATGGAACTAGTTTATTTTACAATAATGAAATTCAAATATCAAAAGAAGAAAGATAACGTTATATTCAAATATAACGACATTTTTGTTCAATCGCAAAGATGACTTTCAGCTATTGGAATGTCATCTTCTCATCGTTATTGGATACTCGTTATCTTTAGACCATAGAGAATTTTCTAGAAATATCTACATGAAGTAAAGTTTAAAATTTAACATTTTAATAAATAATATATACAAATTTCAAAGACAAATATAATTAAATATAAGAAACGTTATAAAAGTAACATAACTTTGTATTTGGAAATAATACTTTACTGTACTTTACTTTCAAGCAGCTTAAAGTAAAAATTCCTAGGACGTTTGTGTCAAAACAGCTGATTGCAGAAATTGATGGAAACGAAAATTCGTATTAATTGAAAGCTACTGAAAAGTAGGTTAAAAAAGGTCAAATATCAGTCGTGTCATTGTCGAATCTCAATAAGCAGTTGTAATTATTTCATCGAAATATAACCGTTAAGTGTAAACTCTTAACATAACAGATGTTTGTTGTAAGAAATGTCACAAATTGATATTCAGGATTTATTTGATAAAAGCAGGTAAAGCAGTCACCTATAAACAATAAATTTGGATAATGTTTTATTAATAATTCCACTAAAGCATAATTTTATTTAATAATAAATGATATAATAGTATAGCAGTGAATATAATCAATGTTATGCAGTATTGAATTTTCTACTATTAACATATGGATACTGCATAAATGTATGAAAAATAATCTTTTCAAAAGCACACTTGTAAAATGATACTTTCTAATCAGATCTCACAAATACATTCTAGCTTAACAAGTTAAATATATTAATATGATATATGAAATGTGTATTGCATTTATCATCCATAATAATAACCTACATTTCACAAGTTAAGTTAAAAATATATTTCTGCTATATATCTGTTATAAGTTTCGCAATAGCGTAAGAACGATTATTAATGATTAATTAAAACATTAAAACTGAATAATTATTGGTATGACATTCTTTACGTTTTTAATATTTTGTTATGTTACTATTTATGTTGCAAAAATGTATTTTTTCAATTATCTAGGTTTCCTAGTGGTTGGCAGCTTCTATCGATATTGTTATATACTCCAGTGGGTCTTCTACTTGTGTTACTACGATTGTTGACTGCTTTACAACTTTGGCTTGTTGCATCGCTATTACCCGATTGTAATTATCTTCGAACATTCTTGCATCATGGATTTAGTTTCGCTTTCGGCATTGTGATAAAAATTCCTAAAGATGAAGTTAAAGATCAACAGTCAAGAATCATTATTGCCAACAATGTTTCTGTTTTGGATCACTTTGCATTATACAAAATTACACAAGCACTAACTCCCAGTGAATGGGACTTACCTACTGCCCTGAGCAATGCCCTAGGGCTTCAAGTAATGAACATGGCCAGCAAAGAAGATCTAATCACGGACATAAAACAATTTCTTCTAACTTCAAAAGACAATGTTGTGCTGCAGCCTGAATTTGGTACAACCAATAGTCGAGTAGCCTTGTTGAAGTTTAATTCATGGCCATTTACCATAAAACCATCTATTCAGCCGATTGCCATTAAAGCATGGAGATCAGAATTCATACCTATTCGTGTTACTTCATTGGCATCTACATGGTGGACCGATGTCTTCTGGTTTATGTTTGTTCCTTACACAGTTTTCACATTTAAGTATCTGAAAGTCAAAAGAAATGAAGATAGTGTGGTGCTAGTACGAGAAACAGAAAAAGACATAGCAGCTACTCTGGGCCTACAGACAAGTTCTCATACTGTAGCAGATAAAGCAGAATTTGAAAAACGTATTATGGGAAGAACACCAGAAAGTAGAAGGCTCAATAACAGAAGTTCACGAAACTCACAAATCATACAAAATATCGAGATGCAAAGAATGGTACAACAAGTCAGTGAAGTGCTTCCATCGGTTCCTTATAACGTGATCCTCAGAGATTTATGTATGTAAACACATAATCACACTGTTTGCACATTATATATATCTTATTATTTATTTGAATTATTTCGTTCAAAACAATTGTTTCAGTGAAAACACGTAATGTTGATATTACTATCGCCAATATTCTGGATGGCATAGTTACTTATACACCAGAATTAAGTCAAACAAATGTTGCACCTTCAGCATCGTGTAACCAAGTGCAAACAAGCACGATCAAGGATAATAGTAACTTAGGAACTTCTTCCTTTCAGGAAAGAAAAGCTAAAATGATAAGAGAAGCTAGGGAAAGGTATATTCAAAAACATGGACTTAAAAATTGCTGACATTCTTACTACAGTTTTATTGTGATTATTGTATCTTTATTGAAAACAAGTATGTAATGTTTTGCTGTATGTATATTTATTATTACATAATATGAATGTAATTTTATTTCTAAAATACAATTGTGTATGTTTTCATAATTACCTATCCCTTTTACATAGATATTTTATAGTATTATTGTATACAATATACAACAAACTTTGGAAGACTGTGTTTTCAGTAGTTACATATATTTCATCTTATTTACTGTTCCATTACTATTATTTCCTATTAAACTCTGTTTATGCAACATGAATGCGAAAAAATAAATTTATTAAATAAAAATATAGTCGATCACATGATGCATTTACATTCAATACATTTATGTTCAATTATATACACTATATATTATTTCATGGTATACTTACGGCTTATATTCCTATATTACATAAAAAATTGGAAGACATTTTGTTTCATAAGTAATGCATTATTTTCATTGAATGCAATACTATGATTTCAATCTAAAATACCTTATACAATAAACAAAGTATCACAAAAAATATTTGAAGCGTTTTCTCCTACTTTAATAATTTTGCTACAAAAATATATGAGCTAGTTCGAGTATTTTTTTAAGGTAATCATTACTACTTAATATTTCCGATACATACATATTTTATATCAACATAGTCGTCAACTCCATGTCTGGATCCTTCTCTACCTATACCTGATTCTTTTACACCGCCGAAGGCAGCTTCGGCACAAGAAATCAATCCTTCGTTTACACCAACCATTCCAACTTCTAATGCTTTGGCTACTCTAAATATTTGTGATACATCGACAGAATAAAAGTATCCAGCTAAGCCAACAGGTGTATTGTTAGCTTTCTGTATAGCTTCTTCTTCAGTATCGAATTTATTAATAACTGCTACCGGACCAAAAATTTCTTTGTTATATATTTCCATGTCCTCGCTTGCGTTTGTAATAAGAGTAGGAGCATAAAATAGTGGTCCGAGTTCAGGTAGTGGTGTACCACCACAATGCACTTTTGCCCCTTTTTTTACTGCATCAGTAACTAATCCATGTACAAGATTTAACTGACTATCTTTAGTAAGAGGACCATGTGTAACACCATTCTTACAACCATCACCCAATTTAATATTGCTTTTAATCTTTGCTAAAAACTTCTCAACAAACTGATCGAATACACCTGCTTGTACAAAGAATCTATTTGCAGAAACACAAGTTTGACCAGTATTACGAAATTTACTTGCCATAGCACCTGTTATAGCTAAGTCTAAATTCGCTGAATCGAAAACAATAAATGGAGCGTTACCCCCCAATTCAAGACTGAGACGCGTCATAGTTGAAGCACATTGTTTGTACAAAATCTTTCCTACCTGTGTTGAACCAGTAAATGATAACACTCTTACTTTGGGATTTTCACATAGTTCTTTACCAATAGCTGGAGAATTTTCCTGACTTGTTGTGAGCACATTAAAGACTCCATGTGGAAAACCTGCTTTTTCTGCAAGTTCGGCTAATGCTAAGGCAGTAAGCGGTGTATCTTCGGATGGTTTTACTACACACGTACATCCAACAGATATGGCAGCTCCTGCTTTACGTGTAATCATAGCATGAGGGAAATTCCATGGTGTAATTAAAGCAGCTACTCCTACAGGTTGCCTTATTAAAAATAAATGTCTATTGGGATCTCCTTGCAGCACTTCTCCATCAACTCTTCTAGCTTCTTCCGAGAACCATTCGACAAACGAATTCCCATATCTAATTTCAGCTTTAGACTCGTCCAGAGATTTTCCATTCTCTTTGGTCAAAATTTGTGCCAAGTCATCCGAGTGTTTCACCATTAAGTCATACCAATTTCTAAGCAGAACACTCCGGTCTTTTGCACTTGTTGTGCGAAAAGATTCAAAAGCTTTAGACGCTGCTTCAATAGCAACCTTTGCATCTTGAACATCCATGTCAGGTACATTATTAATAACTGACTTGTCCACTGGATTATGAACAGGGATTACTTGTTTACTGCTTGCTCCTACCCATTTTCCATTTATGTACGCAAGATCTTTTAGAAGATGCATCGTTCTGGTTAATGTCAATCCATGGTGCGATATGCATTTTTGTAGTGTGAGCATACTATGGAACATTGTGTCGATGAATAAATAACGATCTGTAACATACAAAAGGCACAAGAAATTAAGATTCGCATGCATAATAAAAAATGACATCATAACATTGAACAACAAAATTTACAAAACCATATACAAAACACTCTTGCATCTGTTCAGTAGAATTTACAAACAAATTATTCCTCTAATCAATAGTATCTTTACTAATAAAATGTCGATAACGTGTGTGCTATCAAATAATACTTACTTCAGAACTACTAGAGAATATCAAGTAGAAAACACTTGTATTGTCAATTGTATACCACAATCGTTTATAAGCAGTTCATTCTAATACGTTGACATTATCAATTTCATCAACAAATTGACCTTATGTAATTTATTGCTGATTTACTCCAATTAAGGGTCTCTATACGTGTCTCCAGTGTTAGCGATGGGATTGGAGATGCTTAGAGTCGTTTCAAATATTCGAATCACTTCGAATCTAATTCGACACTGCAAACTCTTAAAAATCTCGAAAGTTTTGAAAGTCTTGAACGTCTTGATTGTCTTGAATTGTATCGTGTGCTACAATAGTGTTTATCGATACGCGGCGAGACTGGCAATGAAACGTGACAATCAACAGATCAATTAGTATGAGTTGTCGATACCGTGAGCCGTGAGCAGCCGTGAGCCATGAGGCTATTTGGATTAAGCGTGTCGCCCAGTGTCGCCGTGGTACGGTAAATAGTGTGTGTTACCGGCGCGCCGGCGTCTTTCAGTCAATATAGAATATATATTTAGATGTTATCACGTTATCAGACGTATTTGTTTATTCCAATATCGTAGTCAGAAAAAAACAAAAAATTAGTTTAGCGACCATGAGCACAAATACGAAAAGAACTATTTACGTGGGTGAGTATTCGTTTGTTGGAAATAATTATAAATATAACCTACATTAACCAACGCGTATGTGTTTATTCTTGCACGTTTGATATTAAATAATGTTTGTTATTAACTGTTAGGAGGCCTAGCCGAAGAGGTGGATGAGAAGATATTGCACGCAGCGTTTATACCTTTTGGTGAAATTGTTGACGTACAGATACCATTAGATTATGAATCGGAAAAACACAGAGGATTCGCTTTCATTGAATTTGAAAGTGCCGAGGATGCTGCAGCAGCAATTGATAACATGGTACATGTATAAAACAACCTATTTATCTCTGCGAGTTATTTAAATACACAGTTTCCTAACAAAGAAGTTCAATTAACTTCTAATTATTCGCATTTAGTACTTGCAATCTGAAAACATTAAATTTAATGTTTTAAGCATAAACAAAGGTGCTGTCTATACTAGAAAATGGATATTTTGTATTGAAGTAGTTATTTTATTGAATAAAAATTGATTTATGTTGGAGTCGTATAAAGTTCCATGTAAACAGTTATGTAGAAAATGGAGTGCGAGTAACAGAAAGTTAAATATAATATTATATGGATATGGTAATGGATTTAAAATCGATTCTACTTATCTAATCAATATAACATCGATCACTGTGAATTTATCTCTGATAAACAGAACGATTCCGAGCTATTTGGAAGAACAATAAGAGTAAACATCGCAAAACCACAAAAGATAAAAGAAGGTTCCTCAAAACCTGTCTGGGCTGATGATACATGGTTGCAAGAACATGCCGGTGAAACCCTCAAAAGCGATGATAATGCTAAGTCAGGTGAAGCAGTACAATCGAAGAAGGGAAAACAAAATCCTCAAGTTTATTTTGACGTTAGTGTTGGAAAACAAGAAATAGGTAGAATCATTATGATGCTGAGAGCCGATGTAGTGCCAAAAACTGCTGAAAATTTTCGTGCACTATGCACTCATGAAAAGGGATATGGCTACCAAGGAAGCACTTTTCACAGAATTATTCCTGATTTTGTATCCTTTATTTATCACAGAATTTATGACATAAGTTTACAGGAATAGAAATCTTTCCTACATATAATAATAAGTAAGAATAAATAATAAATAAGTTTCTTGGCATAAGTTTACAGGAATAGAGAAATCTTTCTTACATATAATCTTAGATGTGTCAAGGAGGAGACTTCACGAACCACAATGGAACAGGTGGCAAATCAATTTATGGAAACAAATTTGATGATGAAAATTTTGAGTTGAAACATACAGGGCCTGGTACTTTGTCTATGGCAAATTCTGGTACAAATACAAATGGATCTCAATTTTTCGTATGTACAGCTCGTACAGATTGGTTAGATGGAAAACATGTTGTGTTTGGCCATGTTCTTAGTGGTCTAGATGTTTTAAAGAAAGTTGAAAAATTTGGAACGAAATCTGGTACCCCTACACAAAAAGTAGTTATAACAGCTTGTGGAGAATTAACATGAATAGTTTTAAAACTAGCTAGAAACTTATTTTTGTTAATTTATTACGATAAGAATGTACCGTTCGTATTAACAGTACAAAGTGTTATTAATAAAAATTAAATTTTAAAATAAAGTGTAAAATAATATAACCTTAAACTTAAATAACACAGATTAATCTATCTTGTTTGTAATATACATAGGCATCAATCAATTGAGAATTATATGAACTACCTGGAACTACCTTGTAAACATAATCTATTAATGTTATTGTCATATTTTTCTAGCACTGTTGTGCTTGTTATTTTATGATCCAATCTAAATAACTTTACAGTTGCAAAAATTTTAAAGGTAAATTATGTATTAAATATAAGTATTATAATTGTATCCTGTACAGGGCCGTCGAGGTAAATCCGGAAAAGTCATTACATAGAGAAAAACGATTCAAATTCGAGGAAAATATCGATATATTCGGCTGCTCTTTTCCTTGCGTAACCAGAAATTTTTGCTTTTTTCCTATGTTATCCACAGTTATCCAGTAGATTTGGACGAGAAGATATATATCAATATATATGAGAAATCCAAGTTTCGATCCTGGAGCACGAAACGATCTATTGCTGCTCTTCGGTCGTATTCTCGGTTCATCGGTTCATGGTTGAACAAATGTCAGTTGTTTTTTGTTTTTGATCAGAGGTTTCTTACTGAATGACTTTACTATTTATTTAAATACATACGAACTGTTTTGTTCATATCAGTTCATATATAATATATGTATATACATATATATCTGCTTTGTTTATATACATTAGAAAACATTCTGGATTTATCTGGACGACCCTGTAAATATTAATACAAAACATATGTATTATACATTTTAATGAGATGGTGACATTGTACTTACAATATATCTATAGTTAAATTTTAATTATTCTCATTGATATGATAAACATATGTGCCCTGTCACGATTGTAATCATGTTCTCGAAAGATATCCATACCGTATCGACGCGATATACTCATTTCTTTTGAGGTTTCACTAAATTAACTTCTTCTTAAATAATTGTTTTTATATTAGCTTGTTTATCATAATCTATCATAATGTGGCGTGCTACAATGAATCAAGGTGTTCGTAATTTTTCCGCTAATTCATCCACGATGAAATGTAACCGATTGCAAGGGAAAACTGCAATTGTGACAGCTTCAACAGAGGGGTGAGACAAATTATTGAACATAATTTTTGATTAATTATTATTCTCACAAATATTTTCACAAAACATAACCTCCTCCATTAAGTTATCTAAATACTTTTCTTAACAATGTTAATTTCTTTTTTTGTAGAATTGGCTTCGCAATTGCAAAACGTTTGGCTCAAGAAGGTGCCAAAGTGATGGTTAGCAGTCGTAAAGAATCAAATGTAAAGAAAGCGGTGGAAGAGCTTAAATCTGAAGGATTACAAGTATCTGGTATTATATGTCATGTTGGTAAAAAAGAAGACAGAAAAAACCTTTTCGACAAAGTAAATTTTAAACAATTATGTCTTATATTCAT
Organism: Lasioglossum baleicum; assembly: GCF_051020765.1. Taxonomy (NCBI): domain Eukaryota; kingdom Metazoa; phylum Arthropoda; class Insecta; order Hymenoptera; family Halictidae; genus Lasioglossum; species Lasioglossum baleicum. Next base: position 11,954,661 of record NC_134934.1, read on the forward strand.
AAATTATTGTATATTAATAATATCAATAAGTAACATTGCAGACAAAAGAGGAATTTGGTGGTTTAGATATTCTTGTATCAAATGCGGCTGTGAACCCAGTGTTTGCCACACTTTTTGACACTCCTGAAGGAGCATGGGACAAAATTTTTGAAATTAACGTTAAATGTAGCTTTCTTCTAATGCAGGAATCTTTGCCGCTATTGCGAGAAAGTAAATCACCTTCAATGATACTTGTATCTTCAATAGCAGCATATCAACAAATTACAGTAAGTAACAATTTCTGTAAGTACAGTTTAAATTCTGTACAATTTTAATACTTATAGATAGACTGCAGATCTATAAACATTTTCTCCATCAACTGCAAGAAATAGAGATCATATAGAAAGCTTTTTAATAATTTTAATAGATTAAAAATAACATATTGACATTTTTAAATCCTTCTGATCTTCCCACTGTTTTAAATTTCACCTACCCAATTTGGTCAAAAACGCATAAAATCTGCAGTCTTTATAAATGAATAATTCATATGAAAATTGATGTATATATACAATATATTCTGTATTTCAGGCGTTAGGTGCTTATGCTGTAAGTAAAACAGCATTACTAGGTCTTAACAATATTGCTGCCGCTAGTCTCGCATCAGAAGGAATTCGTGTTAACTGCATAGCACCTGGTATTATAAAAACAAAATTTTCTGAAGCAGTATGTATCAATATCTTTTTTTGTAATGTATATAATTATTTATTATTAATCATATATATAATAAATGTGTATTTCGTAGCTTGTCGAAGGAGATACGGGTGAAGCAACTAGGTCTACAATACCAATGCAAAGATTTGGTGTACCTGACGATATTGCAAGTGTAGCAGCATTTTTAGCAAGTGATGATGCTGCTTATATTACTGGTGAAACCATTGCTGCTACTGGTGGAATGCAATCTAGACTATAAATGTGATAACAAATATTGAATTGTTAAATGCAATACAAGATTTCTATTAAAAATATATATTATCTTTTTGACATTAATATTTGTTGCTAAATGGTGTATTTCAATATATTTTTTATATATCTTGTAGATTATTATAATTTTCTGTTGTAATAATCTTTTACGTATAATTATTAATTTGTTAATTTTGGAAAAGTTTTTTTACATCTGTATGTGTTATATATAGTATAAGTCTTGTAAACATACAAGTTTATACCAGTTATATTTATATACAAATTTTTAAATAAATTGCAGTGTTTTTAATTCCTAACGCAACTGCAGTTATGACGACACAAGTCCATTCATTGTTACGTGCTGTTAGAAGGCACACCTTTATCTATTACTTGCTCTCATGTGATGATACCAGTGCTACATATTTAGTTGATGCAAATGGCAGACGAAAATATGGTCCAACACGCAGTGCAGCCAGAAGAAAATCGTCAAAACCACGACGACAATAAATGGGAAAACGATGAAAACGAAGAAAATTGCAACGATGCCGGTAAATGTATATTGTTTCGAAAAGGAACTATTTATATTGTAACGTGAATCTTCCCGATTTTGTTTAGGCTTTCGAACAATCATAATACATAAGATTTTTTTATAAGCTCTCCTTCAAATGATTTACTTAGACATTTAAATGTTTCTATCAATAATATGAAATATTTATATATCAAGTTTAGAATTTGACGCAATAAACGCTCAGTTGGATTTGCTGAATTCGGTTTTGGATAACCTTGAACAAAAAAATGACGTGATACATGCAGAATTAATCGACTTACTGCAATCAAACAAAGAAGCAAGAAAACAGTTTCAGGAATGTAAGAATGTCAGAGTTTAGGAAAGTCAGACTCGTAAATCATGTATTAGTTCACAGGTACATAACCTATTATTACAAACTAACCAATATGTTAATATGTATGTTTTTTATTGTATAAATTAATTTGTAACTAAACTATTATTTATATTATTTCAGGTCGCCTCGTTGTAATTTATTTTATAATGAGTTACTTGTATGTATCACATTTGTACTATTTCTTAGTACAATGTAATATAATGTATAAACATTAAGCATTCCTATCGCAGGTAATTGGATAGCACATAGAGTTTGCTCTTATTGTAATATAATGTCATAGGACAAGTATAAAAGAAATATGTAAACATTTATGTTCTGTATAAACATACGTACTTACATATATATAATATGTATGTAAAATTATCTGTACTATTTTATTATTGTTTTAATAATTATATTACATATTGACTGAAGATATTAACAGGTCTTTAAATATCTCTGAATCAAATTGTTGAATTAGGAACACATTAGGTTTGTTCGATAATAAATGATCAAGCACTACTTGACCTCTAGTTCTATTACCACTTAGTTCAATATCAGCATGATATTCTGCAACATTTTGAGCAATTTCTGGTTTTAGTAAAATTCCAGCTAAAATTGCATCGCACATAATATAAGTAGGAAAATGTTTCTTCCGTTTTCTGTTGCATCCATTTTCGATGTCATTCATAAGTTTCATGCAGGGTGTATCTATATGACCTAGCACATCTTTCCTCCAATCCTACAATATATAAAATTTGTGTTATAAACATTGTTGTATTTGTTTGTTTCATACTATTGATAACACATACATGCGTAATACAAGACTTAAGACATGCTTCCCATGGTAACAGCCACAAAGGTTTCTTGTTATTATTAAAAACTATATGAACACTCTCTGGATCCATGTAAAAGTTGAACTCTGCTTGCGGTGTTATATTACCATGTGCTATAATAATAAATGTCTCTTTTTAGAATTACTTCTTGAATAATCTATACAAAATAATAATAACATATACCTGTAACATTTCCACCCATAATATAGAAATCTTTTACATTGTCTACAAATTGAGGATAGATTTTCATAGCTAATGCTATATTTGTCAGAGGGCCCAGGCACACAACACTAATTTCATTTGGACTCTCTGATACAATTCTATGTATGGCACATACTGCATGTTCTATTTGTAATTCATTCGTATCTACTTCTGTAGTATATACGTCCCCAAAACCATCGCTACCATGGTATTTGTCTTTCACAGCCTCTTCGGTCTGGTATGTACAAAGTATAGGTTCATGTGCTCCTTGAAACACTGGTATCTACAAATGGATAAGTATGAAAAATTTAATAAATTTTTAAACATAATCGTATAGTTTACGTCAAGAATCCACACCTACATTTGTTATCTCGCAAACTTTTAATGTTCTAAAGACATTTTTCACTACATTTCCTACTGTAGTGTTACCATTAACACAAGTGATTGCTTTGATTTCAATTTCTTTCTTCTTGTGAGCAGCTATTAATATTATTAATGCCAATGCATCATCCACACCAGCATCACAGTCAATAATAAATTTTCTTTCAGTCATTTTAATCTATACTGCTATTTACAATCGTTCTTTTATAACATAGAATCCCTTTGTTATATCGATGCAGTCGTTTTCATATACATATACATACATACATGTATACACAACGAAAATAAATTACTTGAGTAGGAAACTATTTTATTTACAGAATTTAGATACAAGTGACAATGTGCAACTGGTCGTGACGGTTACAAATTCGATACTAATATAAATGCTGTAGAGATATATATGTATATGTAAAGTATTTACCCATACTAAGATAAGAAATTTGTTTACATCTTTAGTGAGATAAAAAATGATAAATGATATAAGCACTCATGTATGTGTATGTATTTCATACAAACTGTTACGCTAGCACAGATACACATATCCGAAGAAGATAAACATTAATTACATTAGCCTATTTATTACATATATAGAGTGTCTTATAATATAGTCGTAAAAATCATAATTTTCTAGTGTTACGCCGTATCAGAGAGTATATCTCTGGCCGTATTATGCAAATTGATCGATGGTCGAAGTTAACGCAGCCATCTGAATCTGAATTGATCTGAATCTGCGGTTCTTCATCAGTTGCACTGGTTGCACAACACAACCAAACACAACTTCGCACCAGAGAGGATGATGTGAGCAGAGTGGAGCAGAGAGGATATTCTTTGTCGTAACTGTCTGTGCCTCTGTGCCTGTGTCTGTGTTCAGAAAGCGCAGAAGGGTAAACTTCCGAAAATCGATCAAATAGGATTGAGCTAAAATTTTGCACATATATAGGTTAATTTAGCATGTTTCGCAAAGGGACTTTTGGCGACTTGAAAAAAATGTCCTATCATTTTAGTGTCATTTTCTACCTTACCGACAAAACATTTTCTACTCGGTAAACCAGGTAAGGTAGAAAATGACACTAAGATGATAAGAAATTTTTTTCGAGTCGCCAAAAATCTGTTTGGGGAGCATGTTTTTTATGCAAAATAAAGCTATGTGCAAAATTTTAGCTAAATCCGATTTGACCGATTTTCGGAAATTTACCCGAAATTCGCAATAATATATACCTCCTGGTGTTATAGAAGGTTTCTCGAATTTCGACTACTCTTTTGTAGATTAGATAGGGACTCGCCAGAGGGCATGATGCAGAGTGTGAACTGAAATGCAAACAACAGTGTAAATTATAAAATTATTTTAACGTGATATTTTATAACAATATTTTTCTTTATTCCAGCAAGAAATATTTCAGTTATCGAATAGAATTTTTCGTTCATGTTGCTATTTTCAACCCTTTGCGATCTATTGTTTTCTCTGCGGGAACGTTCATAATCTGCAATTAAATCGTAATAACAACCAGAATCAACAAAAGAAATTAGAGTAAATAAATTCACGAACATTTTCTTTTCGGATTAAAATTTTTATCTCTCTACAGTATTCATTTATTAATTGCAATTATTTCAACAGTATCTATGGAAATATTTGTAGAAAGATTCACAATCTGGTTATTGTATCTGTATTGTTAAATATTTACCCATTCTACAAACGGGACAGTAAGTTCAAAAAAGGGGTTGTCCCGTCCCGTTCCGGCAAGAAGTCAAAGGGTAACCGGCTTCGCGTTTTGTGATTCGAGTTTATTGCTCTTAAGTAGACAGTGGCCATTACCGTCAACAAAGGGATGCGACAGCATCCCCCCGGCCGGTGGACCAGTTTTCTGTCAGCGGAAATTGACCGAGAAGATTTTCGAATGAGAGTCAAAGGGTAACGCGGCGCATTTTGCGGTTTGACTGCGGGCACAATAGAGTGGACAGTGGCCATTGTTGATGGGAAGGCAGCAGCATCCCCATCCGGATGGACCAGTTTCCTAACAGGATCCGCAGACGTGTCCGAGGGCAGGACCTTGCCACGCGAGCGAACAGGTTTCTCTCGGAGGGATGGTACGAGACTCTGTCGACGAACGAAAATGGATCGTGATCCAGATCAGGTGGAAAACTGGTCCATCGCTGGAAGACCCTTTCGAAAAACGGGAGCGACGCGTCCATGTGCTGCTAGACAGAGCAAAGATCAGAGATCAAAGCAGAGCAAAGAGGCAGGTTCGCGATTCAATTGAGAACAGGTCGCGTTATTGTACTCTCCGCTCCAATTTATAATCAGAATTTACTTTTGAACTCGAAATCAAGCGAACAGGTTGCAATCAGATTTGCAATCACTTTTCGTTATGCAAAATTATTCTGCATAGAATTATTTGGGCGTATACCCCTCTACTATACACGTTTCATGATCAAGAACATTGATTATCCTATTTTTCTAAACTATTGTATACACGTTAGACAGATAGGATATTCAATGTTCTTGCTCTTTTACCGAATTCCAAATTATGTACTGTCACATGAAAATTATACAAGCATCTAGGTGGCATGACAGAGCATTGAAACTCTTTTCAGTACTTCAGATAACGAGGAACTAAAATTATTTCTTCGACGTTTGAAGTTTGAGCATGGCCGAACCTTTTCTTAAATCAGCTTCAAAGTGTTTGACTTTGTACTTTCTGGAGGTACAAACTTATTCGGTATTGTATCAACGTTTTCTGTCTACATGAGAGAAGAAATTCTTCGAGCAATCACACTGTCCACGATACGTCTCGTAGAACTATTTTCAAATAGTTTGTCCGCGTCCCACGTTGCAGCCATAGAATCCATTCTCACAGGCTCCTGTCGAGCTGTCCGGTCTTATTTCCGCGGAGTTTGTCCCAGAGAAAATTCTCGTCACAGCTAAACGAACTGTTCGAAAGAAGGGGTTTGGGGGCGAAGGACAAAAGAGCCGGAGCACTCGATCAAAAGTGAGGAGAGAAAAAAGGAAAAATAAAGGGGCCTGTGACGTGTGTGTCACACGAGACGCCGAAACCAGCCCACATTGGCCACTTCTTTCACCTGTCCATCATCCAGGAGGCTGGCCTTCCTCTCGCCCCCTCCCCCACCCTGTTCACCCCCGAAACTCGTCCAAAGAAGACGACGTCGCGCGTTGAAAGAGGACATTTGCGTTTCCGTGCTCGTACCAGTCATTGTGCGCTTTTATCGGCCGTTTCGCGTTCAGTTCTACCAGGGATTTCGTGCTCGTCGTCGAGAATACTTGAAAAGGGAGCCAACAATAATTGACTGCTTTATTCCGGATTCCGGGCCGATCTCCGGCGTCGATACGTAATCGCCTTACCCTACGCCGATGCACGCGAGCCGCCTCGAATCATTATAACCGTATCAACGCATGAGATCGCGCATTAGACGCGCAGTTGTCCACCCTCGCGTTACTCAATCTTCAACGCGGCGACCAGTGGAGGCGAAAAATAAAACGAAAAATAAAATTTAAGTTGTACAAAATGTATGTATACAATCCGCAGTGTAGTCGTGAAGTTTCCGCGTTATACCAGAACGCTTAGTACTCGAATGGTGACTCTGAGGCGCCATTAAAAATTGCTGTACCATAATTCAATTAAATGTGTCGATATCTAATCAATTACTAAACATTTAGGTATTGTATGAGGTATACCAATTTCGTATCCATAAAATTTGAAAAATCGTAGTTAATGGAAATATTGTAGGTTAGAAGCAATGTTTAATTTTCGAGTTAAAATAGCTCCGAGTACAAAGGGTTAATATACCCATTTATTATGAATGTAATCCACAGAGTAGCCGCGATTTTCGTCAAGATGTTAATTGAACCGCTTTGGCATTTTTCGGGAAGTAATCGCGGGTTAATTCGAGTTACGTCTGCAAATACATATGTTTCCTCGGGCTGGGCTATAAAAAGTTGTCAGCATACGCCGCATTACCCCTATTCGTATCGGTAACGAGACCGACTTCGACGGCCTCAGGATTTCGCGGGGACGGTGTGTGTACGCGCGGTATTGCCGGGACACCCCGTATATAGGGAGGGCGTATTTGTTTTACTGCCTGGCTGCTGGCATTGGTTGAGAACGTGCTCCGCATTCTTGAAATCGTGCCACCCTTGTTACGGCATAGACTCTCCACTGCTCGCCCACCCCCATACCACCCTCCCTCCCCTTGGTCCACCCCGCCGTCAACCTGGCTCTCTCTTCTTTGCTGGCACTAGCACCACCACACCAGGCATCGACAGAAGGATCGTCATCCTTCCCCCTCATACTCGCCCGGCCATAAAAATTCTTGACTCCTGTAATGGTCAGACGGTACGAGCACGGTGGAGCACTCGCATACGTGTTCACCATATTTTTGAATAACGCCGAGGAGATCGCTTTGATGACTGGGGATTGCTGGTGAATGATGGGGGGACTTTTGTCTGTGGTCTTACCAGGTTGAATTTTTAGAGTTGCTGCTGAATTGGAAACATCTGCTTGTATTCTTTCGAGCTCGGCAAAAATTAAATTTTATAGAGTCGAATTACTTAAAACCGAATTAAATGACTGGTTCCAGATTTTTGATTTCACAATTATTAAAATTAAATATTCGAACCGCACAAAGTTCAAATTAATTTGATCTTGTTATTTTTATAAGGCAACATGTACGGGCTACTGTTAAAGCTCGGTAGGTTCAGTGTTAACGATGTTGACTAACTAGGACACTTATCGGTTAGATTTAATCTAGGATCATGGGATTTGCAAACAACGAAAGCATATTAACGGTTTGCGCTCGCAAAAACCGTAAATAAATGTTGCAGGTTAATCGCCGAAGCAGGCTCATTTTTCTCCGGCCGGATCGTAAAATTCTTATCTTCCCCGACCGTCCTGGCGTTCCCCTCGAAACAATACGGTGTATCTGATTTCCGAATGCGCGGGGGTGGCTCGGTGTCGTCGCGCGGTGGACCGACTCTGCTCTTCGCACTCTGTTTTTCGCGAGTCGCAGTGTGATCCGCGAGACGGTTAAAATATTGGAACAACCTAGACCAGAGAGCGCGGAGGAAGGACACGGATGAAGAGTCCGGCATTCTGTCGATCCTAATTTATGGCCAGGATTTCAGGCGTTTATGTCTTTCCGATAAGGTCGTGAACGCAGATGCTGTGCCTGCGCCGATGGATCTCCTTCTTCAATCTTCTTTTTCTTTCTTCTTCCGCGAGCGATCCTCTCCGTGTCGAGCCATGGCTTGACGATAGGCTGCGACGAAGTGTTGCAGAGAGATTGATTTTTCTCTGCGGCTTAATGACGGTTGTATTCCGCCTGCACTCGATTTTACCGAGCCGTACCTTGGGCTGGGTTTGATAAGCTGTTACGTTCAAGGAGTTTCAACGATTTTATAATTTTGAAGAAGATGACACCTTTATTGCTTAGGCTACAGGTCCTATTTAGTACGTTTATTCACTTATTCAAATTCTTGTGTTTATGTGATTCGCAGGTGAACAGTTGCTTTCAGTCTCACGTGTCTCATATTTCTTCAAAATAGTTGTGCAAGGAATTCTAGAATAATAGTTCGCCTACGAAAATATACAATATTTCATAGTACAGTAGACTTCTGAATTCTTATAACGCGCTAAAAATATTGGGACGACTTTTTCATATAACGCGATGCCCGTGCAATGCACAATATAATAAAATTTAGGAATTCCCCGTTTACTTTGGTGGGGCGTTTTACTATCTTAATAGATAAAATATAAAAAGTAGAATTGAATATTCTCGTATAACACGATTTCATACAATACGTAATGTATTAACCGCGTTATGCTTCTTAGAAGATCATGATCTTTTTATACTTTATTTATCTTTTTATATTTTATATATTTTTTGAGCAAGTTATGTTTCGTTTAAGTATTGGAATTGTAAGGATTTTTATGAGGAATTTGTGAACAGATTAGGAAACGGGATGCTGTTTATAAAGAAGAGAAGTTCTGTCGCGTCCCCACGGTGCTCGAACTGGTAATAAATTTCATTGCAATTTCCCAATCGATCAGTCAACGGCCACGATAATATTTGTTTAAGGGACAGACGACCGGAGATTCGATAAAATTGGAAATTTCGGCTTTTTTCCGTCCACGAGAGGGGTGTTAAATTCCCTGTGAGATTCAATTGGTTGACGGTCCGTGGCGGGCATAGATTTCCTGCCCGGAAGAACCAGCAAGATGGGTTTGTCCATGGTTTTTCATGGTACCGACATTTTCCTGTCTGTTCGCTTCCATTTCGTTAAATGCGACAATATTACTCACGTTATCAATGTACCTTTAAAATGTATTTATTATTCTAATGATAACAGGAATCTGAAATGTACAGTTGAATTTATTTTCATCTAAAATTTTCGATTTCCTTCAAAAGTTATTCTACAAATTTTCGGATGTTTAAATTCATTTTAACTCCTTGCCATATCATTTTCTTTACAGTTACAGTGATTTGCATTATTTGGAAGCATAAAACTGGGCATGTAGCTATTTTCATAAAGCTGCGACAGCTATATACTGCCGAATAATACAAATTACGCCTCGTAAACATAAAAATAGGACTTTTGATTGATCTTTTATCTAGCGCTTTTGACTACTGAAGAACCCCATTATTGAGAAATGAGAATTTGGATTATCGTATCTCGCACCCTTCCAATCCTAGAAACGAGTCTACCCCCTTAATAGGCCAGGTAGCATCGGTGGTCATTGTCCGAAATATCAGTCCATCCGAGGAACGATTTGACAATCAGAGTCGTCTGGCTGCGGTGTCGGTAGGGCCCTTCAAATTTTAATATCCCAGTCTACCTTTCTTCGTAAGTTGTTTTCCATCCCATGAATCACGCTAGTTTACCCTCAAACCAGCGTTTCGACAAAAATGAAAGCGTCCCGCCGGCACTTTGTACAGGCCAGGAACTGCGACTTCCAAGGGAGAGTATCGATATAGCTACTCTTCTTACTTTTGGCTACTATCCGCGGAAGTCGACAAGAGAAAGAGAGAGAGAAAGACAGTCGGAGGGTGCAGGATGGGACGGCGAGGAAAGAGAGGAGGGGGTTTACCGGGGGATAGAGGATGGCCAGAATTTATAGCGTCTTTTGCGATCCCGGCGGGTAGGGATGAGGCCGCCACCCCTCAGACTCAATGTTTTCTGCAGGGAAAGTCGGAAGTCGAGTCGAACCCTGGCCAGGACTAGCCGTATCCCATACGTCTTGCTAACAGACCGGATAGGTTTGGTCGGCGACCCGCCTGGAACAAAAAATTCCTGAAAATTTCCTGATGGTTTTTCGCCGAATGACCCTAGCCACGATCATCGGTCCATAATCGAACGATTTTATTAAGCTTGTTTCGTTTCTTAAGTCGCATCCGCTTGGACACAATCGATTTTCGAACGGAGCCTCGCATGGACAATACGTCCGCGTTATCGGGTAGATTTAGTTGGACGACCGGGTCCCTCCATTTTCCGAATGGACTTCTGACCCAACCATCCCACGGCTCACGGGGATGCTTTTTATTAGACTCCGCCAGGATCACCCGGTATACCCGTGTGGACGTACGTGTGCCGATGTGTGCACCCAGACACACGCGAAACTCGCGTGTGGAGGTGTCCCGTGTATATGCGACGGCAGTGGCCATGTTCGGGGTGGAGGGACAGCCCCATTCGCCAAATTAACTGCGTTAGACTGGGACACCGGAATTCTTTACGCTTTCCACGACCTACGACCGGCCATTTTACGCTGGATTTTTCAACGGAACGCCCGCTTTTCGGCCTCCCCACGACGGGACTTGCACCTTGTTTTCTTATTTCTGCCGTTTGATTGCCCTCTGCGGAGCACATTCAGCTCGAGGGTGTCCTCTTCACGGGGATCTTGCATCCGGACTGCTGATATTTATGCAATTTTCCCATTTTCTCTATTTATTCGACAAGTGACAAATATTCTACTCGGAAATTCAGGAAACTATGAAACTTTCGAGTACGACATTTTTTGCTATTCAAATTCACACTATAAAGGGTTAAATATAACCCGTGAAACTTTGTTTTTTTTCTAATTTTTTAAACAATGACACATGTTTCCAATGAATCGTGCTGATCCTTGAATGAGTTAATTTGTGAATCTGCACTCGTTTGTATTTATTCGTCACGGGTCAGAATGGGAGCTTAGAGGGGGCACGAATTCAATTTGTTCAGCATTTGGAATTAATTAACAGGATAAAAAGTTTCACGCTCGTTTGACCGTGTAACTCAGCTTTAACTGTTTCGTTATACGATGTTCCGGGGTTCATGTTTCCGGCCGCGAGAGTCGCGCAACTTCGCCGGGAGCTTTTTTGAACGCGGTGAAAGTGCATAATGCGAGAAACTTAAGTAACGATTTCACTGGGAAACTTCCGCGCGACGAGACTTTAAAGGCGAGCGCCCGAGACGGCGGCTTAATCGAATCGCTAATGTTTGCAAAATCTTTGTTCGAGACGACTTAAAGAGAAGGAGACGAAGCGGGCGGCCCGTGAGAAACAACGATCCTTTAATCCGAGGCCAAAGGAACGCTGATCATGCTCGACGAAAAAAACGAGCTCGTCTTTGTGTCGCGGGTTTTCGGATAAATGAACTCACGACTCGACCTCTGATCGGAGACTATGCTAACGAGAATTGTCCAACAAAAATCATTTGTTGAGTGCAGATGATTGGCCACTTTTGACCTGTTATTCGAAGGATGTGGCTCTAACAATAGTCATCTTGAAGACAAACTAACATATCTAAATTTTATCATAATTACAGTTAGGGTGGGATTTATTTCAATTCCGCGGGATCCTCCGGGTCTAAGGATTTGGTACTTCAATCTAATATATATTTAATACAGAAACAAATTTTTTTTCAATGAAATAATCATCTTTAATCATAGGTTGTATTGTATCTCTTAGGTTGTTCCTCGAGTCATTCCAAAGATAATGTACACTTGTAGGTCGAGTAGTTAGTATCAATGCAACATCGAAATAGTTCATCTTGCGCGCCGTCGTTCGCCCAGTTCCGATTACACGCGTAGTTCTGCATAATTTACGGGATTTCGCATCAACTGTTTAAGAAATGCGGGACTAAAAAATGACGCGGTATTGCAAGCCCTAATTACAGTCCACGAGTTAATAGAATAGTATTTGATGCGATTGGGTATTCTTCAGTATTCTAGGGTTCAAGTAAAATAATTCCTGCTGCAAAAACGATCACCCGGTTAATTATTCGCCGGCGTAACGTCGGCGTATAATGGCTGGATTCGGTATTCCAGTAGAGCGAGGATCGCGGAGACTCGTAATCCTAAGCGGCCGAAAATCCCTATCAATCGGTGGAAATCATCTCTGGTTCCTTCCTGTATCCTTTCTCGTTAAATCCCCGGTCGGTGGCCAGTCCATCCTGCGCGGCAGGAATATCCCACGTTCGATCGCGAATAACTTTCTGAATAGGTGATCACGTAAAACTGATTTAGCAATTTGCCCATTCCGGAGCGGGCGCGCGATCTTAGTTCAAATTGAGTATAGTCCAAGTCTTACTCGGGTGAACCACTACTAATCCAATTCCAGAGATCCCAAGACGTCCTGGCCGTAGGGGGTGGCACGGGGGTTGTTGGGCAGGGGTGGTTGGAACGAGAGGAGGACGAAAGAGAAAGAGCCGTTATAGACAGAAGGTGAAAGAGGACCGGCTAGAGGAGAGACGATACGGAGGGATGAGGAATGGGAGATTGGGGTGGGGTGAGGGGGAGGCAAGGGGGTGAAAGCAGAAGGACGAAAGGTAGGGGGTGGGTTTCCAGGCGAAGATATAATATCGCCTATGCAAATAGCCTTTGGACTTAGACCGGCTGAATATACTTTAGGGCTCGTAGCTCGAGTTAGACCGCATCGTATTTTCCGTGGGGGATGGAGTTCCCGTGTGCAGACTCTCTTAAAAAATTCCATCACCGGGACGTGGCTCGTTATGCCGTTGTTCGACAAAAGTCCTTCCGCGAACGGACCGTTGCACGATCCTTAAGCAAAACTTTTCACCGAGTTACGTGAGAACGGCCGAACCGCTACAACGCTATCCCGGCACCTTGGACCTCGAAATTTCCCGCGCAATCTTTGCACCTTGCACCGGCTAATGTTTTTTGTACTTTACACTGTATCGGTCCTCCCTCCGTGACCGCTCGCCTCCCGCTGGAAAAACTTCTTCCCTGGATCGCAATTACGTTGCTCCATTAACGTAGTTCGGGTCACACGCTGGGGCCTCCCTGCGAAATTTTAACACCGCTGTCCGCGGTTTTGCGGATCGAGGATTACCACTTGGAAAATGTTTAACTTCGGTCTAGGATCTTTTGTTACCCCAATTTTTATAAACAGTTCATTCTCGAAATTTAAATTTTTACAGCTGGACGTTGACTATTTGATGGCTACGCTGTAGTAGAGCGTATGGAAATTTATGTTTTTGTATATACATTCGGAAGATGTCAAGAGGTTCGAAATAAATCTAGTCTAGCTAAAGTATCGAATTTTCAATTTCCACGTAGAGTAGTGTTTAATTTGCGTCATATTCGTCCGGGCGCTATAACGGAACAACGTCCACCATAACGAGGAGGAAAGAGAGCGAAAGAGAGAGAGAAAGAGAGAGAGAAAGAGAGGTACACGTAAGAGGCGAACGTAACTGATGAAGCGCGAAGGGGTGCGAAAGGGGAGAACGGAACGGGGCGGCTGTAAAACCCAGGGGGAGAAGTCGAGGTTAGAGACGAGGTAGGGGAAAGAGAGGCAGGGGGTGAGCAACATTAGGCAGGGTTTCCAGACGAGACGAGGGTAGGACGTTTGAGGTCAGTTCGGGGCGGTTTTTTCAACCCCCGGACCGAGTCGCTCAATACCAAGCCGCCCCTCGACTGACCAATGGTCGGCCTCCGGCCCCCACCACCTGGACTGGCTGACCAGCCAGCCGATTGGACGAAAACCTCCCAAGGGATACTCTATTCGGCAAGGATACTCACGGCCCGAATCCTCGAGACCAGCTAACTAACCGGAGAGAGGAGAGATTACGTACCGGGTGGCACGTTCGATATCGGGGATTCCGTCCAGAGATATTTGCTGCTGGCCTTGGAATTCTACCGGTGGAGTCTCATCTGGCGAAGGAATTTCTGATGAGGGATTACAACGAATTTACACCGTTGAATTCTGTCCTGATTATTCGACCGAGCCGGCCCTCCCCTATACCTGCCGGAATAACTCTTGAGAGACAGACCAGGCTGGTCGAGCGAGCGCGTTCCGTAATTGATTTTAGGGAAACGTTCAGGCAGTTACGAAATTTTAACGTTCCTTCGGGATTTGTTGGTTGCCGAAGGATCCTTTCGATTGTCCGTTTGATCGTGCGCGGATCGGTAACGCGGGACACTTTCTAATGGAAACTCGATCCTCGTCTAAGCGTCTCGTGGATACCGTCCGTCAGTTTGAGCAGATACTTCCTCGGCAAGCTAACACCGTCGGAAACTCGATATACATATTCCGTTCCGGAAAAGTTCGACATTTCCTGCCGCGTCACCCGCTAGACAGCCAAAGATGGAAACCCGGCGCTGTTGGACTGGCGTCGCAGCGAGCCGTATGTCGTAGTGTTTACGAATGTTATCAGCATAATAGTGGGACACCCTATACCCGTCCAGTGGCACCGGTCGTCCCGCTAGTTTGCTCAAGATGATATCGGCGTCTCTCCTTTTCGTTAGGTTCCGCCGTTACTAAAGCAAATGGGACTTGAAACCCTGCCAAAATTCAGATCAAGCCGCTGACTTAAAGACACCTTAAAGCAAGCGAGCTCCGGGACGAGTGCCGGACGGGTTAGAAGCGGAGTGGGTGGGAGAACGGACAGAAACCTTCAACCCCGGGTAGTATCTCTCCACCCCAGCTGATGGAACAGCGGCGCGGAAATTTCGTGCCGGCGCGCCGCGGCGTTCACGCTGGAAATGACGTCGCGGGTTAATTTCGATCGATTTCCGACCGCGCGGTTACCACGGCGGACCGCGTCTTCCTCTTTGAATTTCCGGTCGAGCGGCTGTTTATCGGCATATTGGAAATTCGCCGTACTCGCCAGAGATGCGTCTCTCGAAAAAACAGGTTCGCGAGCCTCCGAAAGCCTCTGCGAGGCAGGTGTTATTGTTAAGAAACAAACACTCCGCGGGAACAGCCAGTCAAACGTCGTCGGCTCTCGAGAGTGGCCGCGACCCGCCAGACTCTCTCAGTAGCTCTATTCAGCGGATACAGTCTTGCGAGCAAGTCTTGAACCGCTTACGGCGCCGCGACAAGCCTCATTCTCATTTTTGAGAATAAAATTCGCGCTGGTTTTCTCTTATACCGTCGTCGCATTCTCTTGGAAAAGAATGATCACAGTCTTATCTTTATGCTCCAGACGAAATAGAGATCTTTGAGCGCGATTAGTTTTGGAAAGTTCTAGAATTTATCGTGGACCGAAGCAAGGTGTCTAAAAATTGACGGTCGAGACGTTTCGCAATCTTTTCTGCGCGACAGGTATTTCTCTGATTATTTTTTTTAGACTTCTTTGGTGGGTCTTTACTCGTTCCCCGGCGCAGACAGGACTGGCTGGGCCGGGGCTCAAGCCCACGGGACTGGGATCAAAGGAAGAATTATCAGGGTTCCGAGCGCGGTCCGGGATTTGGTCCCGTAGGAGACTTACCACATGTAAATAAGGACAGAGCCTCTGTAGCTCGCTCCTGCCCTGCGTAAATAACATTTTTCCGATAGCGCCGGAATAACCCTCCGCGTCAGTCCGCTGCAAAATCCTACCGCCCGTCTACCCGACGAGCTTTTGTCGCTTGTTTCGCCTCGGAACCCGAGGAAATTGCTGTTGCGATCTTTAGCGTGTTGACCAATGGCTGAACAGTGTTTGTCCGCGTCAAGCGGACGCCATTCGGCCTTCTTCCCTCCGATATTCCTGTGGAACATCGTCCTGTATCATTTTAAAGCCGCCGAACCCTGAGAATTGTAAAAGATGCTGCACATCAAGATTTTTCATTAAAAACTTCTAAAAGACGTTTAGGACTAACAAAGAAGACTTACGTGTACAGTTCTGCATAATAATCTTGCAATACTGATAATTAAAACTTTTCTGACGATCACAATTTCTTTATATATTAGGTTATCCTGACGCGTACTTTTAAGGTTACTGCTATGCGATCGGCTTGTAAAATTGTCTTTAAAAAATTGGGTGATATTTAGTGATGATTAGGGTGACATTATATGCACCAAGGAAACAATACAACTGGTTTTGCAGAAGCCATAAAGACTAATGAATTTTTTCGTTGCGATTAGGACTATTTTAAGGGATGATTACGACTCGAAGAGGATAGTCTACGAGGGTTGTAACGTAAATGCAGGTGTATATTAAACATTAAATACCCATCGCGCAGTTTCATCAATCCCACGCACGTCCCAAATTCCAAAACAATGGCCGCTCGCTCGCGGGGGTGGTTTCTATAGGTTGGTTCTAATCAGAAACAATGGGGCGAAAAAAGCGAGCAGGAAGGAGGTTTCGGGTGGACCGTATATTCGTGCGTTCGTAAATATGCGACGGTCCCTGATTTTTCGCGGTTCTCGTTTACTCGTTCGTTTTCATCCCCCGTCGTGCACCCCTCGCCACCGCGCCTCAACAGCAGCAGCAGCTCGCATTCGCATTTCTCCTCACGCTCTCCCTCTCGTTTCAGCGGGCTGCGCGCGAAAGAGAGACGAGGATTTTTGTTTTCCCGGTGGTCTCCTCTTTTTTCTTGCTCGGCCAGCATATTCGGCGCGGTTGTGGCGTCGGCGGTGGCGGCTCCACGTTTCAAAATGTATGCAAAAGACCGGAGCACCCCGCGCATCCTAACACGGTACACACGCCGGAGAAAATCGCCGGTGTTACCTGCCCGATCATTTTCCCTTCGTCGACCGTTCGTTTTATTACGGGAACGAGGAGTAACGAGCACGGTGAAAGAACCTTACGGCTTTCTTGGATACCCGACCGCTCGTTCCAGGGTCGAAACGGGTTGATTTCGGGGCGGGTCGAAGGTCGAGATCGACGGTACATTTTCAACGGACTGTACCCGGGTCCGGTACGGTCGGCGTAGTTACCATCGATTCGTGGCCGCAACTGTTTCGTCGTTTAAAAAAGGAACGCCTCGAGTCCTGGGGTGGAAAGACATCTTTCCCCGACATATATTTCTGTTTGTCCAAGGGGCCAGGCAACAGCTTCCCAACAATATGGGGTCATTTTACGTGTTTTCTTACATGGGCGCAGGTCGTTGTCCCGGCCACCCCGCGCACGGCCCCTTCTTGATATCGATATTTTCGCGGCGAGCCTGCTTCCGATACCAGGATATTCGCTTGAAACTCCGGGAACGGCCAATAAAAATTGTTGAGTTATTGTTGCTCCAGAAATTGCACGCCGATCGGGACAACAGGCGAGAATTGAAAACCGGGGCGTGATTTATTCGTTCCGGGCTCGCCTCACGGTGTTTACTTTAATTTCGAAATGTACAATAACACAAGAAATTACTTATTTCATATATTTTTAACCGGAGATGTAGATCTTTATGACTAGACTGCGGAGTTTATCTGCTCATTGGTGTCGTAAATGCAGGAAACCCGAAGTCTCATAATCACGCGTTACTTTGCAATTAACACATTATACATATGCGAAGCACGTACTAATAATTTTTTCGTATATTGTTCATTGAAATGCGGATATCCGCACAAAATAGTATTTTATAACGAAGAATATTGGCAGACGTGGGGAATTATCCAAAGTAGGTAGCATACAACGCGTTAGCATCGCGGCGAGTTAAAAGCGCAGCGTTCGAGTGTCTCCGGAGCGACTCCGGTCGGATTTGCTTAAACAATTCCAGGGTCCCGTCCGGCGGCTGCAAATCGAGCAATTTTGCGGCGCGGATTTATTGGGGCGGTAAGTCTTGCGAGCAACTGTACCGCTTCTAGCCGGTGTGCCACGGACCGGGCAGAGTGGATCCTCCGCGGTGCATATTGATTTACGATAATTTCATTATTTTCCCGGGAGGTTCTTGTAACCGATTAACGTCTCTTCGGGGGCAACTGTCCGCCAATTGAAATGCAAACGATCCCGGCGTTATCTCGTTTCTTTCGGTCGGCCAATTTGACTTCGTTTCGAAGATCGTTCGAGATTGAGAACTTCCTGAATCCACTGGCTCTGGCTATTTCTGCCAACTTTCCTCTCTCGCACTTCTTCATTTTTTTTCTTCTCTCTCTCTCTCTCTCTCTCTCTCTCTCGCTTTCTCTATGTGCTCGTTCTTTCTCCGTGCTCGTCCACGGACTCTTTCCATCGGGCGAGAGAGTGGAGACACGGGATACGAACGAGAGAACCGTGCAGCAGATATGTATTCACGGAGTTTGCCGCCGAGGAAAACGGACAAAGAAGCGGCGAGACGAAAGCAAAAGGGACGACTCGCGCCGGGAAAGCAGCGAGCCAAGGGGGAGCGAAGAGACTTTTATTGGCTCTGACTTGGCGCCCCCTAACGTCGACTCGTTTGCCTCGCAGATTTTCATATGTTTTCATCCGCTTGGAAAATTAGGACGTTATATAGCAATCGGACTCCGCGAGCTCCGCCTCAGACGGAGTGCTTCTGCTCGCTTTGTGGATCGAGTTATGCCGTTATCGACCCCGCCCGCGCGATGCCATTTATTGCTGTGTTGCTTCCGTGTCGTTCCTAAAGAACTGCGCCTCCTCCGACGCGCTTGGACCTCCAGTCACCCTCGAATTCTCTAGCTACTGCCGAATCTAGGCTGTAATCGCGAGGACCGTCCATCCATTCAAGGATATTCAAATGAAAATCTGGGTGAAGATGGAAACGTTTCACTTTCAATGATGGATCACCGAGCGAACGAACTGTGTCACCATTTTAATTATAACATTTTATATAGCCTGCATTCACGAATATTCTACCCCTATCCTTTACAATCTGTCGTGTTTGTGGGTGTTCGAAGCAATGTTTCAATTACCGGTCTATTCGTTCTGCTTCATTTTAAAACGGTATTTTTAGAGACAATTATGATTCCAACAATTTGATACGATATTTCCTAAAACAATTGTATAAAATGATACATTTATGTGATTTATCAGCTAAAATATTCGGACGAGCTATCGGTTCGCGAAAAAAGTAGTAATTTCATACAGTTTTTATTTGAACAAGCTAAATTTGAACTGATCAAAGTGGCTATTCTGTCACTTGCGAATTTTTTATTGTAATTTGGAGCGTCAGGTGTGAAATCGGAGGTCTGCGTGGGAATTGAGGACAATATGGCGTCTCGAATAAATGTTTGACTCGAGTTCCCGAAAAGACATGCCGAGGTAAAAAAGGCGTCGTTGAATAGGGGGTGGCGGCGGAGGCTACATCCACCGCAGGAGGGCGCATATAAAAAACATATTTCGAGGTCCTGCCAGGGCTGCGGCAGGGTGGACCTTGGTTCTAATATATCAAGCCAGATCGATACTATTCCGCAGACTTCGGTTGTTCGGAAACCATCCGGAGCGCCCTTCCACCCCCTTTTCCCTCTTCCTCCTGTTCTATCCGACGACCACTCTCTCAAATATCTCGAAGTTGGAGCATCAGAGAGACGAGGATAAGCCACACGTTGCTGTAACGTGGAAAATTCGGGGTTGCTGGAGACCGCGACTTTTACCTTATTATTCTTCCCGTGGACTTTCCCGTTTGTTAGCTTCCTAAACGGATTGCCTACTTTTTTCGACCATTTCTCGCAGATTATGTCGATTAGCCGAAACCAAATTCACTATCTCCCTTTTTAATTGAGATTCGTGCTGTTCCACAAAAGAGAGAAACATAAAGGGAAGACTAAAATATTTTAAAATTTTTGTGTTTCGCTTGAGAAATAAAGTAATCTAATACATATGTATTTTTATGAAAACGGAGTGTTCGAGGAAGAATTGCAATTTCGATGCAGAAGAATCATGCAGTATTCACAGTACACTGAGGTTAATTCGATTAAAAAATACGTCAGCTGTCTTAATCTAGTCACTGGCTTTGAAAAATCTTATCGGAGGAACTTCTTTAAATTCCACATCGACCAATTTACCAATATTTGAAAAATCGACTTTTTCCTTCACCGACAACATGGTAACCCCTTAAGAACCACGAACACGACACATAGAACACCGTTCATAGCAGAGCTCACCCTCGCTGGCAGGGCCCGGAGGTGTATCGCAACACGGTATCGGTGAAAAGAGACGAATTACGGTCTCTCTGGTAAGTGCACAAAATAGGTTAACGATCGAAAGTGCTTCCGAAACTGTATCGATCCCGTTGAAGTGGCGGGAGGGCAACGAAAATCAGATTACACAAAGGGCTCTTACCTGATGCGCTGCGTGCGAAGTCTGGCCCAAAACTGGCACCCCTTCCGGTCCGTGTAAAAGGGGTAAAAATTTCGCCTGACGAGGCTCGCGGTCGCACCGGTTGATAGTCCTCCCCGGTATGGCTACCGGCCAGGTAGAACCGACAACCGGCTCATCCCTCCCCATTTTGCCGGTTCGACCCCCGATGCTGTTTGCTAGATGCATGCTAGCCCCGTTTTCCTATTCGTCTGTCGGGCATACGGTAACTCTGCCCGATGCTTCCGGTGAAAAATTCAGAAATAACTGACGTTCATCGCTTACCGACGCTTTTACGCGCTCGTCCGCCGGATCGCACGGACTGCGAAGAATTAAATAAGATATCTATGTAGGTTATGCACCCTCCCACCGATCCAACACAGGAAACATACATGTCCATGTTTTCCTTCTTGATCGAAGCATCGGTCGATACCGATTTTATCTTCGTTTATTTTTTACTACAGAAGTACAGTAAAGAAAATTGACTCCTCGCGCTTGAGGAGTGGCTCTGAGGCATTATTTAAACTATTATATCGAGTATTCGATAAATTGCTGTATATTTAATACGTTCGCTATCAGCATTTGTATCAACTTTAGTTACTTTCTATCTACCAAAATCATTGAAGAAAGAAATTCTCGGCTTGTTTCTTTCAACGGATGCAGAACTATTAAATGCTGTATCAGTAAAAAAATGTATAGGAGAAAGGATTAGGGTCCCTATATTGGCTCATACATTGAAGAACGCGACGGTAGAGAGATTGAGCCGAGCATAATTCTTTTTCGGTATATTTCATGGACGAGATCAGGAATATTTTCGTTAGCTTGGGGGAGACCCGGCGACGAAGGGAGTTCCGAAGGAAAAATCCGGGATTCGAAGAAGATTCGGGACGGAGGCGATAGCCATGCGCGATAGCGCGAGAATTCGCGCGGCCCATTGGGCATAGGTCAGGCAGAAGCCAATCCGACGAAACTCCCAGATATATGATAAAAATTGACTGGAGGCCACCCCGGAGGATCGGCGCGGTCGGCTCTTCGCGAAGAAGGACGAATTCTCTCGTCCTTCGTCCCCCTTAAATCCCATGGATAACGCGAGGCTCAGGGAAGCCCCTCGTCCATTCCCTTCGCTCGTCCCTTACGAAAGATAACCGGGCGTCTTCTCTCGCCGATGGTGGAACAGAGAAAGGGACTGCCGAGTCATCGGCGCACGATCAAAAAATGATCCATCTGAGAAACGCGATGAGGGTGCTCGACCCACTGACGATTTTCTCGCGGTGATATCTCATCGTGAACTGACGTGGAACCCGGCCGCGTTTTTAATCGGCCAGGAAATTAAATGAGCCTCCGGGATGGGAACCGAGTTGTAGCCGTTTTAGATTTTTCTACCTGCCTGCCGAATCGATATTTATGAGCTTTTCCACGTGAACACCGACTCCCCTAACTCGTTCGATCTTCTTTTTTAAATGTATACAAGAAGTGTTACTGTTTTGTTCGAGTCCTGTCATAAAAATTAAAGAACAGGTGATCGAATTTTTAGAAGTATGTACAATTATACATGTTTCTTAGATGTTTACTTTAGAATAAATTGTATTGAAGTTCTTAAGTATCGTGTTATGAATACACATTTTCTCCATGCTTCGGTTTACGATTGTAAGTAAATAACGATCGAAACTATTCAGAGGCAGATCGCAGAAAGAGTTAATGGATTATCACTGGCAGGATCTATTTCGCGGCATCGTTCGAATATCGCGATTAATTCGGGAGGTGGCTCGCGAGTTCCTCTTCGCGGGAGAATAAAGCAGTTCCGGTCGGCGGTCACGCAAACAAAAATCTGCGACATCGTTCACGGTTCCGTGGAGCGCGGATCCTATCCGGCCACGAAAATTCGCTTTTGCGCGAACGTATACGGGAAATATTTCCGAAGTCCCGCAAAGCCGCGGGAAATCCTGCTCCGTGTGATATCGTGTCCGCGGCGCGGTGAAAGTTTTGTCGATTTCTTTCCCGTCGAACGGTCACGCTCTCTCTCTCTCTCTCTCTCTCTCCCTCTCTTCCACTCTCTCTTCGGCCTGACCGGGCTTCGGATGGAACAATGGCGGGTGTATTTCACCGGAAATCGGGGAACTTCGATCGTCGACCGCCGTGCGCTCGGTTATCGACTTCATGTTACCGGGTCGCGGAACGCCGTCTGGATCGCAATAATAATGAGAAGTAAAAAAAAAAGATGATACAGGAAAAACGCCAGCGAGAAAGAGAAGACACGACGAGAAAAAAAACTGTTAATATCCGCAGGAAAAAAATATTCCACAACGAGAACGTTGAATAATTTCCACGTGCAGCGTCGACGCGACGCGACGCGACGCCGCGCGCCGTGCCGGTCCGCGGAAAACACGAACCGACAGTCGTCGTCGTCGCGTGGCCTCTCCCCGTATATGTATGCTTTTGTGCGTTGTCGCAGCGGAATATCCCGTCCCTTTGTTACGCCCCGGGAAATAGGGCAATACATATTCGGGTTGATTCCAGCCATTTTTGTATTTGTTTGAAATTTTAATGTGCTCTCAGGACGGGACAGTCGAGCGGACGCGGAGTCGGCTCATGGCAAAAGGGGGTGGCGTAGAACAGCGCGAAGGGTTGGCCAGAATGCCGGGCGTAAACCGGCGGCCATTACCTTCGATTTCGAAATAAATTGCGTGCCATAAACAGGGTGGTCCATAAGAATACATACGACCGGCTTACCACGATGGTACCCAATGTTCTGAAAAATGTAGCCTCGCCTCGTGCTGATATCGATCCCGACTCACAGAGCCACTCTCCCCCGCGCACACGACAACCGGTCTCGCTCTCTCTTTCTCTCTCCGGCGGTCTCTCTGTTTGTTTTTTCGCGGTTTCTTTGCGGTGCACGTCCGTTTTTTGCATCGGTTCGGTTGCACGCGGAGCCGCGGGACTTTGGTTGGCTTAATTTCGACGTCGAATTCATCTGTCTGGAGGAGGAGCCGTCTCCACCGGTGATCTTTGACTGGCGAGGTCCCTTCGTCGCTCGCTTTAGCCCCGATCTCCGCTCGGCGAAAAATCCTCGAGTGGCCCGTCAAAGGAGTTTTCGAAATTTTTCGCTGCGACCGGGTCTCTCTCTCCTTGTATGTAGGTATATGCGCAGATATATGTATATAGGTATGCGTGGGCGCGTCACTCTTGCCCGCCTGAAAACGCCGTCGAGTGGCGAAGAAAAGTCGCGGTAATTACGCGGAGGCCCGCGCACAGCAATTCAACGCCGCGGCGAGCCGAGCGGAACCGTTGCGGCCGCTCCGCACCGCTCGAAACAAACTTTCATTGCCGTGCAAATATTAGAGCGACACGGAGATTTTGGTAATTTCGCGGACGCTCGATAACGTTCCACGATGACGGCAATTCACGAATGGAATGAACGCTTGATGCGGTCCGAGGGGACGCAAGGAGCGAGAGAGAGAGAGAGATAGATGGAACGAAAGTCAGAAAGGTCGTCCCGTGTGAGAGAAAAATCGAGAATTAAACTGCCAAGTAAACGACCGGTTTTCTCCTTTTTTCCCTCCTCCGTCCTTCATGATTTCCACCCCGGTCTCTCCCGAAGAGTACACGCGCTCTCTTCCATCACGAAGGACGAGGAGAGAGCGCGCGAGCGCGTGTCGGGAAAAGGACGCGGTTTTGAAAATGGCCGCTCTGCTGTTCTCTGATAAGGAGAAGCGCGAGCACCGCTGTCCGAGGGTCTGCCCCGACAAATGGCCCGTCACGGCTCTCGTAAATCAAGGCTCAGCACCGAAAGGACGGGGTCCTCGTAGCGGGATTCTAAGTCCTTGTTTCGCTGGCCTCTCCTCCTGTCACTCTGCGGAAGGAATAATCCGCTTAACGGACGCACCACGCGCCGGCGAAACTTTCCTCGGGAAAATTAGCGCGGCCACCCCCGACGACCCCCCGTAATGGCCAAACATCGATACGAATTTCGCTAATTATTCGGGGATTAATGATTACCTCCCTGACAGGCGAGAGATGTTACGGTGCCGTGGTAATCTCGTTACCCGAGCCTCGGAAAGAAATGCGTTCTCAGTTGGGTACTAATTAAAGAGTTTCTTTGTTCTTTATTCTGTAAACACATTCTTAAATGGTTCCGTCTATTTAGCAACTGCTGGCTGACTTTTGCTTAGCACTGGAACTGATTCGGTTAATTAGTTCAAGAGGTCTTATTTATCTTATTTATACATTTTGATGATCCGCATGGGGGCTGAAGTATGTGTTAACCATTTTGTGGACCACTTTCTGCCTCCTTTTGCCGTCCTCTTTACCTTATAATATTTATTTCAGTGGCATAAGTGTTGGACTTACTAAATGAACAATGTAAACTTTAATATACGAGGTACATGTTACAATGTGCATATATACTATGTTAACGTTACAGGAGCCGCAGCGTGGAAGAGTATAGTGACTATGTCGGTTAACACAACATAAGTGAGGTGCGCAGGAACATAATCTAACCTCTGTACTATGGAACCGCGTTGACTATAAACTGTTCTATTAAGATGTTCATAAACGGCGCTACACATTTGCGTTGACTATTATTTTGCGTAAAGAAAATTTCACTAGTGGATTCTGTTCGAAATCTTGATTATGCGTCTGACTCGATGTTACAGTGCAAAGGACGAAGAATTTCCTGCCAGACAAGGATGCGTTCGAAATCGAAGGAGTCATAAGGCTCTGCCAATTCCTCTTGTCAGAAGTTGCACCATAAGAATTAAACGTCGCCGGGTTCCGAATCGTATCACACGAGCGGACGAGTTGCGGGTTCCGCGCAACTGACAGCGTTTATTGTTGCACAAAGCGAAAGTTCCGCGGCGAGACTTTCGCGCTCGTATCTACTTGCCGATGGTCTAGGCGAGAGGGGGTGAGCTGGGAACACGGCGAAAGAGAGGAGTAGCGCGGGTCGCCGGGAACCCGGGTGTGTACACTGCGGAATCACAGGGCGAAAGCGCAGAACTCGCTGTCAGCACCCTCGTTAGCCAAGGCTGCGAGGCAACGAGTGGTTCGAGCTCGTTCCGTAACGATAATGGAACCCTTTGAGGATCGTCGAGTAGAGCGCGCGGCGGACACGCCGACACGGCGCGTACCCGCTGTACCCGGTGTACCCGGGCGCAGGGTCGCTAGGTTATACGACTATTTCATCCGGATGGCTAGAGTTACTAGTCCCAGGTATACATATACCGCGCGAGAGACGGGGAAAAGAAGGCGAGACGTCCAAAGCGGAAAGGAGAGACGGGTAGCAGAGAGGGTAGCAAAGGGTTATCCGGGGCTAGGCGGGTTGTCGTTACGCGAGAAATCGGCGCAGGAGATATTTTAAATATTTGAATTAACCCTTTCCTGCTGCGGCGGCGTCGCGGGCCCGTATACCTGGGATCCTCTATTATTTTATTCTCTCCTTCTCTTTTGCATCTGGCGGATCCGTCGATATAATGTTTCCCCCTGGCGCGGCAAAGCTCTCTCTCCATCTCTCTTCCTCTCGCTCGATCCATGTAAAATTATGTTAATGGATTATCCTGGGGGGTTGGCGCGCCGCGATATCCAGGTAGTCAGCAGGAAGAACAGGGACATACCCATCGAACGCTTCTTTCTTCTCTTTCTCTCGCTCCTTTTTTTTCCTTTCCTTTTCAGTCCTCCTAACCGCGGAAGTAGGTCGAATCGCATAGGTGGTACCGTTCCACGCGCCTATGGGACGGCATGCGTGTTCCACGGGACGACAGATGGGGTTAAAAAATCGGTGAAGAGGATTAGGGATGCGCCGAACTTGCATTATCGATTTTGCCCCCGAACGCGCGCGCGCGAACGCCGTTAGGTTCTGCATTTTCATTTCGGTTAATCCCGAAGACCCTTCCTTCCTTTTTTTCCGGTCTCTTTCACCCTGTTACTCTAGCTTCCTTTCTTTCCTTCTTTTTCTTGCGGCCTCCCGTGCTCTCTTTCTCAGGGAAACCGCAGCTTCTGGAAAATGAAAGACTTCTTACGTTGAGCTTCCCTCTGTTCGCCTCTATTCTTGTCTAATACCGAACGAGTGCGAAAGTTCTCCTCTGACTTCCTCTCTGCATTGTTTATTGTTCCCTTTGCGACCCGCCAAGTCGTGTAGAGTCGCTATCTTAATAACTAGACAGCGGATCTTCATGCAAAATAAGAATTTTCTACTCGAATTGTAACAACCTGGAGTGGAATAGAAATTTACATTTTCTCTTGATATGTTAATATTCAAATTCTTCTAATTTGTTTACTGTTTGAAATTACACCTACTCATGTTTGCCATAAATGCATAAAATCCGCTGTGTATTAATAACGTTTTGTTTCGAGTTCGCTGGAGAAATATTACAATCATAGACTATACAGTCCAAGCTCTTCTACCAATATTTGTACCCCATTGAAAATAATGTTTTATCAAAATCACTTGAAAAATAGTTGGCCAAAAAATAAACCAGATTTCTTTCACGGTTCGAAAAATTACATTTAAATAATTACGAGTGGAATATTTTGGAAAACTTAAAAACTTGTTCAATAAAGCAATGCGCACCCATTATAAATATTCAAAGATCGTTCAGATCGCCCAACAAAGTTTTTCTCTTTGTTATTATTTCAATCAATTTACAACCCTGCAGCGCCACAGCGAGCAAAAAAATAATTCCTCGCTGAGTGGCTTGTTTCGGAGTATTTCTCCCCCTCAGCCACGGTCCTCAAAGGGACGAAATAATTAATTAGATGGGAGTAACAGGTGCAACATTGGACCCCGACCTCTCGATGCAATCCAACATGAAAAAGTTAAGTGTTCCTCTGTCTAGTGCGGGCGCGACTGTCCCCGCTATAGATTAGCCAGGGCAAAAGTGAATCCACTCGAAGCAATTCGGATGAATCGGCCCTCTCGAGCACCGCGTCAACTAAAAAGAAAAAGAGAACAGTTAGGGAACTCGTTGCATTTCACAATGAAGATCTTGATCCCGATCGGTTACAAGGATTCGCTCCAGAAGTCGCGAGGACGCGGCTCCCGGAGATTTCGGATAATTTCCGAGAAGCGTCCAACCGAACTCGAGGGTTCTACAGATGCCCGAGATAAGGCATTCAAAGCGTTTCGAGTATTTAAGGGTGGGCTCGCGTGTTATTCTACCCCTCCGTACGATCCATACGCAAATATTCTGATGTATGATTTGCCGGGGACGGACGAAGTGCGAAATATGGCGCGCACTGCTATCCGGAGCACTGTGCGCCGTGGCGGCCATATTTGAGGTCGCATACCGAAGGTCCAATCTCGTTCCTAATAACATTCATATTTTTTACATTTTTATTTTCGTTTAAGCAAAACGACAAAAACATTTAAAGAATTAAAAAATGCTGATGCGTTGTTTTCAGTTGAATAAAATTCAAAAAATAAATAAATGTCTATGTAACTCTTGTATCTTGTAATGAATACCAGTCATTCGTAGACAACGATTTTATAATTGTTTGATTGTAATTCTGGATTTTTTAACGTTTAAAATTCTGAAGAATGTTACAGCGAAGTTGTGCGGAATTAAGTTATATTTTTGTGGGAACAACCTGCGAGGGCAGATTAAAATCGGATTTAACTTGACGTCACGGTGCAAAAAAAAAAATACCGTGTAGCACGGTTGGGGTCACGAATCGGATATCGTTGCTTTGGCGGTATTATTTGCGTTCTTTGTCGTCAATTTCTCGCTCCCCGCCCTGTTTTGGGTGTCGGTTTTCACGTTTTTTCACCCAAAACCACCCCTGGCCCATTGTGTCCTCGACACTTTTTTTTTGAAAAGCGCGTAATCCGGCACGAGGGGTGAATTCAAGCACTTCTATTTTATCGCTTGTTGTGGAGCAGGTTGGTTGCTGCAGGTACACTCCTTCTAGTACACACGTCAATAACAAACCTGATTTAGTGTCGTTTGGAGTCGAATTTAATACTATTTTGGGCAAGACTATTTCAATAAATTGATCTTTTCGAATAATCACAATTATTTTATTGTCGATGCTGCATCGTTTACGATTGCTTTCATTAATTACCGGAACCGTAGGGATCATTTCGGTCGTATACAAAAACTTGATGAAGTAATTAAGAAAAAAGAATTCTCCCATCTTTTTATCGGATGGAAGGGTTGAAGAAGAACCGTTACGGTTTTTTCGACGGCTTATCTGACAACGGAGACTGCGGATCGTGTGAAAAAAAACGTGCCAGGTGACGAAACCGTGAATCGGTTTCGCTTTTCATTCAGGAAATTGGAAAACGTCATCTGGCGCCTTCCGAACCGCTCGCAACCCTTTCCCCGGTAGCCCGGCCTGGCCGTAAACCCTCGCAGCAGGGTAGAAATAAATGAAATTAATTTTCTTCACGCAACAGATTCCGGCGGCGTTAACGACGTCGCGTTTCCATAGAATGCTCCATAAATATTGACGTAACATCATGAAATATTAAAGGACACTACGTACACTTGTCGCCGGGAAGTAGAAACTGGCACATCTGCAACCTGGAATATTAAAAAATTGTCAAGTCCCCGATTCCCGCAACATCTCAAAATTAGAAAGTTTGAAGTTTGAAAATTCCTACCTTTGAGAATTATGCA
Source organism: Lasioglossum baleicum (assembly GCF_051020765.1). NCBI lineage: Eukaryota > Metazoa > Arthropoda > Insecta > Hymenoptera > Halictidae > Lasioglossum > Lasioglossum baleicum. The sequence goes on from NC_134934.1 coordinate 11,983,942, forward strand.
GTTAAAATATTCGGTGAGCTGAAAAATTTTTGTAAAAAAATGCATAAAAAAAAAAGTGAAAATTCCTGGTCTTAGGAAAATGAAGGTTTCGCTTGCACAATATAAAATCGAAGAATTAAAAAATGTTTCGTTGACAGGGTCAGAAATATGGCAGCATCCAGCTCCGCGAAGAAAACGGTATCGTTCATCTTTTAGCGTCGTTCGAAAATGCATTTCCCACAGGTTTAGCTGCACACGCGTGGCGACAGTTGCAGCGATAAAATGTGCATGCCCACACGCTCCCTCTTAAATACGCACACGAGCAGACGGTTCGATGTGATCGGGTCTCTTGTGTATTTGCATCTCAGGTAGTTACACGCACAGGCTAAGTAACCCCTAGCCAGCGTTCCCAGTTAACTGGCATTTGCATCCCAGGTAGACGATCCGAATCCTCGTCAACGCGATCAAAAAGAGAGTGAGAGAGGGAGAACAAAAATCGTATTGCATAATAGGGGCTCCTGCAGCGAAACCCTTTTCCTACCTGATCCCCCCCTCTGTCGCAAAGGTCGCCTCAGGTAAGATTTTCGGGGCCCTATCACACCTCTTACGAGAATCGAAATCTTCCTGCGGAGCACAGTCCCGTTTCGAGCGCAGTGGAAGCAAGATTGCTGCAAGTTTCATTTCTGTCTGTCAAACCCTGAGTGATCGACGCAAGATAGGAACCTTCTCGTGTTTATAATACAACCTGTGATATTATTAATGTTTATTCATAATTTCGTATTTTTAATTACTGTAACTGTGATTTCATTATTTTGGAAATTTAAGGGTTCGCAACCTTTTTTTTTTAGTAATTACCATTTTTGACTGCGCTATGTATAAAAATGGCTTAACGAATTCGAGTTACAAGTTACAAATAGCAATCCGTAAAGAAGTTATTAAATTAGATCACTCAAGAATGACCTATTGGTCTAAGAATAACCTTGGCGGACCATTAAGTAGCTGCTCAACAAATTCTTTAGACTAAAAACATCATTTCAAAGTCTCTGTCGTAGTTACCAACGCGATGTTTTGTACACCAGCAAATAAGCAACCCTCTTTTTCACGAATAAAATTTATCCGATGAGAGTTCACCGTTCGAGGCATTCACCGTGAGAACAAACTCTGAAAATAAGAAAAAAAAAACGTAAGCATCTCGTGCGATCAGTCGGGGGGTGGAAAACTTTCCCCGGTATCTCGGGGAAATAATTTCTATTTCGCGGACGCAAGGTCAGCCGTTCATCAAAGAGGCGAAGTTCCTGAATACTTTCCTCAACTTCACCGGGAACGAGCAAGAGAGTATCAGCGAGGAGGAAGACTGTGGTCGCTGGAAGAATTCAGGCTGTCGTTGTACTCGGAGGTAAGCGAATTATTGTTTAAAATTTAAATTTTATCTCGTTGCTTTCTCTTGTGAGTAAAGAATTACATTTTTCCAAAATGTATCAATTTTCTACACAGTCTACAAAAGTGAAATAATAATTTTGGTACAAAAAATTGCAATTGAATCGCAAGAGGTTGACTTCCAGAATGTCCTGACATAGGTAAATGTTGTCGAGCCGGGCTGAAACTTGAATCGTGATGGATCGGTGAGGAGACGATCGCGGGGGGTGAAAGTTGTTAGGATCGCGGGGGTTTTCCGCGCGTTTTTCAAGACTTTCCCGCGAACGGTATCGCTCGAGCGTGATCACCGCGGCGCCGAGCTCCTCTCCGACTAATTAAACGGTTCTTGGAGGCAGAGCTCGGCGCGGCCTGTGCGAGTTTTCCAAGGCGGAGAAATCCGCGTCCCGCGGTACGAATATAATCCCTCGTGACGCGCGATCGGACGGATTGAAGTGACGGATCAATGACGAGTGTCTAATTAACGGTCGCGCTCTCCGCATCAGACTTGCCTCGACTAATTGACCGTTCGTCTCCGTTGCAACGCGACGTCCTTACTAATCAATATTCACCGAGTGGCGTAAGAGACTCGTCGGACGAGGACGGAAAAGAAAATCGACGGGAGAGAGACGGACAGTGATATGGAGGGACAGAGCCGGGAAACAGAGACGAACGGGGATGGAGAGAGAAAAGAGAGAGAGAGAGACCCGGGAAAAATGTCGAGGGTGCACTCTCCGGTTCCGTGGTGCGAGTGAGATGCGTTAGTGTGAGACTTGCATGCATTCGATCGCGCCCCCCGTCACTATGTGTGAGAACGAGAATTCTAGTGGGTGCTCGTGCTTGGTCAGCACTCAAGGGGTGAGGTCACCCTATGGTCCGGCTGGCCAATGGGACGAGCGCATTTTTTTTATCAATACCACGTACTGGGGGAGGTTGGACCTGGGGGGGAACCGAGAAAATGGCGGACGTCGACCCCCTAAGCTTCGCGGGGGACCGTACGCGAAATTTTTAGAAATCATGGAATTATAAATACAACATAATTTTCTTATTTAAAGCGCGTATCACAATTGAATCGAGTGTTGAAGAAACGTACGAGATTGAAGTTAACTTTAAAAAATGAGAAGTAGATTCTCAAAAACTAAGTATTAAATTGATTTCCTTCTAGCAAACCGAAGATAATCTTGAAAGGCAGTGCTCGTTAAAACATCGTGTGCCGATTTTCATCTACTTCATGTTTTCTCCGGAACGTAAAAATCGAGGTTACTTCTTTCGGCTGATCCTGCATAATTTATCTTTCGGAGATTACGTCGTGTTTCTCGAAAATATCGGACGGACTGTTCTACTTTGCGAAACTAATAGAGTGTCCCGAGCGTTGCTTGTCAGATCTCTCATTTGTTATTCGATGGAATCCGACGTGGAATAATAGACGAGAGGTGGAAAAGATTGGAAGGTAGAACACTATTTTCTTGATGAGACAGCTCGGATCGGTGGATTGACCTCTTCGCAGATCGTCCCTCACGAGCGAGAGACGATCGCCTTCTTCTGGGACAGAAAAAGGGGTAGAACCCCGGGGGTGGAAAAATGATAGAAATTGTTACGGCTAAGAGGTTCCGGTGTCGGAGTGTAAGCTTAAGGTGATTTGATCCCGCAGATAGCGAGGCGCGCGTTCCACATTATCTGCCATCGTTATTTCCGGCCGAAGTGTTCGATTCACGCCCGCCCTTCTCGCGAAATGAGGGTCCAATAACAAAAGTAACCTCCGAGAGTCGCGGTGTTGAACGCGGATTATCGGTTTTCACGAGCTCGTTCGAGAATTTTGTTCCGAGCGCGAAATTGCGACTGACAATCCCTGGAAAACTCTCTCGACTTTTTTCATTCTAATACGATCGAACAATTTTGGATCATTTAAAAGATCGAGTGGTCGAAATAATTCCTATCGAGTCTTTAATACTCTTGAATATTGCGCTCTTCGTTATACTTCCTGCAAACACGAATCTACTGTGGGCGGTAGGACTTCAACGACATTACTCGACTATTATTTCCTCAGAAAATAGAACTTCTACCGGAACAAGGGCAGTGCAAATATTTCTACGTGGGAATGTTTGACACCGCGGACGAAAATTATTTTTGTGGACTCTGGCGTTCTCTTAGATCTTTGGAGGTGTTGATAGAACTATGCTCAGTAAATTGTGGTGTATTCAAATCGAAATTATTTCAAGTTGTTGTAAGCCACAAGAACTAAAAAATATGTTAGGACATTTTGGGCATTTGATTCCATATTTTTGGTGTAATTTCATGAAGAAAGAAAGAGTAGAGGTAAGAAAATAATTTAAAACTTGTTCATCAGAGGTAAAACTGGTAAATGGCGGACACCGGTGACAGGGGTTAATCCGATCTGTAGGTTCGAATGCACCCGGAACGTCTTAGTTCCGGCTCCTCGAAGGGGTTGTCGAGCGTGGTCCGGTTTTTGACCCGGAAGCAGTCCGCGCAGACACCGCTGACCCCGGGACACCCCCGAGAACCCCTCAGACATGCCCGGCAAGTAGCGACGGAACGAGTTTTGACAACTCTTGACCACGTGCCAACACCTTCTTTCTCCGTGGCCTTATCCCGTCGGTGGAGTGCATCGGAGCGTGCACACCGGGTGGGTCCGAAAAACACGTTCGTCGTCGGAAACGGCGGCGTGGCAGAAACGGAACGACGCGCGGCGCGGAATGGCGAAAATTGCCGGGGCGTCGCCTTGCCAGGGTGAAAATTGAATCGCTAACAATGTCGACGTCGCCGAAACGAATTTAGACGCTTTCCGGGCTCGCTTTATGCCAAACGTGTATATACGCGTGCCGCGGGACCCTGTCAAAGGAACCCGTTACGTTATTTTCGCACGGCCTGTGTAACAACGCCCGCTCTCATTACCGTTGTCGACGGTCTGCTCGCTAGCGGGCTCTGCTAACACGGTATTTTCGAGCGGGAATAACAAGTTGCAGTTCGAAAGAATAACAAGTGCGCCGCGCACATCTCGTTGCCGATCGGCACGGAAACAGGCGAGTCGGCGATGCATGTCTTCGCGCGAATCTTTCGCGAAATTTTCTACTCTTCCCCCCGCCCCCACCCCATTCACTATCTCCCTTTCTTTCCCAAGATCTCGTTTTATCTCTGTCTCGGATCCTCCTTCTCCACCCACGCAACGGAGGGACGTCCCAGGCATAAAGGACGATTCGAATAGTGGCGCACAAAACATCACTTAGAGAACCCCGGCTCGCGTAAAGCAAACACGCTAATGGAACCTCCGCCATCGCGCCCATACATACAAACGAGCTTCTTTTCGCACCTATGCGAAAACGTGTATCGATAGTCGCTTTCTTCGTCTTCTTCCAGCACCGTGATCCGCCCCTTTCGGCTTCGTTCGTGCCGGGTAACCACCGAGAAACGTTTTCGAATGTGTATACTTCGACCGGTGATGTTTTGACGACTGTCGGGGACACTGCTCTCGCGGAATAATGTTTGGCTGGATCGCAATTTATTGACACTGCGTGTATTTAGTTTAGCTAACCGGCGCGGCGGCTTGGATAATGTTATTCGTGGTCATCAAATTGGTTCGGAAATGTACGTGTTTCGTAAGTGGTCGTGAAAGATGTTAGGTTACAGTAGAGGATGAGATTGGATATTGAAAAACGGGTGTATAGAAATTATATGTCGCGACTATCATATCTCGAGTCCATACTCTCAGTTTAGTGGAAATTGATGTAAAAAAGGTGTTCAGAATTAACCTTGATCTTGAAGTTCAAGGTCCAAAGATCGACAATGTTTTATTTATTGCATCATATTCTACTCACCGCAAGGGTAAAAAGTGCAAAAGGAACCGTAGGTCGATATATTCAATCGTTCTCTAAAAAAATCATGGTAATGTTTCATTATCAAACTGATTTTTTTTGTATTATATTTTCAGTTCGAGAAATGATGATGATCGATAATGAAAAAACTTCGAACTTAAAATCGTATGAAGTAGATCGGTAATACAAGACTATTCTTGCTTTTGATAAACATAGAGATGATTAACTTCTTTTCTGAAAAAAGAAAATTAACGAAGACAAGAGAAAAGACCCCGCAAGCCCATCAAAAGTTTTTGAATCCTCGAACTTCCCCGAAACCCATTCAAGCTCGAAAGCAAGCTGAAAACCTGGTAGTTCCCCGAATTATGAAATCTTGTGTCGCATGAATTTTGCAAACCGTATCGAAACGGTCGCGAGTCACGAAAACAGAAAAGCCGAGACAACTCTCGTCACGAGCGGCATCAGCGAAGCATCATTCAAGACCGAGGAACCTTTTCGAAACTGCAAAAGCGTAGAGAAACAGGGAGAGAGAGAGAGGACAGAGACGTCGAAGTTCCGAGATATCAAAGCGGTCCGCGGGAGAGGATGTCGAAAAAAGCATCGTCGGTATATTGGCGCTGTAAAAAAAAGAAGAAAAGAAGGGATTGGCGAAAGAAAGGGTTAGATAGAGCGCAAGGTACAGGATCGCGGGGCGGAGGGTGCGGAACGGGAAGACGGTGGAGAGCTACGGGGGTTTCATGTCGTTCCACGAGAGGACCGGGAAGGATACATAACTCGTCCCTCGACACGAGTATTCCTTGTACATATATACATGCATCTCCACATATGTACACGCTTGTGTCTACGTGTCTCTCGGCTCTGTGTGATCGTCTGTCCCACGCGCCGACCTCGTCGTAGATCAAAACGATGTACCAATTTCGCGGGGTACGGTTACGCCGAGATCAAAAAAAAAGAGAAGAAGGAGAAAGAGAAAAGAAGGAGAACGTGCGGCGGTAGAAAAAAGAGGGTGCAAGAAAGGACGGATCTGTGTATACGAATTTAAATTTCGAATTCCGGAGTTGGCATATGGTCCCGCGGGAACGGAGACGCGCCGTAGTCCCCTGGTCAGCCATCGGATGCAGTTTTCGGTCTCGACGTCCTTCAATTTTTGAACAGGATCGGCCGAAGGTGTCCCGCGGGACGTCAACGGGAAGACCTTTCCCCAACGCGTGTCTATTCGGGAAACGGTGGCTCCACCCTCGCTGTAAATTCCAAATGACCCCGTAAAGATACATCGCATGGCCGCCATTTTCGAGTTATTTACGAGGTAGCCAGCATCGTGTCCCCCCTCCCGTATCGGCTCCGGCGATTCACGCGAAAATAACCGTGAAAGTATCCGATGTAAACTGTGAAATGAACGAATTAGAGATCGCGGAGGGGCGAGAGAGAGAGAGAGAGAGAGAGAGAGAGAAAGAGAGAGAAGGATCCGAAATTTTTTCGAACATCCTGAAATTTTCTCTCGCAGCGAGATAAGGTTCTCACGGGCTGCGGCGAGGGTCCGCGCCGATCCTATCGTTTTTCCTCTCATTTAACAAATCCTCGTCGACGGTCGGATTCTTCGCGAGAGTGAGAGAGATAGAGAGATAGAGAGAAAGAGAGCAGAGCCCCCCATCTGGAACCAAGTGGATCGGGTCTCTTCATTTCCTTCGGGCTCCGAGTGGATACCTCGTAAATCTCGATGACTGGCTGCGAGCGCAACTCTTCCGCGATACGCGCCCGAAGATCCTTTTCTCTCCCGGTGGCAATTCCAGGGGAAAGGGGTTCCCAAGAAGCCCGTCTCGCTTTTCAGGGAACGCTCCCATCTGCGGGGAACAGCGGAGAAAAAAATTTTTGATCGCTGGCCATGCGATCTCCGTTTCGCGAAACGGCTCGGCTAGAAACGATACAGGGGGAGAGCAGAAAAAGAGAGCGAGGAGAAGGGCACCGTCACCCCAAATATCGCAACTGACACTAAATCATTAATTTGGCCGGCGAACCGTTTTTTTCCGACGATACAGGTAGTCGGAAACCCCTTTCGATCGCGCAGGTATACCACCTTTTGTAACGTCCTCGTGAGTTACGGGAAAGAAGAAAAGCTATCCTCTCTCTTTCTCCGTCGGGTCTTCGACCCCCTTGGAAAAATCGACGACCCTACGGCCGTGTCCCCAAAATGAAAACACTCCGCACTGTCATATCGGGGACTAATATATTTTTGATCGATACCGGGGGCCCCGTTTCCCACGAGCTGGAGAGACGATCGCTGCGAAAGGATCGTTGTCCAAACAAACACACCCATCGATACGTGACTTACGGATCGTCGGTGAGTTTCGCGTAATCACGATGAGAATGGGTTACCATTTGGTAGAATGTCGGCGGCAGTATGTTTTTCGCCGTGTTTCCGATCGTCTGTTTTGATTGGATCGTTGGACGATGGGCTCGGGGATTGGGGTATGAACAAAGAGTGGATTTAATAAATAAGTAATTTGTGCTGGTCTGGGTTAGGTAGTCGGACATCATATGGTCAGTCCAGACCCACCTAGCTATCCAATCGGCCTAACTCACGTTTTTGTCATCCAATATTCATCCTCTCCGACTCGAAAAGGTGTGACCACCGTTCCTTTTTTTTATTGAATTCCGAAATTCCACCGACGGGAGATATTATCGGGAATATTAGGAGGAGAGTCTTTCGCATTTCGGGGTTCCAGGGCGACTCCATTAAAGGGTCGAACGCGGACTTAATATGCGACGTCACGAAGTCGTGCGGGTGCAGGACAAGGGGGTCTGAGGAGGGGTGATCGCAGGGGGGTTAGGTAGATCTCGTCTCTCCTCTCGTACAATGGACACCTAATTCGAGTACCGGCTCTCGTCGGCGGAAAGACGGAAAATCGGGAAATCGGCTTTGGTCCACATGAAACGCGAAAACCAAAATCCCCAATGTAATCCTTCCTTTCAGGGCTGCGATTTTTTTCTCTGCTCTTGTTCGCTCGCTCTCTCCGCACTTTGCATCCCCCTCCGTCGCAACACCCCTTCTCTTCAGCCATCGGTTCGCTCATTCTCCGCATCATCGAACCCTCCGAACATCGACTTCTGTGCCCCCGTCTGTCTCCGAAAGCTGCCCTGGGTACCCCTCCACCGAATTTTAAGGGTTAAAAACTTGCACTCGACTCGACAATGCGTCACACACACATTGGCGAAAAAAAGGAGAGAAAAAAAGGCGAGAGGATGATGAGAAAGAGAGCGAGGAAGGGTAGCGATCCCCGAAAACGTCACGATTTCGGCTCTCTTTCTCTCCTTCTCTTTTCGGGTTGTAGCCACGAGAGCGACAGGAATAAATAACGAAATAAATGACAGTCGTTCTGGAAACTGTTTTGGGTTTTGTAGCGCGACCGTGCTTTCATCCGGCCACCCGGGTGCATCCTTTTTTTCTCGTCGCAACCCCCATTGTCGCCGATTCTCGTCCTTCCGTCCCCAGCGAGAACGTGACCTCCGCGACCACCCGGCTAGAAATTTATTAGATATTTATTGCGTCTCGGCTGCACGTAACCGTACAGAAACATCGCCTACTTTTGCGAGCGTCGCCGATTACCTAGCAAAAACTGAACGCGTCGGGAAACAGTCGAGATTCGAGGCTGTACTTTCAAGTTTCCTGGGCGCGGCGTGATTATTTTTGTTGTGCTCGTGAAGTCCGATAGTGTTGTGATAGGACTGGCAAGAAAGGTAACTCTCGCACAGGGGATTAGATCCTGTGAAAACAAACTTTGTTGAATTTTTTGCGCGGATCGATCTATGTATAGATTTTTAGGGTTGAAATTTGGCAAAACATTTTAGTTTATGCATTAATTGGATTTACGTACCAACCAGAAAAAAATCATGAAAACAAACTCGAAAGCCTAAAAAAAGTAATATAATTTAAGCGATGTCCTATGCTCAATTCATACGCTTCGAAACTTCAAACGGTAATATCTCGAAAGTCAAAGTACGTGACATGCGGTGTTCTTTCTTACAACTACAGATATTAGTTGATCAAATTGTATACTGAGACTAACATTTTAAAGTTGTAGTTTTTAAGATGACGGAGTTTTACGGCTTTAAAGGATAACAAAATAAGACGAAGGACGGTGCAACGTAAAAAGCGGAAGAAACTATAAATTGGTTAATATATGAATAAGGTGGAACGAAGTAATTAAGGTTGCGTGCGAAGGCGAGTCTCGGCGAGCAAGTGCTGTTATAAAACCTAACCCAGATATAACTTGATAAGGGCGGAAAAGAGTGAAAAAATACAGAAGGGAAAGAAGATAGAAAAAAATGTATGAAAAAAAATAGATTAAGCGACGGCCATTTAGCCGCACCTTCTATTTTTATTTTCTTTGCCATTTATATTTCTATTTCCTTTGTTAGCCATTTTCGCGGGTGTAGCTCGCAGTCTTATTTCAAAAGGACAAAAAGATACGAGCGGATTTAATGGAATTGCGAAGGGAGTTAAAATAACGTGCTGTCGCGCAGAAAAAAATGGCCGCGGAACCAAGATTTACACCGTCTCTTGCATGATGAATGGATTTCGATGGTGGGGTTCCTATGGCTGTGTTACTTGAGCCTAAATGCTGGAACACTCTAAAGGACATCAATGATTTTCATGTTCTGCGAGAAGTGGCAAGCAGCTTGCCTGATAGTTCGCACACAACACTGTTTAACCAAAGTAATTTTACTCGTCTTCTAATGACGATTCCGTGTAAACTAATCACAGAGGACGATTATCAAAGAATTGTTAGTGCTGCCATTACAATTTTGTTTTATTTTCAGTCAAAATATCTCTAACTTGATTTGTGCCACAAATTACATCCCACCGCGTACATTTCGCGGAATAAAGTGATTGTTGAAAGCGCAAGAAATTACACCGGATAGGATTCAAAAGCGTCGCAGGAATGCGACGATTGCCCTAAACGCGGACTAAAAATTAGCATCCGTTCGAGTGATTCTCCCTCGGTTTTTCCTCAGTCTACCCGTTCATCCACCCAGGCCGCGTGTTCCCTGGGGGTGGCGGTGCAACGTGGTTGGAGGATGGAACTTCGTCTGAGGGCGTCGTCGCGGGGCAAAAAACGGAGTCAAAAGGTCGGAAAGAATTTAATATTAAAAAACTGTCATTCTGTGTCGATATGAAAATTCCAAGGATATCAGCCTTTTTTCCGACGTCTCTCTGTTTCCGTCGACGTCGGGGCTTCTTCTTATATCGCCTCTCCCTCCGCGTCCAATGTATCTTCTTACCGCGCGCAGCGGGTTCTATCCCGCAGGCCGCCCGCTTTCCCGGTCTATTGGGTGTCCCGATTGTTTAGCGTTCCCGCCGGGGCGAAACTTTATTGGGACGAGGCTGTTTTCAAGGCACGGCCCCGCATTTAAGCACATTTACTCGACGGTAAATTTATAATTTCCAAGTACGTGGCGGAGGCCACCGTAATCGCGACAAGGAGGAGCGACCCGCGTCGGCATTCGCCCGCCATCGGCCCCGTTAATCGATGGAGCCATTACTCCGCTGGCAACTTAACGCTTAAACTGCGTGACTTCACAAATCCGATCGTCCTCCTATACTGCGATATCTGCGTTAGTCGCAGGTCGAGGAAATTTTTGAAAAATTTTGAGTCTGAACGAATCTTCACATACAGTGGGTGTACAAAGTATTCCTGCCTGTAATGAAAATTTAGAAGGCTACTTTGGCAGGTCTAAACAGTGTACAAAGTGTCATCGAAATTGATCAAGGTTGTGTTAAAATATAATTGATTGAAGATAGCAAAAATTGTAAGAATCTGCGATTTAAACGAATCGCAAACTCTAAATTCAAAGATTCTTACATCTTACATCTTACAATGCCCATAGCTTTTTGATGCGTCAACCGATTTCAATGAAACTTAGATTTACAAAATACATGTTTTAAATTTTCCGTACAGGCACAGATAAAAAATTTAAAAATCCTGACCTTAAATTAAAAAAACAAATTGTTTACACGTGTGCTAGTAAACTAATCCTTCTAACGTCTCAAAAGAACTCAAGCTGTTGGGTTCAATTTTGAAATAGTTATTCGTTTTCAAAAGGTGTACGAATAGTTTGTACACCCTCTGTATATTTTATTAAATATTGTAAGAGTCAGTGGAATCGTCTGCCGATATAATGTTTAGTAAAATACACTTCCGAAAATGGTTTCAAAAATCACAAGTTGTACCGGAAGCATATATTAAAGGAAAATTCTTTGGGGAATAAACAAATTAGCGAGCAAACAACTACGTCGGACGTGGATGATATCATTGCTGGTGATATCGATTTCAGGGCTCTAGGTGGACCCCGCGGGCTTCTGTAACGGGAAAAGGCGGCCGTGCTCTTTCCGCGTCACCCTTTTTTCCAGCGAATTAAGGAATTTTAAAGTCCGAGGGGAAAGTGCCCACTGGGCCGAGCTAACGCGAGGATTTATTGGCAATTTTTTTAAAAAGCCTCTGGATTTATTTCCAGTACGGCTCGCACGGACGTCGAATCAACAAGGGATTTCAAATTATTTTGTTTGCCTGTGTGCACGCGTGTGGGAAACTGCCGGCGAACGTCTCGCGAAAGCATAATTGAATTGAAAGTCGCTGCGAAAGTTTTATGGCTCGGTGAAGAATCCGGTGACAGTGATCTCGAGATATTATGTTACCACGTAATTCCGTCTCTTGAATTTTAATCCCTGTTCGAACATGGCAGCTCCGTATTTTATTGTGATCAATGGGTTCTTATACTATAAATTCTATTTTGTTTTTTAACTTTCTTTTTTTGGAAAATCCAAGTGACATCGTAAACTGCTGAACAAATCTCGTTCTTCATCACATGAATAATATGCGAATATGAAAATGTTGAATAAGAGAGGTTACACTATTGTGCAACACTAAAACTATGTATTTATTAATGTCTAGACTGCGGATCTTTATGCAAAATAAAAATTGTCTGCATCGATTGCAAGAAATAGAAAGTAAATTGAACGACTTTGAATTTCATTTACTAAATTTTGCTATAAATGCATAAAGATCCGCAGTCTATTAATGACATCTCTAATTTTCTAGTTGATATTTTAACTTGTTCCTCATCCTGGTGTTTACAAAATCAGATACGGACTTTAAAATTTCCGTAAAGATCCGCAGTCTATTTGTATTGCGTTGCCATTGCAGTCGGTTGTCCGAAAAATGCGGAAAGTCCGAGCAGCAAAGTTCGCGAGCATCAGTATCCATTTGTAGGAACGTGTCTCTCGCAGAGACCGTATCAAATGAATACGGTTGTGTTTCGCTCGGGGGACAGGGGTTGTTCCGTATGATTAAAAATCTGTCGCGAACTTCCGGCCGTGGCAAGTTGAATGAAAAACGGTGGGGCCGCGTGTTGTTCGCCGGAAAACAGGGTGTTAGCAGTTACGACACTTTAGAACTCGCCGGGCGCGATACGCGCGCGAGTGTGACTCGCCCGCGGAAGTACAAGGCGACGATCCCGGGACGAAGTTTCGGGCTGGTGAGCAAGGACGCTGGGAACTTAACCTAAGTAGTTGGAGATCGTTCCTTATTGTTAGCCTTTCGTTGGACACCGACAACTGCGACAGTAAACGCGTTAAACCGGAGATATTTCGCGTCGGGGAAGACCAACAACGATCCTCGCTCTTGTACCACTCGAGGTTTACAAACGCGGAGGACTATCTCGAACGTCTCATCGATTACGCCGATACGGGATACCATGTTCCACTCTCACCCGATAAAATATTGCAAGGAAGCAATTTTTTAAGTAATTCACAAATTTATATACTTGGATGCACTATTATTATTTGACTTAAGTCGGCTACTTTAGAACCAATTAGAACGTAACTCCGAAATATGACTGCACCTCTTTTAATAGTTGGAAGGTGGACGTTTGTAACAATTACGAGATTGGCGATAGGTAATGCCATTTGAACCTTCATTGGTTAATTTTGAATGAAGATACATTTTTAAAGGAACTTGTTCGAGACTCTTCGATCTTCTTACAATTACTGCGTCTAATTTTATTCGACAGGAACTACGGAGTTGGATGATGCTTTTGTGGCAGAAGTCTACGGGTTTATGAATTTTTAACTGGATAATTTTTACTGGCCATTTCGGTAAAGGGTATGGATTCTTAAAATATTCTACTCTTTTCGGTGTGTGCAATAATAAATGAAAATTTCCACGAAATCATAATAATTATAAGGTAATTTACTTTAAAATGTAGATGCTTAGTGTGAGATGAATTAATCCTTAGCACCCTGGGTATTCTTGCCATCAGCGACCTCAACTGGTAAAATGAAGCTCGTAACACTGTACCTACCAGAAACGTATTCTTAGGATCTTCAATAATTGTGCTGGACCAAGGAGAAGCTTAGAAATCTTCTTTTACATTACAATCTTTCCACCGAACGTCATCGAGCCCGACCAGACTCCTGGCAGCTTGACCAGTCTAATTCTGGCACCCCTTTAAGACGCGGCGGGTAAACAAATTTCCGGGCAGCTAAATTTCACTCATAAATTTTCATGAAGCGAAGAACGAGCCGGGAAGACGCGAAGGAAAGCGAAAGCGAAAGTGCGAGTACGCGTCCGGCAAGAGTCGCATATAACCATCGAGAATCGGTAGACTTCGAGGGTGTTTTCGGGGGTGGTCGGGGGTTGGTGAGCGGGTATTTTTAAACCGGGGATCGTTAGCCAGCCGTGTTGCGAATCAGAATATGGGCAGAAGCTCCGTGGAGGATGCCGTGAGGGTGAGTGAGTGGTGGGTGGGCATGCGAGGGCGGAGGGTGAGGGCGGGGGACGGATGGGTAGGTGGGTGGGTGGGTAGCCCTCTAATCGATCGTGGCTGTCCACCCTTATCAGGGGGTTGGGAGAGCCAGTATATAGCCGAGGTCGGTCGGTCGGGGGTTGCTGCTGCTGCCGAGCTCTGTGCTTCTGCTTTGCATGGCCGGCAAAGCTCCCCGGTCGACCCTCCCCTGCCACCTCGATCTGTCCCTCCCCCTGCTCCCTGAACAACCCCTCTTCCACCGGGACGTTTCTCTGTCTCTGTTCTCTATCCTGTTCGTTTTTCCTTCTGCATCTCTCCCCTGTCCCCGTCCTTGGCGCGGCGGCTCCCCCGCACCACCGTCGACCAAAAAACCAACCCTTAAAATAGGGGCCACAGACCACGGCCATTGTTGCCAGATGCCCCGCGCATTTGCATTTTCCCGCAGATTCCTTGAAAAATGAAGCTGCCCTCCGTGGCAGGCTTCCGCCTCTCTGTTCCGTGGTATTAGGACAACGCTCCTAAACTTTTCCTTTCGACCACCTCCCCCTATCCATTACTTCTCTCTCCTTTTTACGCGCGCGCTTCCCTACCAACCCTACGACGCGTCTCAATTTCTTGATCAATATTGAGTTATGTCGTTGCGTGTCGCCTGAATGGATGATGCTTAGAACGATCCCGTGTTGTGTTCGAGACATCTGCTGTTCGGACGATACCGGTGGATTTTTCATGATTTTGATTTTTTCGAGGAAATTCGAGAATCGAGGAGGGTACACAGAGATGTCTCGGGATTCTTATTGATAAATTAGCCGATCTTATTAACCGGGTAAACACTCGACCGGGGACTCCATCTGTATTTGAACGACCCTTGTTTGAACGAGGCGCGCGAAATCCGTATTTACGCAAAGTCGACGCCACCCTATTGGGCCGGGACTTACATGCGAGGTGTGCTGCCAAGGGCTAAGCACTTAGATACACCGGCAATACGAAGTCGATCTGTGTTTCGTTACTATTATTCCCAACGTTAAACTTCGGAAAGACTGGTCACGGAGGTTGTAAAACCGACGGAGTTGATCCTTGCCCCAACACCGATCACGTAACTGTTTAATTTTATATGTTTTGTAATAAAAACGAATATATTACACGTACAAGTGAATGTACATACAGGGTGTTTATTATAACTCGTACACCTAAATTATTTCCGCTACTGTTAAAAGTAAGAAAAAATAACTAAATAGGATGTACATGGTTTTAAATCGTGCATCAGATGGTAATTACAAAAATCCTTTGATTTTTTTGCATATTAACATGTATTTTTCATAATGCAATGTGGTAGTCGGCGTCAAGATGAGTTTAACGAACTACACACCATGACCTTGAAGTGACCAGGAAGGCGAAAAAATCAGTTTCAGTTTGAGGAATACAAAAGTAATGAAACAAAAAGGGTAATATCACCTTATTTTATTAGATGCTCAAAATGCTGGACGTCCGCAGCAAGACACGTCTGTGCACGAGAAGCGAATGATAGAATGATATAATGCTATAATGATACATTTTATCACTAAACTAATAAACGTTAAGTAGTGAACTTTAACAAACTTTCGTGAGTTTAGTAAAACGTTACTAAATTTTCTAGCAGTCTGAAGAAGCCAATGCTTGCGGACTGATCAAACCATACTGCCATTACACTGCTTGAATTGTATTGAACTGGAAACCTTGTAGCTAGTAAACAAAGAGCTTGTGAGTTTAGAGACATAGTACATGTTAAATAGCTATGAATTCTAGAGGCACCGCGGAAATACCATAAGAAATGCCATTCAGTCATTCACTTCTCGTTTGTAGTCACGGTGTGTAGGTCGTTGAACTCATCTTGACGCCGACTACCACAGTGCATTATGAAAAATACATGTTAATGTGCAAAAAAATACGGTGACCTTGAAAAAACTGTTAAAATGACCTTCCAAGGATTTTTTTATTACCATATGATGCACGCCTTAAAACCACGTACATCCTATTAAGTTATTTTTTTCTTACTTTTAATAGTAGCGGAAATAATTTAGGTATTCGAGTTAAAATAAACACTCTGTACAAGGAAATGAGAAACTAAAATATTTGAATCGTGTTTTATGTTACTTCGAAATACAGGTACGTTTCTCGTATATACAGCGTGGTTAAAAAAATCGAGAATTTTGTCAGTGGACATGGTTCGCTGGCACTCCCTCGCCGCAAACAAATTTTATTAATCCACGGTATAGCGAGATAGGCGAAAGGAGGCTTCGTTGGTGGAAGGGATCGTTGAATGGCGGCTCGATACGTTTCACGGGATCCCGCGGAGCAATCGTAATGGGAATCGCTTTACAGAGTCGAAGCAGGTTTTTCCGGAACTGTAACCGGTGATAGATTTTCGCGTCGAGAAAATTTAATGGAAAAATCCGAGGTGTCAGGCACAGACACGCCGACGATACGTCAGACCATTCACGGCTCAGCCGTCTCTCCGCCTCGGCCGGAAACGGAAGAGGGAAAGAGAAAGGGTTTGGGAAATACGCGTTCGGGGTAACGTTCGTCTGAGAAGCGTGGGTGGGCTGGGTTGTGCGCGAGGGCGGAGGTGAAGGGTGAACAATCCGTGTGTGGCACACGTATGCCACGTCAGGCAACTTTCCACGGTTTTCGCAGAGGCTCTCTCTTTCGCGAGAGCCTCCTGTCCCCGTTCATTTCCAAACCGAACAACCGAGCCGAACAACGTCTATTCAACGTCGCGCGCGCGCAAAAAAAAAAAGAAAAAATACAGCTTCCCGTGTCCCGTCATGCACCGTTTCCCGATCCATGACGGATCCAGCCAATGGGCGAATCGCTTCCGGAAGAAATAACACCGCCACGCCGGCTGCTACACGCGTATTTATCGGTTACATCGTCGACCCCACTTCCGGTAATTGGGTCAATAGCGAGTGTTGCTGTATCGCCTGTATACAGGTCACTAATTATATTCCTAAGCTGTCTCGCAATTAGAGTGATATTCGACGGTCCCGCGGCCACTATCCGAAACCTACGAACATTTATCGACTAGCTTGTTGCACGCGCAAAATTATATTTTCGTCCGAATGCGAATGATCCTAGAGAGATGAAACGAATTTTTGTAACTGAACTTTTACTTTTTTTGTTTCATTCATGTGATATTGTCATAGCAAATGTACGGTGAAATTTACATCGTCGACAATGTGGGCACGACGCAACATGATTCGTCGTCAATATTAAAATCCTTTGATCGAAGTCCTTGAAGCCATCTCATCTCGGTCCGAGAAAGCGACAAACATTTTCAGCTACCTCTGTCACAGATCTCGCCATCCGGCGATCATACAAAATGCAACGCTTAAGATGCACTTCATCACAGGATGTGTTTACTGATCAATTTCCTAACATCAAATTTTTCTACTGAAATTACTGGATATATACCTGGGATTCATGCTTCGTGAAAATCCTTTACTAAATCTGCAAATGCATGCGAAACTGCTAGACGAGGAATATTTGTTTAACGTACACAACCTGCATGACTGACAAGAACTGTTTCTCTTGTTGACAAAAGATTGTTGAATGACTAGGTATAATTAACGTGTGAGAACGTAAAATTGACGAAGAGAATGAGAGAGTGGCAAGTGTAAAGTGTGTCAAATCAGTAGGATGCAAGAGGGTTGGAAGAAACACAATCGCTACGCAAAACAGCTTAGATTTTTCGAGACTTTTTTCCACGTAGAGCTGCAGCGGGCGTTTTGAGAAAATTCCGTCCACGTGCGGCGATGTTTTCATGCACCGATGCAATATTCAGTGCTCGAAGGAGTCGTTTTCTTGCTGGAATGATCAAATTATCGAGCGTGGAGAAGGCTTGTTAGGCGGGAGACGGTGTGACAGGGGTTGGTAAAACGGTGGTGTCGACATCTGTGGATGGGACAGGGTCAGATCATCGATGCGAACGATTCACGAAGGTAGTCGGTAATGCAGTCGAGCCTAGTTCCTAGATCTAGTTTCTAGTTCCCCTCTTCTTGTCGCAGGGTTGTCCAACAACGCTGCTACCCCTCCTCGTGGCAGGGGTTATTCGGTATAGGCATGCGACTGGGGGCACAGCGGAAGGACCCCCGACTGGCTTGGGCTACCAGGGGAGGGCAGAAATGGCACGGGGGCCATTGACAAGTCATAGAGATTGGATAAAACTTTGAAATGAATTTGATCGAAAATGGTGCTTGCTACGCGGCTCGTTCCACATTCAGGAGAATGTGTGAATTATTCGCGGAACGCGACGCTATCTCGACGAAATTATGGATACGTTCTTAAATCAGCAATCGCGGATCGATGGGCTTCGCTCTTTTAGCCTTCTCATTTTCATCCTTATTTGCGGAATGTCGAGGAACGTTGATGCTCCAGTTAGCGGAGGAATATAAGTCGCACTTGCAATTATATTCTTTGTAAGAAAACCATTTATTTAATTGCTAAAAGTTCGTTGCTAGAAATAATATCACGGTTTTATTTGTGGTTAGAATAGAGCAATTTTGGAATAGAGCTGACTTCTAAGGATCCAAACCAGACAGCAATCTGCGAAATAAATTGCGGTCACTCAGCGTCGTGAGTCACGGGACACTTTTTATCGAGAACCTGGGGGCTTGGTGGTCTGGCTGGAGTTGTACACTGGATTAATTTAGTAAATTGAACCGGCTCCTCCATCGGGTCCGATAATTCGGTGACTATCTCCGGCTCTGGTGGCCGTTCTGCTGTATCCGCGACGCTGCTCGTCTCCTACGCCTCGGTACCTGCGGAGTCTCCGTGCTGGTTGAAGGGAATTCCAGGTTCCTCGGCTACGTTAGTTCTCTAATCAAATTAGAGGAGTCAGGATATTGCGTGTCGCTATGGCCCTCCCTCTCTGGCAATTGTTTTAAGTTGACATCTCCGCCGAGCTGCGTCCTTGCCGCTCCTCCGGACATCGAATTTGAACTAAACTATCTGCCGGCCCCGGAATATCGAATTATCGGCGGCCTCGCGGAAGAAGCGTACCCGAAACTCTCTTCATCCCCCTCTCTGTCTCTCTTTCTCTAGTCGCAGGAAATCGGATTTGTCGTAAACGAATATTCCCTGCCGCATGTGCGCGTACCGGTCTGGTAAACGGTGCTGATCAGACCTCGTTACGTGATCGTTTCTTAACCCTCAAACGACCCGACGGGCCATTCTTATAACAAGACTGAGGTTTTTATGGAAAATAAAAATTTTCTACCCGAATTGCAACAAGCCAGAATGAAATAGAAATTGATTTTGTTATTTTCGTTGTATTTAGTTACCTTGCTAAGAGGAGTCAAGATTTCCAGAGAAATTAGAATTAACATGTTTATAGCTGGATTTCTTTCCTGTTTCAAGGGTCATTTATCTTGTTTGCTGGAGTGGGATCGTCAGATAAGATCGGACGCTGAGTCCTGATTATTTGCAACCCCTATAGGAGTCCTCGAGATCTAGTGATACAGGTTCTTGAATTAGAATCGTAATTCAAATAACATCGTTGCTCATTTTATTAGGAATAGAAAAAATGCCAGATTTCATTAAAAGTTACGTTTAACGCAATGTTCTTATCTTTAATCGACAATCTGCATAGAAAATGTCCATTATTTCGCAATGCTAAATGAATTACAAATCGCACGGAGATGCAGTTACAGATTGATAACTAGTAGTTTTGCGAAATGAATGTAGCAATTATACGAGCCCAGCAGAAGAGTTACCGCAATCTCTTCCGTTCCGTCGATTTCTATCAAACCTAGGATCGGAAGATTTTAATTCCGCTCAGACCACTTTGTCCGCGCGCGCGGTGAACACCGTCGCGGGTTTAATATCCCATAAGGTGACGGGGCCGGTGCATCGCGGGATTGTTCAAAAGAGCGCGCGGTTCATCAGCGGGAGCGCGTATCATTAACGCGCGTCCATCAGGAACGTCACTCTCTCTCTCTTTTTTTCTCTCGCTTTTCTCTCTTGCTGTCTGTCTCTCTCGGTCTCCTATTACAGAAAATGACTCCGCACGCTCCGGCACGGACGATAGAGGGTCGGCTCTTAACTTTCACTAACGACCGAAGTTTTTCGGTGTCCGAGCCTCGGCAGTCCCGGGGTATATCATAAATTCAAAATGGCGGACCCTTTGGGGGCGAAAACAAAAGCCACTCGGGTCGAGCAGGAAGGATTCGAGGGTCGGGGGCGGGTTGTGTCGGTGGGCAACCCTTCTGAAGTCCTTTCGTGCGGGCCGGCGACGGGCTTGCCAGGGAAAAGGGGGTGGCGAAGGGGGGGTGGAAAGGGACGAGGATTTTCGAGGGGTCGCGCCACCGAAAATGGCGGACCCAATTAAGTGAGTCTAGGCGGCAACGGCGGCTACGGCGGCTACCCGTTATTTCGCGACGCTCAAGCGTCATGGAAACCGTGAGAGGAGAGCCGAGGAAAGAAGGAGCCCCGGAGAGAGTCCTCCGGAAAGGACGCGTGGCGAGCCACTCTCAAGAACCCCGTTCCACGGTGATACGAACCCTCGGATTTACGTCTTGTTGACCTTTTTCAAGCTGCTGCGCGAACGATGCGAGAATAAAACGACAGAACATAATTCTTGCCCTCACGAGTAGCTAGTTACAACGTTCCGCTTGACGAACTGCAGGATCCTTCTATTGGCATCGACTCGCAATTATTTTTTGCCACCAGACGTCACGAATGTCTTTTATTTGTTACTGCGGCGTCACGAGTCTTCCAATTTGCAGACACTGGTGGTGGAAAATGGTGTTTGATGTCTTGTTCGTCTGTGAAAGTGTTCGGCGGATCAAGTTGAACGATCCTTATTCAGAAAGAAATGAATATTGATGGACTTTCTGGAAAAAAGTAGATTATTATACTCTGAAAACAACATTCAAGTGGTCGACGATGTTTATTCGTTGTAAGATCAGTATTATTTTTCTTCCCTTAACGGCGGCAATAATTTGAAAATAATTCTTCAAAGTGTTTACTAATTAGATCGTTCGTAAAGTCATTTCGTTGCCTCAAGGGAAAATGAAAGCCAATTTTTTACCATTTAGAATAAGTTTTATGACATTTTGTTCTATGATGTGTTCGTTATTGCAGGCAACTTAATAATTCTGCTTTTTTTATTAGAAAAAAAATTGTTACATGATTTTTTACGACCTTAACTCCGATAGTACATTCTCTCCTTAATCAGCACATAACTTTTTCTTTCGTGCACTGCATTTTTACCCTTGCGGTGATAAAAAAGCAAAAGGTGATGGTAATGCGTATTTTGACTTTTCGTATTTGATGAGATGACAAGAAATTACCTGAATAGTTGGAAAGAGCTACAACGCAGGAAATGAGGTCCGAAACGTCAGTTATCAAGGTATACCAGGATTTTGCGATTTAAAATGAGATTAAGTGTAATAACAAATGCCATCTCTACACGAAAAACGAAATTTTTTTCCGAACGACCTAATATTTTGTTCTTCAGCTATAAGTTTTGCTGACAAATTCATAAAACTAGCAGTCCAGTGATACCGAATATTTTCTCGAAAAAGGATAATTTGTTAATTCGACAGACATTCCGCCGAAAATATTTAGCGAACGGTAAATGAAGAACCAACGAACAGCACCAGAGAGCAAGAAAAGAGGAGATAATTGTATTTAAGACACTCCACCGAACGATGAAGGTATTTGCAAGCGTAATCTACGAAGTCTGTCGCTGGGTCGAAGCAAGAAATGAATTATGGCTTGAATTAAGTACAATCTCGTTTGGGATGTCGCGACGGGAATATTCGGAGGGAGCATCCCACTAAACAGGATTCGCCTGGTCCAGAACTGGATGGACAACCTGGACAAAGATTAACCCATGATCTTTGATCTCGCTTGACCGGATGCTGGACACGTTCCTCCAACCTGTTCTCTCCAACAACAAGTGCTCACCATTTGTCATGGATCTTCTTCGGAACATTATTATATCCTCTTCTATTTTATATTGGTTTGTAAGAATTACAAGACTGTATTTATTCAGATACTTCCTTCCTTCGTATCTCCTTATATTGGACTTGCATAACATTTCTCTGGGAGATAAACATTTTTTTTAGAAAAACCATTGAATTAATACTGAAAGAAAGATTGAATAAAAACGTTTCATTCAGAGTCTCTCTTGGGGGAAACTGGTATTGAAAAGTAACAAAAAGAATATTGGATACAGCTGTGTCAATTTGCAATTTGCCAGTGCAAAAACCAGTAACCTAAAGCTATGTCCACACTGAAACCACATCGAGCAATTTCCTGTCGCCTCTTATTGCCTTTTTCTTTTATTCTATTTTATTCGGTAAAATGAGAAGAAGGAGGCCTAACCCGGACCAGTAAGCCGTCTAAACACTTTGGCCAGAGTCCACCGTTGTCGGTCACCCAAAAACCCAATAAATTCAGGACCCAAAGTTGGAAAGGGAGTATCAAAGTTAAACGGTCCAGAGCGAAGGGTTAACAATCTCCACTTGAAGAGCCCTTCGGGTCCCGGGGTAAGCGACAGGAACGCAAGAAATTCGTTTCTCCGATGCGTGCGCGGGTCGTGTAAAGTTCATCGAAGCATCTTAACATGCCCGTGCCGAGGCCGGGCGCGCGCGTCAGGTTCAGAGATTCCGCATAGGAGGACAATAAGGAGCGTCGCGGCGCCCGATTCTCCGTTCCTTCGCGATCTTTCACATTATTTCCTACTCGAGACACGTAGATCGAACAAAGGACGAGAGCCGTGGGCTGTTGGAAGGGGTGTACGACGACGAAGACGAAGAAGAACAGTGGAACGAGGATGAGAATCCGGAAGGGGGTTGAGGAAGAGAGTAGAAGACCTCGGCGGGTAGGCAAGATCTCGCGCCTCTCTCAAAGGCGAAAGTCGGCGGCGCTTTTCTTTGAAGCGGCATTAGCCGGCCGATTCCATCGAATTTGCTTGGCGGGCCGGTCTCAACGGTTCGATCACGGAATGTGATAGCTTGTATATTTGTAGAAGTAATAACGGGTGCAGGGAACAGAGTGGTCGGAGGAAGAGACCGTGGCTGAGTACGCGGAGGTGGGTTGTCGCGAGGAGGCGAAGGAGGTGGAGGGTAGCTTGGCGACACTCAAGACCTCTGTCTCCCTCTCTGTCTCTGCCTCCCTCCAGCAATTCTCTCTCTTTCTCTCTTCCTCTCTTCGTCTCTTTCACTCTCTCCTACCCTCTCTCGCTCGGCCGCCCCCTGCCCCCTGGCTCGCTCATTCTCCGTTTACCTTGCTCGCTTGCTCTCGGTCTCTCGGAGCTGTACAAGGGTCCATCTCATAGCAACGCCCACGGAAACTCGAATCGATACGACGCACTGTTCTGGAAATTCGCTGGATTTTCCCGCTCGTTTTCGAATTTCGACCGGCCACCGAATCATCGATAAATCGGCCGAAGCCGATCAGCTCGGGTCGGGTTGAATCGAGCCGGGTAGGCGCACTGTGTCACGAACGCCAATCCGGATGGAGTTTTTCGTGACCTTCGTGACAACTTCTTGACCATTCCGAAGGTCTCTTTTTTATCTTGAACCGCTATTTGGCTCAGTGGAGCGAATTACCGTGCTCGCCGACTAATAAATTCGAATTGTAAAATGGATAAAAAATTTACCCGGGATCAAACCACCATTCGAAGGTCGATATCTCTTCCTTATAACGATCTTATAAAAATTGCGATACGAAGCGGTGCCTAATGAGTACGATTTGTACATAATCCGAAATCGCTGTTTGGCCAGAATTTTCATAATAACCGGGCTCGTCGACCAATAAATTCGAGAATCAGCGCAGGGGTCGGCCCCGAAATTTCGAGCCCTCCCCGAGCCACCTAGCCGCAACAGCGTCAAGACACCGGGCAGGGGATTTTTTTTTGATAAAGGTGGCCTTATCAGCTCGCGGCACACGGCCTCCTGTCGCGGCTCCTTCCTGAAAAACTGCACGGAGAGATTGCGAACCCTCGTAACGCGCGGCAGCCCGCCACGGTTTGCATCCATCTGCGCTTCGATTACTACACCCCCGCCCCCCTTTACGAGAGGCAGTATACAGAGAGATAGCTCGTTTTTCCTTCTTACCGGAGTCCCGCGCGCGAGCACAGGCCTCCCATCTCCACCCACCCACGGAGGACGTTCGAGGGATGCGACACGGAATAGAGACAAGAATCGCGACCACCCCCGCGCGCCGGGGATCCTTTCACCGCAACACTCGACGCTGGAAATGTGATTTTTATTTGGACGAACGAACGTTTGCGCATCGGTAATCATTTCTTCCGGCGGCTGCCGCACCTGCATTTAATCGAATCTTTTATGTTATATGCTCCACCGCGAATTATTACCTCGGCTTTGCCCGCGCGTATTGTTGCGTTTATTCGACGGAGATCGATGCTCGGTTGATCAAATCCTCCGGTGCAGGCCCCAATTTTTGCTATTTGGGTGACTTGCTGTTCGCAGTCGTCGTAATCTGCGTTGTAGTTTGATCTATACGCTCGTGATCCAGTTGAATGTTGTTCGTGTAGCCCTCTGTATCTTTCCTAATCACTAGACCGTATTTTAAACCGTGATATTTCGTCCGTTTCTGACCTTGTGGGTGTCTGAAGGTCATTGAATAACATAATCGAATTTATTTTCATACACGCTAATCTATGAAGTAAAGTTTCATATTAATTTAATGCTATTTTAAAACAATATTAATTGCTATTACTAAACATTTATGTGTTGTATGAGGTGTTATATCAATTTCATATCCATAAAATGAAAAAAATCATATGGAATGGAATTATTCTAGGTCGGAAGAAATGTTTAATTTTCGAGTTGAAATATAGTTCCTATTGCAAAGGGTTAAAGAACAGTGTGATTAGAAGAAACATCTATGAAGAGAGTCCAACCATAAAAAATATTATGTACAGTGTCCCCGCGATTGTTGTGAGAACCTTGGGGGTATCGAGTCTGAGGAAACGAAATGGTACTACGTTTTTTTACGTGTGTGCCGAACATAGATTTCTTGGATAACTTTTTTTACAAGTGTAAACGACGATGCTGGGTATACAATCATAAAACCCCAATTTAAACACCCTAATACCTTAATTTCTTTGTAGCGCGATCGACTGCCCAAGGGGAACCCCCTAGTACCGGGGATAAGAAAGTCACATCATCCGGATAGCCGAAAGTCACATCAATCGCGGAAACACTGAGAGCAATCGCAGCGAACGAAAAATTAGCACAGTGTGGCTACCGGGGACTTGATGTCCGCGAATTGCGCTGATACTGTGTCAAGTGCTCGTTCCCCTGTTTTAACGGGGGAAACTCGAGTTTCATCTCGAAGCTCATCGAACGGCGCGCGCTTTTTACAACAATTGCCGGTTGTTCGTGGTTGCACGTTGCCTGAAAATCTGGGTGGAAGCGGTTGTGTCGGAGTAGAAAAAGGGTGGTCTCGGGTTCTCCGAGGGGGTGGGACTGGGTTGAGCGAGCCTTGAAATGGCGCGAAAGGAACGGGGTGAGTTCGTATTCTCCGCGTTTTCCTCGTTTTTACTGTCGTGGCCAGCCAGGCGTCCTGTCATGCATGACCGATGTCGATATGCGTATCGGTGGGTGTACACGCTCAGGAGCAAACCATCACCGGAAAAGTCCTTTCCTCCACTCTCCGTTTTCCCAACCTCCTCCCACTCCCTCTTGTCCCTTCCCCCTGCACCATCCCCGCGGCTTCGTTTCACATTCGTTTTCAGATCTGTAGGAGTTCGTGCACGAGAAATCCAGAAAATTGGACAGAGCGATCGCTCCGACTATCCCGGCGAACGTTCTTCAAATGAACGATCAGCCGGAATCCCATAAGCCATTTTCCTCGGCTCGAGATCCATGGGTCGAACGGTATCGAAATTTTAAAACCGATTTCGAGCCGCCGCGCTCGTTCGGCTCTACTGTGATCGAGTTTCGTCTTAATTCCCGTGATTGTCTAATCTCGGAAATCCGCGTCTCGAAATGGATCTGCTTTCTTAAAATTTTAATGCGTCGATCGATTTCTTTTAAGCAGTATCCTATGGTAATAAGTATTTATAAAAAATGCTTCTCCAGTTTTAAATAAGATGTAGAATAATGGTTTTGGTGATTTTAACAATGTTTTACACAACATGTTACTATGTATGAATAATTCTTTTTATTAAATATAAAAGCTACAAAATTGTTGAAATTATAGTCACGTACTGTGGCAATCTGTAACTTTCGATGAAGGTCTTCACGAGTGCCTGAATGATAAAAAAATATTAGTACATTGTCCCCCATATATTAAACTATAGCAAGCAATAAAAATTTTACATATTATGTAACTGTGCGACGTTACAAAGGTTTTATGAGGCCGAGTGGATGAACACCACTGCCACGAATTTGTCTACACGAGCGATTGTGGTCATTCTATGCAGGGACAAGGTCCTGTTACCCGTTGATCCAGTTCTCGGTCCGGTTTCGACGTTGAACTTCGCCCTCAAAACGGGGCCAGTCCTGTCAACACAGAGACGCGCGCCCCGAATGACAAATGTTGTGGCGACCGCTAATGTTGCTGCACAACAAATTATATCCACGGTGATAAAATCTACGCGGAAGTTAGATAAATAGTGCTCGAAGAAGACACGACTTTCATCCCCTCTGTTGATCGAGCTCTCCGCTCAACTCACCCCTCATTCCTGATTTCGATCGTTGCTAGACGTGTTTCTTCTGAATTCACGTTCTTTTCGAACAGTAGCCTTTGCATCTACCGGTTCTGCCATAAAAAGTTTGATGAATTAATGTTTCCTTTTTTTGTTACAGGTGTGTTGCCGAGGACGAATCCAGTATCCAGATTCTGTACACAGTTTACCAACAATGTCAAAAATATCGAAATTCTATAAATGTTGCGTGTATGCGAAAAGATTGAGTGATACCTAACACGTTGACTGCCTAACAAAATTTCTACGGGAAAATTTTTCAGTAACCGATGTCGGCAAAGGCCCACCGGTACTAATTATGGTCTACACAACGTGGAGGAATATATAACCTGAGCAGGAAAAATTTATAAAACATAGTATCCCGAGAATTTCAACAGGATCTTTTGATAACGAATTATATTAATTAATTTAATTGAAATTAATCACGCTCGGTGCGAGAGTCATTTCGTTCGTCCAGCGATCCTGTTGCAAACGGATAAATTCGATGGCATGGATGAGACGGGAATATCTTTCCACTAATTAAAAATTCTAATGTAATGTTCTACAAGCGTTAATAAATATTCACGGAGACTCTGAAGCTGTATAATACTGCCAGAAACTGTAAATAAACATAAACACAACGATTCCCACAATACCATCGATCAACTGTCAATACCACAGAATAACCACCATTGAACTCCCCCGGCCATACATCATTTTCGCATAAACATCCCAGGATTAGCATCCAATTAATTTCATCGGCGCTGGTGATCCCGGAGGCAGTCGACGTGTCAGGTTGTTAAGAAAAGAAAGGTTGAGAGACGATGCTGGGAACAATCGAAGAGATGAAATAAACGCAGGAGGGAAAGGTGTTGACCCGTGGTTCATCGCGCTCCTGTCCCGCATTCCCGTCGCTCGTACTCCTTCCACGAACATTAATTTTATTCGACGAAGCCGACGCGAACTGGCGCAGACACCGTACGGTAAGTACGTGCTACATTATCGGCCAATATCGGGCAGACATGAGGTTCGAGTCGTTCCGTGCAAGCACGACCTCCATTAACCGCACCATAAACAGATAATCGCGAATTTCCCGGCGATACCGCTCGCCCAATCAGATAAACCCGGCCGTCAAGATATGAAATTATTGTCTCCGCGATTCTCGGCTCGTTCCCCGCGGAGTCGCTGCTAACCTAACTTGCACGAGGAGAGGAGAGGAGAGAGAGCGAGAGAGAGAGAGGTAGAGAGAGAGAAAACCGGGGAACGGAATCGTCGTTCCCGACGTAATAATTGAATTAAAATTATTCATGGGACGCGCGGAGATTGAGGAAAGATGGAAAGGGTGCCAGCGGAATCGTGCGAGCCGCCAGTTCTTCCGGACACACCAGGGATCATTTTGTTAAGAATCGATTACACGGGGATTGATACGATCGCCAAGTGGATTTCGAGAGCTAAATTGAATGTATTCGGAAATTAACTTTAATCGAATCACAGGCTCTCTGTCGGCTTCCTCTTCGCACGCTCTTCGGGAATGTGGCATCATTCATAGAACTTTTCGGTCTGCAATTAAAACAGGACCAACGCAGAATTTGTATTCTAATGATCTTTGACTTGGTCCCGAAACTATTCTTTTAGTAAATAGACAACAATCGTTGAGACGAGTCAGTGACGACCTATCTTTCAACACACCTTTCAACACACATCATCCGAGCGTTTCGAGGTCCTCATTATTGCCTGGCAAAGCGAATCGCTCTTTTCTCCGCGTTCCTCGTCGCGGCGTTCTTTCTTTGTCTCTCGGAGCGTTTTCATTCTCCGAAAATCTGAAAAGCTGCGGCGCGGCGTGCCGTTTGGCGCGAAACACGAGTCTGAAGTGCGCGAAACGAGTCGCGTCGACGTCGTCATGTCGAGACGTCCGGCGCGGTCCGGAATAAAATATCCGCGACCTTTCGCGTTATTACGGAGGTGTTGCAGGGGGTGGGTAGGTGCAGGTGATAGAGCAGGGGTAGCCGTGGCGGCAGCGTTGATCCGAGATGCACGGGCCGCGTCTTTGTTTGTCTTGGGAAGTGCGGGAGCAAGCCGCGAGGGCGAGAAAGAGGAGCACTCCGTTAATCATTATCCAGGGGTAAGTCGAGAGGCGAAGGAAGCCTCCTTTGAGGCCGGACCACGGTTGCTCTACCCGGAATTCCAGGGCCTCGGATTACAATTTGGCGAGTCCAGGGTGAAGGGAGAGTAAAATGGCCGCCGGCGGTGGGTAGTTTTGCCCGTCGTGGGGTGGTTACGAGGGTGGCTAACTGGGTGGTCGACGAGCACTGGAAGGAGTACGAAGAGAAGCTGGAGGTCGGTAAAGGGGATAGCGGTGGCTGAGGACTGGGGCAAAGGGGGGCTGATGCTAGCCACAACCCCTTAAGGGTCGAACGAACCCTTGCACTACCACACGGAGAGAGTCCGAGGACCGTCTTCCCCTCTTTCTCTCTCTCCCTCGCCGTTTCCACACCCCTCGCACGTTCACCTCGACGTTTCTCTCGCTTTCTCGTTCGTCCACATCTGTGTCTTCATCTCTTTTCGCTTTCCTCCGTTACACGATGCTCCTCTCTCTCTTTCTCTCTCTCTCTTATCCATGATCCCTCGGTCTCCCTTCAACCCTCGCCCGGTCTCGTTCTCTACCGAGCGTGTACCCATCCCGGCGTCCCTCTCTGACCGCCCTCCTCCCACCTCCCGGCTGAACAACCTTTATATCTACAGCCACTATACCCACCACCACCACGAGTACGTACTACCTACCTCGGTTACTCGTGTGTTCGGGGGGTAGAGAAATGGTGAGAGAGGCCGGAGAGCAAGAGAGGGTGGCACCGGGCAGGAGCGAGAGGAACAAACGTGGCGGTTTGCTGGCCCGACGGAGGGAAAGAGACCGCGAGCACTCGAACAGGGTGGGAGGGGGTGGCGAAATGGGCAGAGACCGGTGTATATAGAAGTGAAACACGAAGCGGGACAGACAACGAACGAGGAGAGAAAGGAAAGAGAGAGAAACTACGAGTAGAAGAGAGAGAGAAAGAGAGAGAGAGAGGGAGAGCGAATGGGAGAGGGTGGAAGGGTAAGCACACGGGCAAGGGTGGAATTTTAGAGCCGGGGCTAGCCTTAAAATACACGCCGCGCGAAATACCGGGCGTGAATTAGAGTCCGCGCGTATACACGCTCCTGCGGCGACCGAAGAACGAACGAACGAACCTTCGGAATTTTCGCAAGCCGCAAACCGACGACGACGACGTGTCTCGCGCTGTTTCTCGCCCCCGCACACGCTCGCTTATGCTCACTCCGATTGTACTCGCTTCTGCTCACTCGCTTGCTCGCTTGCTCGATCGTTCGCGTTACGCGCCGAGACGCGCCGAGACGGACCTTCTGCATCCTCGGGACGTCGGCGACAAGCTGAATTCCAACGACAACGCGACACGACCCCGTTGATTGTGAAACATTCCGCGATTCATTGCCCGCCCGACGATTATTAGAGCGGGGCGAGCTCTCTGCACGCCACCCGCCTTACAATTTCTTTTTCCATCGGGGCTGTTTGCGGAACGCGGACCCCGAACACCGTCGCCGCTGTTTAATTAAACGTCGTTGAGACGGAACCGCGTATCGGCGCGCGTCAAACAATTATTCTGGCTTATTGCGCACGGCGTGCTACGCTCTTTCCGCCGCAGAGAAAGAAAGAGAGAGAGAGAGAGAGAGAAGCGATCAAAAGTGTCCGAGAATCAGCCGGGGAATTGTTCTTTCGCCAGATGCGGAATATCTTCGTTTGGCTTCGCGAGAAATTCGATTGTTTTGGAAAATATGCTGCTCCGTCGCGGTTTCATTCTTTGGTGGAATTCAAGTTGCGTCGTGGTGCTTTAACACTCGGACATGGCCGGTACCTGGGTCTGTATTGACCCTGCAGTATACTTTTGAAGATAATTGTATCTGTCAAGTATTTTGAATACGAATTTTATAAGAAGTATCTTTGGAAAAGTACACTTATAAAAGAATTACAATATATCTGGAACAATTAACACGCAATGTCGCAAATTGAAGAGCAGGAACACAATGTAAAATTCTTTCGAGCGACAGCTCTTCACATTTCAGTATCGCACCATTTATATTTGATACGATTTTTATAATTCAATAAACTTCAGCGACGTTGTATTTCCCATTTCCGTTGCTCCAGCAGCAAAAATTCGTATCAATTTATGGAACCGCGGCGTCACCGGTGATCACACCTAATATTTCTTCGTTGCTCACCGAGTTAAAAGCTTCTCTTGGCAAGAGAGTATCTTTCAACCGGGCCAAGAAACGCGCAGGTTACGGAGACAAATAGGTTACGTCGCGAATCAAAGGCGTACTTTGAATTTTAACACGTCCTGAAGAGGACGATCGATGGCGGTGTCGAGATTTTTGGCAAGATAGATATTACGGATTCCCTTTCCTTCCAACTTTTTCCCCGCCGGCGGATCGCCGATTAAAAGAAATCGTCAAGGTTACGTTGTTAGTGGTCCGCGGTCGTCCACAAATAATTGCGCCGCATAATTGTTCGAAAGTGGAAAGTAACTTCCGAGACAAATGCAAATGCGTGGCTGGAACCGAGCGAACTCGAAGAAAAAGTTTCGGCATAACTGCCATGCTAAGGACATTGATTAAAACGACTTAATCCACTTGCTAATTTCGGGGAGCTTTGTTTGGTGGGAAAGCTGGCTGAGTGAAAAATATTTTCGAAGATGTACCACCGAAACCGTCATACATATACAAAAATCCCTTACTCAATCAAAATTTACATGAACAATCTAATTACGCAATAATATAAATATTTACATTTTTAATCCTGAAACTAATTAGGTTACAATTTCATGGAATTTTCGTCGTTCCATATAATCAAGGTCGTTTCAAGGTCATTAGAAAAATAAAGAAAGCCCAATGAACTAGTTTTATACAAGACATTATCAAATACGTCAGTATATTGTGTTTTTCAATTAACTGTATATGGCACAGTCAAATGAATGCCCCCCTGAAGTTTTAAAAGCGATAAAAACACTGAGAAATAATTGTATATTTAATGAAAAATTGAAATGTCCTTCCAAGTCGTCTGAGATTTAGTAAACTCGGGAAATCTCGTTCGTCTAGGCATAGGCGTAGATATAAATCATTGGATCGGGCGTCGACACGTCGGAGGTCGAAGGTATATTTTTTCTGTGCCCGGTCGGCGCAGCACGGCGACGATACCGCACGGATTTAACTAATAAGAGCAATTAGCGCCGAGGGTAGTAACTAGAGGTGGTTTGCCCGCCATGGCATGTCTCTCGCCTGGCGGTCGCCTCGGTCAATACCCACCGGACAAGATGGCCGACGCCCACTCCAACACAAACTCAAAGTTACATACATTTATGTACTCAAATGTATAACCCACCCCCTCCGGACGGAGTTGCCTTTCTCCTTCCGCCGGCTTCAACCCTCCCTGGTCTCGCCATCCACTCGGCTACACGGACACCGAACTTCATCATTATTATCTCGCTGCCCCGGTATCCACCTTCCCGGCGTGCGTGAATTTTGCAAAAGCCACGGATACCTCGCGCCACGTGAGGACGGCGTCGATGCGGAACACGGGCCGCACCGATGGAAAATTAACGAATCGACCCTCGAACCGTCAATTGTTTCCTCGACGATACCAAGAGCTGATTATGGGGTTGACGTTAATTTTCTTTTCCTCCGGAGTAGATTAGTACGGTACTCTTTTAACCCTTAGCAATCGAATGAAGACCCGGAGACACCACTAAAAATTGCCATACGACTATTCAAAATATTGTTTATCAAGTTTGTTTCTGTTTAATGAATTACGAAACATTTAAGTATTGTATGCAATACTATATGTATAAGAAAAATTATCACACAGAATGGAATTATCCATCGGTCGGAATAATTGGAAAAATTAAGTTTATTTAACTTCTTTAGCTTTAAATAATATACTTGAAGCTAGCCGAGGAATTTTATACAGAATTGTGGAAAACTTCTAGTGCGATATTTCGTGATTTGAGTTAACACTGTGCCACTTAAGGGTTAACATAATTCTACTGTTGATTCATAGAGAATTTTACATTCCTCACAATCTTTTTCTCACAGCACGAAGAAAAATGTCCTAGCAGGTACAGACGATATAAAAATTGTTTGTTGAGGAAGTTTGTTGAACATATATAGAGAATACACTTTAATTTTAATTTTATTCTGGCTTCGATATTAATATTTATGCTCCCTTAAGCTTCGCGGACCACTATAAAATATTCAGTTCGTGTTTACGAAAAGTTCTCGGGGAACTACTTGC
This sequence comes from Lasioglossum baleicum, assembly GCF_051020765.1. NCBI lineage: Eukaryota > Metazoa > Arthropoda > Insecta > Hymenoptera > Halictidae > Lasioglossum > Lasioglossum baleicum. The sequence continues at coordinate 12,017,000 of NC_134934.1, forward strand.
ACGAACCTAGGAAAAGTTTCTTGCAAATATTTGGGCGAAGCTTCTTCTAAATGTTTGTAATGTACAGCATGGAATCTTGACGTGCCGAAGGCATGCGTAAACAATTTAAGAAGAATTTCTTGACAAACTTGATACGTTCTTAAAGAAAATTTATAAAAATTTCTAAAAACTATTCTTCAAATCATAATGTTCTACCTAAATTTATTCAATCAATCATTTTCAATAGATCGTCCCCTCAAAATAAATGTCGTAAGTTTATATTACGTCAACATGTAATTGCATCAAATTTTACACATTAAGAAGAAAAATTTCGATTTCTCCTGTTTAGAAACAAAGAATGTTCAGAATTAGTTAGTCTACAAATTTTTCCTGAAAACGTATCTATCACCGATGAAATAAAATCCGTAAACTCGTGTGCGAGGTGCTAAATATAAAATTTCAATATATCTCGACAAATTACAGGAATTTTAAAGCGTAAAATTTTAACGAACAAGTCGGGCCACGTACCCAGCTCGTTAGGCTTCGACGTACCCCTGAAGAGATCAGTCGACTGGGCACGTCGAAGCGGTCCTCGATTGGTCAGCAGAAAGGGGTGGCAAATCCACGCGTGCGATTGGTCAAAGCTACCCTTCCAGTACACGAATACTGACCCTTCGGGGGTGGATTTCTCTCCCTTGAAAAATATCGGCAATCTTTCGCACTCCGGTTAAACGAGCGGCGAGCGAGCCCGTAAGGGGGTGAGTTCGTAAAGCGTATGCGGACGTTTCAGTGAACCCGAACCGATTCGTTACACGTCATTGATATTTTAACCCCCTCTAACAGAGTATCCCCAATTTCGTGCAAAAACACGCCGCGTCACAATCGGGCAACAAGATTGTTTTCCCCGTAAAAGATACGACTCCATCTTTTATTAGAATATATAATCTTTAAGAGTGCATATCATTTCTGATTAACAATTTGACCCTGGAATAACAGCAACAGATTTTCTAAAGCTAAAGTTCCTAGAAGATACACTGCTAGGGAGTTATAACAGATTAAAAAAATATTTAATGTAACAGCAGAAAAATCTAAGGATGAAAAAGGAGACGTCAAGCCACAACCAATATGTTTAAACAATTTTCTCGAGCCTCTACGGGGTCGATAAATCATAGAACAGTTAATTTCCCAGAAAAAGTCGAGGAGTAAAACGGTAGGTGTCTGCCATACGAACATCTTTGAAGGACCTCCCGGTTTCCGCGCCGAGAAAAACCAAGCTCGACTCGACAGCCCTACAAATAAATTGAGCAATAGAAAACAAAGGCGAGTCGGTTGTCGTGAAAAGCGTGTCACGCGTCGCCAAGAAGGCTTCAACAGCCGGCAACGACACACTCGATTCTAAAGACCAGAAATACACGAATATCCTCGCGAGCGTGTCGGCGTGAGCCGCGGGACAATCGCGGGAGGACTCTGGGAAAGTGGTGCGGGGCCGCGGGATCGGAAAATCGAAAGTAAAGTATCGCGCGGCGAGTCGCGCGCGGTATAAACGGATGTTTGAGTAATTGATTTAGGAATATCCATTTAATTAGGCAGCCGTTGTAAATGCCAGGAGAGACGAGAGGATGCTGGCTCCGGGCGACAATACTTCTCCAGTTCTTTATCGGGAAACCGAGAAGGATGGCCGCGCGACGGGAACGAAGGAGTATCGGCAATAATGAGATTGAAATTAATTCGACGTCGTTGCCGCCCGCCGAGATATTCGACGATAAGATAATTCAACAAATTTGCCCAACTAAGCCTCGGATTTTCCTTCCGTGCCCAGCGCGCCCGTATTACCCTCCACTTCGTTACGTGCTCCTTTTTTCTCCGACCCACCCCCTAACTGCCACCCTCTTCTCTCATTCACTCTCTGTCTCTCTTGTTCTCTCTAGCGAGCGAGTTTTTTCTCCCCCCCGTGATATTTAACGCTTCGCCGCGAGACAATGCTCGCGCTGAGCAATACGAGCCCTAAACGCGAGCCTCGTCCGAAGACAAATGAACATTACTTAATCTTTTAACCGGGAACGAGACAACGCAATGCCGCGAACGCAGCCGAACTAATCCAGCGCAATTGTTTTCGTCCATGTTGACTGCTTATCTGGCTTAACAGCCGACTAATTCCACGATCTAACAAACTTCGAGTTTCGTAGCTTCCACGCTGCCCTCGCCCTTCCGCCCCTGCACCCCCGAATAACCCCTGCCACAACCCCACGACCACCCGACCCGGTAGTTAACCCCCGTTTGCCGAGAGTTTTTCAGGCTCGCCTCGCGAAGGGCCTCGGGAAATGAACACCGGACATTAAGATACAGCGCACAACGTAATCGCTTAGCGCAGCCGAGATCATACGTGTCTCCGGGAGATAGCGGAATGGCGGCCGTTTAAGCGGAAATAAACGCCACCGCGAGTAATTGCGAAATAAGGGAAGAATGCTCCACCGGTGTTCGCACATTTTGCAAATGAGGGATTGCTAAACGCTCCGCAGCCCGCTGCCGCTAGTGAATTAAGCTCGCATAAATAACAAACAATTTTCCTATGGATGCTTCTTCGCTATAAAAGGATTTAGATGGCCATTATTACCATGTTCACGCTCCATCATTATATGTATTTTTAGTACGTTTGTGAAACCACATCGAATTAAATACATTTATATGTTACTCAAAGACAATCTTTTTTATTCATTATTCATTTAATTACCTTCCAGTTCGTCCTTAAACTTTACAGTACTACTAAGGAGTTTGCAGTGTTTCTTTAATTATTTATTCGTAATGAACGCATAACAATCCATAATTTATAACTTCGTAACATAATCGATCGTAAATAAATATGAAATAGCAGGCTGTATCATACACAAAATTTTACGTGGCTCTAAAAGCATCATAAACACACGTAAATTAATTCGAATGATAATGTTGTGACAAATACGATAAGTGAAATGCAGGATAAACTAACATTAAATAAATAGTGAAACTTGCGTCGACCATCCGGATGGCTATTTCATTCATTTCTTCGGTATTGGAATTTGAAATTTCCCGAAAGCGCCAAGTTTACAACGAAGCAGGTAGCCGAGTTAGCAACTTCCGAAATTTCGCGACAAGTCTCGGTTCTAAACACAAAATTACGTTTACCGAAGTTGAGGAACTATACGATCATTTTCTCGTTCGGGTTCCCGGGGGACGGCGATCTCTTTCGCTGCAGGGGCTATAGACCACCTTTAAACCGGATCCTAGGGGAGGAAATTTTGTGCGGATGTGTACTACCCATTAGTAGGCAACCATGTATTACATCGGCGCCAAGGCAGTTCAGGCAGCCCAGGTGCGAGAAACGAAGTCGAAAGGTAGAGATCTACGTGTCGATATCAGAGCCGCAGTTCCGAAACTTATTTTCACCAGCCCCCAGATTGTTGCATCGCGTGAAGTTTACCCTCAGACGGGAAAATTTGTTGCACCCTAATCTACCCTGCAGATTATTTGCTGACATGCGATTAAAAACTCGTTGCACAAAAAAACAGCGAAACGAGCAATTATATCTTGCCTGTTGTTCAAAATTCTACTATGATATTTGCTACTTTTTATTTATGTGATTCCCTTTCATTTATTTAACCCTTTCACTACAATGGACGAGATATCTCGTTTCCACGATGTCGAGAAAACGATGCTATGGACGAGATATCTCGTGTATCTTCGTCTTATTTGAAAATTTTACGCAAGCAATCGATTTTTAAGACATGTCTTTGTTGGTGGAATTTAAGTGGTACTTGAAGATGATTAATATTAAATAAACATTTATTGCGTACTGAAATAGCAGTCGTGCATACTTATTGATTGACATACAGTCATATTCACATTTTCTTAGAGATTGTGAACCCAATTCAACAAAGTTTAAAAATTTCAACAGCAGTTAACACAAAAATCCTAAAACGCCCGTTTACCTTCAGTAATAAAAATCCTGATACGAAGGATCAAGCGAAAAGGCTCGCTAAAAGCGAGACACGAAGACAATGGCCTTAACCGTCGAAAATAAAACAAAACCGGAACTAATCACCGGGGGAACTGTGTCAGAAGTTGGCGGAAAGCGAGACGCGTCTTTGCGCGAAACAGAAAAACTCGAACGTCCCGTCGGAAAAAAGAGAAAAAAAAAAGAAAGGGGAAAAAGCTGCGCGTTCCTTTCTCGGAGGGTCACAGTGGTAGGGACAAAGAGGCCCGGGGGCACTCTATAAAATACATGTACACGCGAAATCCGTGGAACTCGCGCAACCGACAGGGCCAGGAATTTGGCGGAATAGTTGTAGCGAGACGTCACAATAAAAAAGATGGCGATGGGTTGAGGAGTGTTGCGAGGGGTGGAACCGTAGGCGGCGTTCCACTCTTTCTGCTGTGTGTCCTGTTCTTTTTTCGATCGTGCCGGCTGGTGGGTAGCTGTTTTCCATGGTCGCGAGGATGGGACCCCGGTAGGACGGAAACGACGACGTCCTCGTCGTCGTCGTCGTCGACGGATACGGAAGTGCGGGGGTTGGCGAGCGTTTGACATATTTTGTCCGTAGAACCGACAGATCAGGGACGAAAGCGGCGTACGGGAAAGGATTGGGTAGGGGGTATCTAGCGAGCGAGCACGGGGACACCTCTGCTTCTGACGTGGAGATTAGTGTCCGCCATTGTGGTGACGTCACCATAGTTAACACGCATTCAAACGTCCGGGAGTCTGCTGGCGAAATTATTGACCAGCGAGGCTGCAGGGATCGCGAGCATCCCTCTTTCTCTTATTTTTTCCATCTTCCATACCACCGCCGCGATCCCTTTTTCTCTCTTGTCGTCGGTGATCGAGGAGCTCTCGCCAGGTGGATCGGTATCAGAAACCGTCGACGGACGACTGGGAACCATGGCGGATGATCTATCGTCGCGGCCGAATCGCGCTCGTTCCGGTCGACTACGGAACGTGGCAGAAGTCGGTGCCGGTTGACAGATGAATGTGCCCCCGGGAACAATGGAGCCGACCAAAAATTAACGGCATTGTCTTAACTTTGAGCCATCCGCGCCTCCCCTTCGCCTCTGTTTGGCTGCAACCCGCCTCGCACTCGGCCCAACGACGAGTCGATTACCACGAAACAGGGGGAACCGTGTACCCCCGCTACCATTCAGAAGAGAGAGCTTTCCCGGCTTTCGATTACAAGCCCGACGACGGATTGTCCCGGCCGTTACTGCCGGATTTCGAACTTTATGACGTGTAATTTTGGGTTTGACGGGTTCGGGAGATGTACGAGTCTGCCGAGACACGTGAACCCGTTTATGACGCCCCTTGTTCCGCCGCGGAAAAATCTTCGAGGATCCTACCTTACACCGTATAAACTTATAGACACGGTTCAGATAATTTTCGTTGAAGCAAAGATAAAGTAATGCGTGACTCTATACATATACTATACACATGCCGTTTCTCCAGATTATTTGCATTGTGTATGTATTTCTTGAGGGACTTGTTTACCTCTTATCTTTATCCTTGAGAATGAATATATTGAGCTAGATTTTTAAACATATGATATAAATGGTATAAAAAAAGAATAAAAATGTTGTTTGGGCCAATACGTACGACACCGTGTGAAATATTAAATCAGTTGTTTCGTAAATTTTCCTTTTCTGATAAGGAAGATATGAAAGCTTTCTAGACTCTAATTCTTTTTGTAAGTTGACGAACCATAAATCATAAAATAACATTCTCCTATGTATTTTATCATTTGAAAAATATTGTTTAATGGTGCCATCAAATGAATGCATCCTAATGCGACCGCCATAGTTGTGGACGCTCCCCTGATGTGCGCAACCCTCTGTGCATCTAAGCATCGCGTTCACTATGCTTACCTGAGCTTCGATCGTTGATGCCGGTGTGCATCGCAAGATGGCGTGGCGTACCACCGAAAACGCGAATGTACTAGGCCCGATGACGTTGTCGTGGAGTAATTCAAAAAATCAACAGACAATGGGAATCGGTAAATTTAGTAGATAATATCGTTATCAGAGAACGAGACGCGCTCCGTACACGCGATTCCTATTGCGAAACGCATTATGCAATGACCGTAATAAGCGTCCAATAGTAATGCCTCGGAACGATTTAAACAATTTATGTAACGAGCTTTCTATAGCCGGCGGAGGCGTATCGAAGATCGCCGGAAGATCGATCGTTCCTTTCGCTTTCCGAGTAATCAATCAATTACCGCGGAGGATCAATTATCCTTTCGTTCATTATAACCAGAAACGAAAAAGGGGAAAGAACGTGGAGCAACGCCCACTCGAGCCGCGCGAACAAATAAAACATGCAAGGAGATTCTTATTCGACGTGGAAAATGGGATGGTGAAGAGGGAAATGAGTCGATCTGGTTTCGATTATTTAAAAACAATGTGGTTTATTTGAATCGCACAAGACATACACCGTATCTGCTATGTTTACAATTAGGGACTTCCCCGCGGAAAAGCCGGCCAAACGCGATTGGCCAGGCTTTGCCCGAAGACGCCAGCGTTTTCGTATTGCCTTAATGTCGATCCTCGGTTTTAAAAGTGCTCCGAACGCCAGGTTTTCTTTTTTCTTTCTCTTCTTTTTTCTCTCTCCCTCTCCCGCTCTCCTTCTTTCTGATCTTTTACTCGAAATAAAAACCCAGTGATGCCGTCTCTAGAAACCGAGCTTCGGATTAGTCTTTTTACCCTGGATCAGAAGATTTCTCGCTAAAAATCCAATTTCCCTGCTACCGATGTACCTTTTGTTGGCCTTCCAACTCCCCCGACCATACTCCCATCGCGATCATCGTTGCGTGGCTCGCCCCACACACCGCCGTCGCTTACTATATTATAGGAAATACTTCTTCTTTATTTTAAGATTTATTTATTTAACTGTCTAGATACTTCAATTCGCTATACTTCTGACATTCTTTTCTGGGATTATCTTTTACCATTTTAGTTTTCTTTTTAACTCGATTTTTACCCTGTGTAGTAACGTTGGATGTCGACCGAACGGACACGGATCCGAGCCTCGCGGAACGATTCGATCCATCGACGAATACTCGAACGACGATCTGTTTCTTCTACGATTATCCTCGTTTCTCGAGGTCCGTTCTACACCGTGTCCAGTCGGCCGGATCGCCCGTCGCGAGATTTGCGTGTGTGATTGAGTTCTTCTCTTTGTTCGCTGTTCGTGAGGCAGGGAACTTGGTCCTGTGTAGGATGAATTCGAATAAGAAAGACGAGGGGAAAAACTATTGTAACGATGGCGCGTTCCGCGGGTGTTCTTCGGCCCTTTCCCCGCGTTTCGACCTCTCGTCGCAAACGGGAAACCATTTCTCCCTGTAATTAACCTTCCCGATGCTGCACTCGCCATAATCCCCCCTTCGGGATGCGAGCTGAGCATTCTATGGCCAACCATGGTCGCTAAGGTCCACCAAAACTACAGCTACACTTAGATTTTTATAAATATTCAAAACTCCTCGTTTTACTCTATTTCTTTTTGATCGCGGAGACCAAATAATTTGTCGCACAAGTGAAATTTCACATTTCAGCAGCGATTTCTTTTATGCAATGTGTATAATAGAACCTCGATAGTTGCACACAATAGAGTTCCCGATTTCGATTAAGCTTTTATTAAAATTAGAAAATATGTTTTCCCCCATTATCGACGTTTCATTTCATTTATTTATGACCAAGAGGATTGTCCATCACAATAGCTACTCACTCTACTCCAGTCACTGTGTTACGAAATTGTAGTAGGACGGTTAGCTATTATGATTGTCAATGAATCTTAACGGTATCTATTTTTCAATAAACAAGATATAATTGTGACAGACGCAACCATCGAGGTTCCATCATGTAACAACGTGTTTCTCACGACTAAAGACGGCCATGATGGAACGGTCAATACGTTTTTTGTGGTTTCCTCGTCGGACGAGAGACGCGCGTCTCGATTCCCATCCGAAGACGATAGAACGAGGATTCGAGCCGTTCGATTACGATGAAAAAATTGATGCGACTGATAGTAGTGATGATTTTATTTATTTCTCGTGTTCGAATAGCGACGACATTCGTCTGCCTTATTCTCCGCCCGGTTCTCCACCTCCTCATCACCGTGTCTCTCCTTTCTATTCTCTCTTTCTTTCGCTCGCTCTCGCTCGCTCTCTCTCTCTCTTGCACTCTCGTTCTCTCGATCGTTCTTTCTCTCGTTCTCTCTCGCTCCCTTTCATTCGCTACGGGCAGTGCCATTATTTACAATATCGTATAAACGGAGCCTTGCATGTACGTATTTTCGGAATCGATCTAACAAACTTGCGCACTCCCTCGCCGCTTCATTAAACTAGATAACGAGATTTTTTATCTAGGGCCGTACACGTCTAACACCGAGACAACTATGTTGATATGAGTTTCCTTTTTTTTCTTATTTAAGTACTTCGCTCTTACTCTCTCTCTCTTTCTCGCACCGGGAAAAAAAACCATCCTCGAACGCATTCACACATTTCGTTTTCGCATTTGCTCGAGCTTCACGCATTTTCTTCGCAGTTTCTCTTTTAACGAGCATCCACGCACACATACGGACACGCACTCGCACGGAAATCGAAAAATGCGCTGTCGGCCGCGCATCTTCTAACTCCATCGGTCTTCTGTCTCCGAAGTTAATTTATCTTATTGCCTAGATCATTTTTTTTTAGGAACAGTCCCCTTCGAAAACGTTTACAACGAGGCGTTTTAGGATGAACGAAGGAAAGTCGAAGGAAGAAAAAAAAGACTATCGTGGAACAGAAACTATACAGTCAATGGAACCGAAAAAGGAAAAATAAAATACATCGATCCGAGGCGCGGCGACCACGGTTCGCGCCCGCCCGTTTTTCGTTTTCGTTTACCTCAGTCTTGGGCGAAAGGAAAGAACAGAAAAAAATAATAAATCATCAACCAACCGGCAGGCGGGTGCGTCTCGCGAGGCGATTTTCGCAGGAACAACGAAAAGATCTCGATCCTGCGAAAGCCGCGCGCAAGCGCTCGCGTCGCGACAATAAATATAACCAACGAACAAACGCGCAATTGTAACGATAGCGTGGTCGGCTCGATCGCGACGCTGGCCGTCGTCGATGATGATTTTCGAGACCGTCGGAATCGGGAACTTTTGCCGTACGTTTCACGTCACTGTCATTTGGAATCGCTCCTCTAGAGAAGCCTGTTCTTTGTATTGGGTTGGCAAGAAAGTAATTTTGGTATTGTAAGGTGTAATAGAGCGCAATTTTTTTATCCAAGCAATGAATTTTAATGAACAAGATATTCTCCCTTTTGTTCGATGATCTTTTGCTAAAAAGAATAAATAAGAAAATATCTTATTGATCGAAGTTCATCGTGTGAATAAAGAAATTCGGTTTTTCATTTCACCTTAAAATGCCGGAATTACTTTCTTGCCAACCCAATGATTGATATTTATATTCTTTTTTAGCGTTACATGCAAGCAACGGGATCTCGGAAATCACTGATGATCGACGGACACGTCGCGCGACGCCGCTTTGCGCCGATAAACCTAAACAACTTTGGCATCTTCTTAACCATTTAAAACAGCTTTCGATAATAATTTAATATCGGGATAAAATAATGAAGACGGTACTCGCAGTCGCTGCGAACCGCGTTAATAATAGTGGCAATGAATAATAGCAATAATAATAATAATGGTAATAATAATAATAATAGTATCAATAATAATAGTAATAATGACAATAATAATGAATAATATTAATAGGCGATAATAGAAATGGTAATAATTCATAGTGGACAATAAAGTCAATAAAAGTACTATATAATACATTTTACATAGGATCGAGCTAGAGCTTAAAGTCTAAAACGCAGCTTTGCTTTACACATGGTTTTAACGTACGTCGAGTACTCACGGTATCCTAAATCATCGATAACAGAGTCCTCGGGATATCGATGTGTCGAGTATGTACACGCAGGATCGTCGGAGTCGCCGATTATTCTTTCCCATCGCGGATAGAAACGTTTCGTTTCGTGGACGTAGAAAAGAGAAAGTATAAGAGTAACGGAAAAAAGAACAGAAAAAGAGAGTAAAGAAGGTAAAAAGAAGGAATACAAAGCCGCGTCGATGTCGATCGACGCGCAGCGACGACGCCGGTATAATGTACAAAAAGTTTTCTCCCGTTCTCCCCCGTCGCGCTTCCTTTCGTGTCTTTTCCCATTTGTCTCTAATACATACAGAGTGGTTGCAGGTCTCTCCATAGTACATAACATAATCCACGTACACACGCCGCACATGCTTCCCACATGCGTGAACACACGCAAGCATACACACCGGGGTGTGTGTACACGTGCATTACGTTACACAGTATGCGGTAATAGATTTATCATTTAAATAAATAATCTTCAAATGCGATAATAAAGTCACTATGTTCATTATACCTATGTATAATATTTATATTCTGTATAATTTGCATTTTTAGATCTCATATTTATATTTATATATTTATATATATATTTATATTTTTTATATATATATATTCATATTTATAGTGTCTTTATTTATAACTATGTATAAGGATATACTTTAAATAACTGTGCTGAGACTCGCAAAGTGGTAACCATTCGTTTTTCGTTTCTAGTTGAATCAAGAACGCGGAGTAGGTCTTTTTATCGAGTACCTTCTCGTTCCTCCACTGATGCAGTGCCTATGGTACGATCCTCGTTATCAGGGCCCTGTCGACTTCGAGGGCCTCGAGGGCTTTGTTGTTCGCGTACTCCTCTTTTGGGACCGTTTCCAGGTCCGTCTTCGATCGGCTGTTTTCCTGACCGATCTACCACCTCTCCTGATCCTGAGAGGCGACCTTGGACAGGCCAAGAAGATCTTCGCGCGCAAGAAGCGGGCGCCGTCTCCTTATCGATACGTTCTTCGGTCCGCAGTTAGGACCCAGTCTCTCTATCGGACACCCACGTGTTCTCCAGCCTCGCTGCTTCTCTCTCCGACTGCTGTGTCTGTTTTCTCCCTGTTCAGTACACCGGGTAGGGCGGTCTGTGCGGCCACAGTGGCGGGATCGGCGGTAGGCTTCCGTTCCAAGATCAAGTGTCCTTCGTGCTCAGTGCGGAGTCCTCGTCCTGGCTACCCGGATACGGCATGCCGAGTTTCGGACCCTGCTGGACTACCACCACGCACTTCCTCATGTGCTTCTCGAGCGTGCTTGGCACCGAGAACGGCATTTCGCAGAACCGGCACTTGTACGTGTCCTTGCCGTGGCGACCGTGAGTTTTCATGTGCCTGGTCAGCTTTGAGCTCTGAGCACACGCATACGAGCACAGCTCACATTTATACGGCTTCTCGCCAGTGTGCGACCGCCTGTGGACCGTCAAATTCGAACAGTTCTTGAACACTTTGCCGCAGTACTCGCACGTGTCGTTCCTCCCGCTGCGCTCTTTCTTCAGCAACGGGCTCGGCAGACCCTGGAGCGCCAGGCTGGACGTGGTGGCCTTGGTCACCTTGCGGAACTCGTTGTTCTCCAGGTAATGGGGACTCGGTAGCCAAAGGCCACCGAAGTCAGGCCCCGAGGACCTGGGAAAACCCTGACCGGAGAATATGTTGGGTGTGGTCGAGGAATTGAAGTTCGTGGGCGACAGCGCGCTGTCTTTCTCTTTGTTATTGTTCAGGGAGTTGGTCAGGTTCGATGGCGACTCCGTCTTGATGAATCCGCCCCGATGGTTCTCCTGCAACGCCTGCCGGTACGCTTCCGAGTACTGCGCGATGTTGCTCAACCCGAACTTCTCCATTAGGTCACCCACCAAGCTGACAGGTTTCTGGTCGACGCGGCCGCCGCTCTCTTCTCCGCTCTGACCCTGAGTGGTGCTCAGATCCTCCGGCGTGTTCTCCTCGATGTCCTCCCGCTTGACTTTCTGCTCGTTCTCCTCCACCTCGTCGAGGTCCATGTTTTCGTCGCAACTGGACCCGTCGTCGGGAACAGTCTCCACGCTGCCTTGCGGACTCGCTGCGCTCAGATTCTCCTGGTGCTCCATCCTCATGTGTTTCCTCAGCTCCCCGAAGCTGGCCACCTCGACCTCGCACACTTCGCACCTGGCCGGCGTCGTCTGACTGTCTTTCACGCTGTCCTGATGGTACTGCCTCTCCTTGTCCCGGTGACTTCGCCGGTGCACGTTCAGGTTCGACTGGAACCGGAACGTCTTGTCGCACATCTCGCATGTGTAGAGCGTCTCGGACGCTGAGTCTGCGATGATGGGAGTCGATGCAACCGGCGGACTAGTTTTCTCGCTGTCGGTCGAATTGTTGTTGTTGTGGTGACCTATCGGGCTCTGGTTGTAGCAGGGCGGCGAGTTCTCCTTCTGATGATTTACATGCGCTATGATAGTGGTGTTGTTGGACGCCGGACTCGGCGACTCGACCGACTGCGTGTGGTTCTGCGCCGGTTGCGGTTGTTGTTGTTGTTGTTGCTGTTGCTGTTGTTGCTGCTGTTGTTGTTGTTGCTGTTGGACGGTGCTCGGCACCGGTACAGCTGGTACCGGGGCAGGGGGATTAGAGTTCGTTGTCGAGTTCCCGCTACTTGGTGGAGCCGCGCCTAAGGACGGGTTAGCGAGGCTCCTTAGGCGCGCCGAGTAAAAATCCAGGTTGGCCTCAAGCGGTGGTGGATGCGCCTGACCGGCAAGACCACGACCGTGGGACATTTCGGCGAGGTTCGCCAGGTTGCGGGCATTGTTCAGCGAGTCCAGGGAGCTGCGGACTAGAGGGTCCCCGAGATTCAAGCCGTCCATGCCTCGTAGTGGGTCACCAAGGTTCTGTAGGTTCCTGGTGGCTGTCTGGAGCTCCTGCAAGCCCCTGTAGCCGGCCAACGGATTCAGAGCCAAGAAGTCTGGCCTGAACATTGGCGGAAAGCTTCGCTCCAGGTGCTGCGGTAGCCTCAGAAAGCTGTGGAGAGGATCGCCGACCAGGGACGCGGATGATTGTAGTTGTTGTCGACTTCCGCTGCTGCCGCTGGAGTTCGTGCCGCCGGAAGAGTTCGTGGACGAGCTTCCTGTCGACTTTCCGCTGAGATTCAGGTGATTCGGCGGGGTTAGATGATGGGTGTGGGTCGGGGTGGGCGTCGGCGGGCTCGGTGCCGGCGTGTTCGACGAGGAGTTCGTGGACGAGGACGGGGAGGTGTACAGTCTGGCGCCGTGGACGCTCTGCACGTGTTGCAGCAGCTCCCACGCCGAGGACAGTCTTCTGGAACACTGGGAGCACTGTAGCCATCTCGGTTCTGGAACAAACGGAAACCCACGAGAGGTTATTTACACGTCCATCTCGATTCGTCGCGGTTCGACGCGAAAGCCGCGATAACGCGAGAGCCAGTCGGATTATCGCTCGGATAGATGATATATTATAGTCGAGGCCCCTGAGTAGCACGGTGCATCGAAAATACGAGGGACATCGTGCGACGACGCGACGCAACGTTTGAACACGTAGACACGGACACGTAGTCGCCGCCCCACTATCAATTTCCGTGGCACCCTTAATTTCGCGGAATCGGGATTGAAAATCGGCCGGGTCCACAGCGGCAGATTGAATTCGGAATTCAAACGGCGCGCCTGTGTCAAATTGCGGCTCCGTCGCGGTGGGGGCTTAAAAATAATATCCCCGAGGAAGATCTTTCCTCCCGATCGCCCGAGGGGCGCGAGGAGCCGAGCGGAACAGCCTGTCGATGGGGATCGGTTGCCGCAAACCGCTGCTGAAACTGACCCTTAACGACTTCTCGAGCCTCCCTCATAGCGCCACGAGGGGCGCGGAGAGGGACGGGTTTTGAATTTCAATGTTTTTAATCCGGAATATCAGATTTTCGGCCATTTTTCACGGTGCCCCGTTATTCGAACGCCTCGCCGCCCGGGGTGTCCGTGGGATTTTATTAATTCGAGGCCACCCTCCGCGAGCCACCGAGAAAAGAGGGCCGAAAGAATACGACGGAGACTCGACGAGATGGCCCCGCCATGTGTTCGAAGAACGACCCTTATTTCGCGGCTTGGAAACGACGTCGAACGTAACCTCGGGAACATATTCGCAGACCCCGCCACGCTTCCGGACACGTTGGGGGCGATCGTGACTTAAATTTACGTCTTCGAGAGGAACACCGTTCCCGAGACGTGGTCCGGGGTCCATGCACATTTTCAAGAGCTCCCCTTCTTTTCCTTTTTTTTTCTCGGACGTCACCCGGTCTCGCGGTCACGGACAAGTAACTGCGCCATTCGCACTTTACGCAAGGAAACGGCCGACTACATAATTTATGGCCTTCAGCGCCGGTATGGTTTCTTCGACTGCTACGGATTATTTCATGTTTCGTCTGGAAACGTTCTTCCTCGCGCTTCATTCCTAATTTTGAATTGTCGTGCTTGTTGTTACACTAAATACAATTGAAGTCTTCGTGAAACGACAATGTCTACGAATTTAAATTTTTTGATAGGATTGTCTTTTACCGACATTGAATCAGAGAAAAAGAATCAGCTTTGAACGAATGATGCAGAGCTATGTGCTTGCTTTTTCTAAGTTTTCCGACCGGAAGTTGTATTCAAGGTTCCGTTAAAGTGGTATTAAAAATCACAAAAGAAGATATCGTGGAATCGACGAGTTTCTCCTTCGGCGATTACAGCATCACAGTCTAGACGTTGTTTAAAAGTTTCCGGTCGAGTCGGACGCACAGCGACGCGAACAGAGCAGTCTGGACGAAGATTAAAAAGTTCGGGGCCGTTTCTCCACATTATGCCGTCCCGGGAGTGACTTAACAAACGGAAAAGAAAGATTGACCGGAAACAAAGGGCGTCGGAAAAATAAAGCACTCCTAATTAAATGGCCGTTCGAGATTGGGGGAGATCTTTGTTGCGCCTGAAAGTACCGGCGAAACGTCTTAAAGTTGAGCTTCCGCTAAATCGGAGTTTACGCGAGTTTCTTCGACTTCGGGCGGAACGGTTCGCTTTCCGAGAGAACAATGAGTCGACGATCGTCGGTAGAGTCGATCGTAGAATTTTTCTAGAATGCGATTTTAATTATGACATTCTCGGGGAAGGATTTTTCCAGTGGACACCTGGAGAACGCAAACCGATGCCCGATACATGAATCACGTTTCCTCGGATGCCAGCGACAATGGGACACGTAAACAATGAATCCTAAATTAAATTAGAATCAAGTCGGAGACGTCAGGCTTATAAGTGATAGGACACCACGCGACAATACACAATGGAACACATATCGCCGGTTGTAACAAGGTGCTAAGTAGAATAACGAGGCTGACGGTGGGCGACAGATTTTTCTTCCCCGCCTCGCTGACCTTTCACCACGATTACGCTTGCGTTTACGCGTCAAGGCGAGGAACGCGCGCGGAATTAGACGGGAAAATGCCATAATCCTATCGAGATGAATCCATACGTTCGTCCTGAAAATGGACCCGAAAATGACTGTCAGGACCTTCAAACGGAAAACACTTCCTCATTCGAATGCTTAGACACAATGGTTCGCTAGGTCGTGGATGGTACGATGGTGTAAAAAATGAGTTTATCAGTTATTCCACATCACATTATTTGTGAAAAATGAATTCATTTAGTGTCAATACTCCATTCCCTTAAATATCTCGAAAAAAGAAATACATGACTTAGATCACTTTCATAATTAGAGTCGCAAATATTAATTTCTTTGATTCATTTGAACAAGACTAGAATAGAATCAGTTAATTGTATTAAATCTTCATCAAGTTCTGCGTAAAATTAAAAAAGTAAAGTTTCGTAATGATTTGAAGAGGTTCTCATTTTTCATATCTCTAGTTTCCTATTCCTAATTTTCGAAATTGGTGAAAAACTCCGGTGCTTGTCCAGCAGACCGATCTCACGAGTCACCGCAAGACCACCAGGCCCCGTAAGAATTAAGAAGACAATAGATTGCCGAGACAAAAGGCCCGGGCAGTGAAAGACGTTCGAACGGGGAACTCCGACCAGAAAAAACACGTAATTCGCAGCGGGCGATCGATTCTCGTTCTTTCCGAGCGGTAAATTTAAGTCGGTCTTCTCGGACTGACCGACGAAGAAAATTAGAAAGCCCGGGCCTCCAAGGACGAGCCACGCAACAAATGAGGGTCATCGAGTGGCAAACCGTGAAAATTTGGCATATTGTTTCACGCGCCCTGGAGCCCTGCGGCGCCCTTCGTCCTTCGACCTCCGGTCCGGAAGTCGAAAATATTGTCGAGTTCCCTCCGTCATGGAAAAAAAAGAGGGGACCCCGTAGACCGCGACGAGATAAGCAAGTGCTCCGAGCATAATAAAGGTGTATCGATTCACGACCGCACGCGCTTTTCATATGCAAACGCGTCGCGGGCGGCCATCCGTTAGGATTATTTCTTTAGATTTTCCGCGATCTTCCATGGGGAAACACCCCCTCGATAGTGGGACGCATCGATCATGATTTATGGAACGAAATTTCTGCGGTAAAAAGTGGAACACGTATACTGAATAACCCGTGAATCGAAAATTAATGAACGGTGATAAATGCGATTGAGTGAATCTGCTTCGCGAACCAGTCTGATTAATGAACGTTTGCGGTACTGGCACCTTTATGGAAAACCATAGCACCCTGTTAGTTTAGAGAAACAATGATTAAGTGAACTTGCGCAAACCTTTTAGATAGAGTTTTATTCCTGTTTTAGCTTCGCAACGAATTATATTTGTACCAATGCATATTTCTTTGTGGGGCAAAGGATTGACGCAAGGTTTAATTTATATTTACAACAACAGCTAACTTTCCTCAGTTTGTTGTATTAGCAATTTTAATTCATATCATTACACGTTATAACTAAGTTCACTCTATTAAAGTTAACTCTGGGAAAGTTGCTAATATAATTTCACGTAATAAATTCTGGGTCCTCTGAAATTTTTAGTCTGCTTCGAAGTTTCTTGGTAAAAATATGAAATCATAGCAGTATGTCATAAACAAGATATTGAAATGGTAAAATACGTAGCTACTGCGAGGGAAGACTGAAAACAATGGAAATAAAGAAAAGTTCCGCCGATACGAAGGAAAGTAGTAGACAGACAAAGACGGAAGATGCGGGTTTCACGTTTGAAAAATCGAAAGAAAAAGATCCGTGTTTTAGAGACGCATTGCTCCGTAATTTTTCGACGTGCTCGACGGACCAAAAGTTGAATTCCTGCGGGGATATCGAGGGATCGAATGCACAATATGGCCACACACGGATCATGGTCCTCCGGTGCTCGCGATAGTGACCGAACGATTTTCCTCAGAAATTGCCCGTCAAATTGGCCCACGCGACGTTTACGGGCAAATCGCTCGGAATGGCATTGTTTAACGACGAGCCAAGCCTTGGTCATCCTACGGATACTTCCTTCCAACCCGTTCACGGGAGATTTCACACGAGACCCAGCTACTCTCAACGAGGGGACACTTTCCGAAAAAGAATTTTCCGAGACGTTGTTTTTCGCCTGATATTAACATCTTTCAAATCCGTTTACCGCGTCTTTAACACTTTCACGGCTACATTAATCATAAATAAATGGCATCACTGTTTTTCTATTAAACATGAAAATCAATTTTTAGTAGAATCTTGTATGTACATCAAATTTATGACGTGTAAGAATCTTATCTTTCCTGTTCTTGCGTTATTACATAATGGAAATCCTAATTAGAAAAATAGAACATTTCATCAATGAGTTTCCGACCGACGCGATGTGAAATTAGCGTGGTTATTATTTCCGCTAGTTGGACCTCTCAGAAATAGTGAAAAACCTTTATTTACGAAATTTGGTTATAATCCAGCTAAAGGTAGCTAAAAGTAGCAACCATCAATTTATTTTTACTGTTGCAAATTCGGATTATCGATTGAATTGAATATTTGAGTTGTCCGACTTCCGCCGACTTCCGGTGACGCATTTAGACAAAGTCCACAAAAAAAGGAATTGTTTAACAGAGAAGTATCTATTTAACCATTTTTTCACGAGAACAATGGAACCAAGGATTTATTGGCAATCGTACTGGCCGACGGTTTATTAAAATGATAGTTGGACCGAGGAAATCTTTTTGCTTTTCAACGGGGCACATCTGCCCCGTCTATGACGTCACGAGACACACAAAGGCCTTTAATCCAGAATGGCGTGTGACAATATTAAAATATCGATTAGCCAACGTATGCGGCGTATGCACTTTGTCCTACGTACAAGGGTTGCACTTAAAAGGGACAACGTGCACGGGATATCGCATCCAGGTAGCTAGATTGTGGGCGATTTTAATCAGCCCCGTCAGCCAGATTATCCGAGAGAATGACCGATTGAAACTCGAGCCGGAATTCCAAGCTGCTGCGAAATTCGCGTGGATAAACTTTTTCCCTGCCAGCCCGCCATCTTTATTCGAAAAAAGTGAAATGGATGAGACTTCTTTAAAATTCTCTTCTTTTCTGCATACAACAAGCAATCATATTTATTTTCTCGACGCATAGATATCTTCTCTTTTAAAATAAACGTACAATTTTTACTTTATTGGCTCGAAAAAAAATGAAGAAAATAATATGTTATTGTACACTAGAATAAAAGTGAGAGCCTCAACACGGAGAAAACATTCTTTCCTGCACATATGTATGTGTTGACCTGGGTTTCCTGGAAGTCAGAAAAAGGTAGCTAATTGTTAGAATGGTCAAACCTAGGCTTATGGGTTGAACGTCCCTCGAGAATCCCACTTTTATGGTGTGTTACCGGTAGTAAAATTATCCCTCGAGTACCGGGGGACTTTGTAGAGGCCTTTTTGCGCAGCAATTCTTAAAATTATGGACCCGTGTTATTGGGCAGAATTTATGTTTTGGAATGACTAGATCGTAAAGCCAAATTACCAGTTTGTTGTTACAATTTTATACGCAATCGACTGAACTCTGCATATCAATTATTATCGAAAGGGTAGAGAGAGAGAGAGAGAGAGAGAGAGAGAGAGATAGAAATATTATTCAAGATCTGCGACGATCTGAAACGACCAAAATGCTTGTGGTCACTAGTCCGCATTGGTAATCGTACCGCATTGGTCAGAAGGATCTCGAGGACCTTTTATGTCCTTGCCCAGTTCAACCGCAAGTATCAAGACTGGACGTTGCCCATTAAATCTGCCTCTGTGTTCTTCGACTCGAACATAAACGACAGAAGCAAGTCAAAAACACAATAGCATTGAAGCTAATAAAATGAAGAATTATATTCACACAAATATCCACTTTCTTATTAATTCATTTATTATTTTTCCTCCTAATACTCGAACACGTTTTTCATCTTACAAACTCCTCGACCTCATCCTCGTTCGGAAACCCATTGCGTCGCGAGTGGAAGGAAGAAACAAAGGAAAAATACATTTGTCTTGGCATTTTAGAAGCGTTGGAACGTTCCGGGAGCACCGTATATTAAAACTTCGGCTTTTTCTTGTCTCTTCGAGCGACGTTTTCATTGTCCTCGTCGAATCTCCTTTCGCGAAGAGGAAGAAGAAGACAAATGGGAGTCTCCGAAGCTAGTTTTCGAAAAAGTCTTGGTCTTCATGCAGGAAGAAGAAACGTGCTGGGTTAAAATGTCAAAAACGAACTTGTCGAACTTCTGTCTAGCAAATTAAGACATTCTTCGCTTTTAGCCGCTGCGAAGAATGAAGTATGAAAGCAACGTGCTGCGAAATGTATTTAAAATGTCTTTAAAACATTTATGGAGCTAGAAGTTAGCGATCATTGTCAGCTTCTCATCCTTACATTTTACGCAAGTCATACAAGAGCAAGACCGAAACGGAACATAATTAAATTATTCTTCAGACTGAACCATAGAATCGAGAAGACTGTTAAAATTGAAGTTAACAGAAACAAACACGTAGATAACGAATGCGCTCATTTTTACACTGAATTGTAAAAAGAATTGTCCAATTGTATCTTCGAATTTTGCAGGACTGGAGGGCTGAAGACAGAGAGAGAGAGAAGGAATAGAGAAAGAAAATATTTGCGCCGTTAGATTTTGAAGTTGACGGAGGCTTTATTTCGCGTTCCTCAAATGCCGCGACGGACGAGGTCCGAGAGGCTCGCAGGACTCATCGAGCAGAGATAAACGAGGCTGAAGAAGGAAACGTCGGAAATCCCGAGGAAAAGAGCGGCAAGAAACGCGTGTGTGCAAGTAACGTGTATTGGCTTTCCCGGTCGCTCTGTGTATCACTTTTATGTCATCCTCGTTGACTTCCTTCCGCGGGGGTGAGAAGGTCTGTGGAAAGAGGACGTGGCAGGGGGCGAAGGGAGAAAAGGAAAAAGGACGGAAGGGCTGCAGGACCTCGAAACCCTGAGATACAACCAATTCGCAAGCAATTCTCGACGCGCCTCGGGCGGTCCACGAAGACGAGACCGGACGGGGGATGAAAGAAAGAAGAAAGTGTAGGAGACGAGAGAGGAGTAGTTTACGAGGGAGGGGGTGAAAGGGGGCATAGAAAATCGTCCAGGGAAAGAGGATCGGCCGCGAACGAGAATTAATATTCCAGACAAACCTGACAGATAGATCAAATCTGCATCTCACCGGGAGCGCCGGTGTCAATTTCGACGGATTATCGCTTCGCGTCTCGCTTTCTTTTTCTCGCCCCCGTTTTCTTCGCCCCCTTGACGCGATCTCCCATAACGTCACTCTCCGTTCTATTTTTTTTTGTCTTAACGCAGCTGCTCGCGGGACAGCCGCGCGTGCTCTCGGAAATGATATCTCTCCTCTCTTCTTTCCTCTCGACCCCGTTAGCCCCCAGGGGGATGAATTTTATTTCGCCGACTCCGAGAATTACCTTTCTTTAGTCCCGTCGATGGAAGAATTTTTACAACTGCGGCCGCGAACTGCTCCGACTCGACGCGTTTTACTGCCTCTTTGGTTAGACCGTGGTTGTAAGTCGTGGTCTACGAATGTTTCATGAGTTTTGGGAGTCACGATTGACGTATCAATCTGGACAATTTTTCTGCAGACAGCGTATGGACTTGAGAAATTGCGACGACTCGATTAATGTAGTTGAAATCTATCTAACCCTTTAAATAGTTATGTATCAGCTGAAATTTTATAGCGACAAGGTCAAAAAGCACGAACAAAGAATTGATACTACTAGAAAAGTGGTCACCAACGGCACGCAAGATTTTCGGGGAGCAAAGGCGCAGTCTCGCAAGAAGATGGTAGCTCCCGATAGAAGTACCGGAGCAGCGGGTTAATTCGGGTCGCGGCGAAGCCACGGCCACCCGCTTCAGTGCCGGTGATTAATGCAAACGATCATAATTACGTAACAGATTGTTGATGCAGCGAGCACCGGTGTCTCTTTAAAATTTCATCACGGTCCGTGAAACTCGTTCCAGCCCCCCTCCCGGTGGCTGGGTCGACAGTTAACCCCATCCGGGGCCAGCTAGAAAGAGAGACAGAGCCAAAGAGAGAAGGAGAGATAGAGAGAGAGAGAGACAGAGACGGCTCGTGCTCATCCCCCGGACTCCGCGTCAGGCTTGTTCCCCAGATAAGCCCCTTTCGTCGCCTTTTTTGTCGTGTTTTTTTGTTATCGACCGGCCACGTCCAAAAGCCCAATTAGAATCGTCCTATTGTCTGGCCACGTGGTCCGCACGAGCCGTGCACACGGACGCATCACCAGTGGATCTCCGTAAGCGACCGCGTTGATATCTGCTTCGAAACTCGTCTCATCTCGTTGCGTGTGTCCAGGTAGAGCAACACGGATCAGAAACGATCACGGGGTACGCGACCCCTATGGACCGTCCTTTATCCGGCTTTTTAGTGGCTTTCCTTTCTGGCCGCGATCGAAACTCTCTCGACGGTTTATCCACGCTTCAAGCCACTCGATTTTGCCGGCTAACTACCGAGGGCTCGTTCGAGCCTGAGTTTGCGGCTAAGTTTGCACCGAACAGTATAGATTAGGGGTGTTCAGACAATTTTTTTTTTTAGTTTAGTTCACAGACAATCTTCTCGTTGTTACAACTTCTTTCAATGGGCAGTGTGCTGGACAGAAACGAATTCTCTTGATAAAGTATTCAATTATATCATCGTTTTCATTTGGGATTACAATTAATTTTAACGAACGAAAAAATAAACTTCATCGTGGACAAGCCGAGAATGTGATCCGAACGTGTGAATCCACGAACAAAGGGTACCCGAGGCCGAGTGTCTAATAAAATTATCATCCCGGCAAAACCTTTTCGAACGAGAGACAATTAAGGCTGAACGAGTCTCGAGAACCGGGAGGGGGTCATTCCGGCGAACGTAATAATATTTACAAAAGTGAGAAGACGCTAATTGTAAGAAGGAGGGGGCGGAGGAGAGGGCAGTGACTCTCATTGGAGCGCGGTCGCGCTCTTCCTCCCCTTCCCTTCTCTCACTCTGTTCTCCTCTCTGCGATGCAAAGCAGGCCGCCACGTCAATTTGCACAGGTAAGCACTGAGTTAAGAATCTCAAAGGCTGTGCTTTCAATTCATCAAGGGCGTCGGGCCGCATGAATTTCGTTTGAGGCAGGCGCCGTTTCTTTGAAGTTAATCGGAGTAAACCGCCGCGATCGCGCTCCGGTGTCGATTCGTCGACGAGTGGGTGCGAAATTAAAGCTGTCCCCCCCACCTTTATGTACCCATGAGCCGCAATTCCGCGTGCAGACCAGCAAACCCCGCCACCATTGTTGCCGGAAATTCCTGGACCGCGGCGAAGTCAAACAACGGGCTAACGAATCGATTTTGGACGATCAAACCGCACCATAAAAATCACGTAACAAACGTAAATTTGCCTCATCGAATTTTCACGAACAACGCACACACAGTCCATGTCCTATTGAAAATCAAATAATCTGGGAAATCGATTCTAGACACACCTAAATTGAAAGCTAGAATCACGTTTCGAGTAAAAAAATCGAAGAACGAGCTAAAATCTGAAACATCGACTCTAGACATAAAGGTGACGAGAGAAAAACACTGAGGTCCATAAACACTCCATCCTAACTTCTCCTCTCATAAATCTTCACATCTTCACGTAACTGCGGGACTTCCCCAGGAGCAACCTCTATGTTCGATTTACGATCGTTCGCAGGTAAAGTTTTTGCCGTCATTAGTCCCATCCTTGACCGTTTCTAATTTTTGGAGACCATACGAACGCAGCGTGCGTGGAATAGGAGAACGGGAAGGCCAGTAAGAGCAATAAAGAGATTTAAAAATAAACTATTAATCTTCAACAGTATGAAAGCGCAGCCTGGACGTTCTCGCCGTTGGAATATGACAATGTGGCCAGCGATAAAAAGGGGTCAGACACGGGGGTAACAGAGGTGGGGGGAGAGGTAGGTGGACTATGGGGGCAGGTTCACCCCAATCCCCGAGCGGGCTCTTTAAATTCAAAAATCGAATCTACCGCTGTATTGTTCGTGCTCGTTGAACCAGGATCGACATCAGATGGCAGCCAGTAACTGTACTTTAAAAACTCCCTTTTCTCTCGTTCTTTCTGTCGAGACCCCCTCTCGACCGGCGAATTCGAAACCGTAGTTTCCGACGCAGATGACAGTGTGTCCTACGTTCTACTTTCTTTCTCTTTTTTCTACGCAGCTCAATTTACGAAAATGTTTCGTTGGGAGAATGCGAACGAACAATGGGGATGGACAGGGCGCGATATACATATAAAAATCTAGAACACAGTTTGAACGGTTATGGTGGAATTTTTGCGAGAATTGCTCCTGTCACGGGAGCGTTTCGTGGGCCGCGGAACGCTTCATAAGAATATGAAAGTCGCGGCGAGCATTTGTTGCCGGAACCCAGACCCGGCTATATTTATAGAGGTTGCCTTGACTCGGGAGACCCACGGCAGAACTCAAAGCGGAATATGTCAAAACATCACGACAACGCTTTGGTAGCACGTGCCCCGGAGCTTTCATTGCGTGTCGGCGTCAATTAAATTCCCGACGTGAACCCGCAGCAATTAAAAGTACTCCGGGGCTAAACGCTCATTCATCCCGCGGAATGCGAAACTATGAAATATTGATCGGAATGTGATTAATGAAACGCGGAGAGACCGTCCGTGGAAAGGTAAATAACGATTCCAACCGAGAGAAAGGTTGGACAGACGATCCTCAATGAATTCAGAGAATCGTAAACTCAAGAAACCACGCGGAGGATTAAAGTTCGTCGTTTAATTTCCACCTCTTGTTTCGACTACTAAGAAACATCGAACGGTCGGCTAATCGCTTTGTGCTCGAAGCTTTTGATTGATCGTTAGCCACAGGTGCATAGTCATTTTATTGTCGCTTGTTCTTTCGATACTTGAGATGAGCTTAACTTAAGCGTACTTTATAAAATGTAGCGGAACGTTTTTACGGTTTTTAGAAGACTTTGTCATAGAGTGGCTTTTAAACATTCGGTACATCCCATTCGACTTCTTAATTGCAGGTAATAACAGTCGCGCAAGAGGTGAAAACTTTAGTCTAATTAATCTGTTTAAGCATCAAGGTGGTAAAGTTTTGTTCGACTTTTTAATGGACATTATAAAACCATAGTCATGGCGCATATGTTACCACTAACGGTCGCAGTATGAGTAGCAGTATGTATGCCCAACCCCATTCAATCATTTCAGATTCACGACCGGGCTGTACGTCTTTATGCATTGACAGGGCATACAATCTGAAGCTAATCGCAATTGTATAGACTCATTTTATTTCGTGAGCAATATTTACTTCCTTAAAAATGTCCACGCAATGTGATTTCGCGCGAAGATAACAATAATATTTCATTGAAATGGAACTTGACTTTGCAAAACCCTCTAATCAATGATAAAGAAAATGCGTAAAAATTGGCATCACTCGAATATAGAAAATGATGTCCGAAATGTCAGCTGTCAAGATATACCATGATTTTGCGATTTAAAATAAGGATAATTAATAACATATGGAAGCAATGCCATCTCTACACGAAAAATGAAATTACCGAAATACGTGAAATTTTGCAAACTCTGTTCGATATCGTCCGTACCCTTTATGGTTTAGGGGTTAATAAAACCACGAAAGCGACGTCAACATTTCTGGATCATCATCAACTGCTTCAGACTATCATCTTGGAGTGTCAAAGATTGTTTTTGAAGACGCATGCGAATCGTTCGTCAGCGAACCACGAGAATAATTTGGACGGAGGATTTTCCGTCGGGGGTAGGAAACGCGAACGGGTCACGGGTTAAGCACCGCGATAGTAATTAACCTCGGCGGAGATAACGAAGTAGACAGACGGGGACTCACCAGAATTGACTGTGTTCGTGTCCGCGTCGACGGACTCGATCTTCTGCTTCTTCGGGAGGTCCTCTTTGTCCTCGGAGGTCTCTGTCCGTCTTTTGGGCGTCGAGCTGGCGCTGGCTTTGAGCTCGATCGGACTCCCAGCATCCGGTCCTGACCCTTGAGGGGTCGGTGGACTTTCCAGTCTGCCCCCGCCTCGTTTGTTGATGGGGGCGGATATGCTGGGCACCGAGTTCAGCTTCGAGTCCTGATCCACGGTCTTCAGGGCGAGGGCGTCTTCCGGATCGGAATCCTCCGGAGCCGCCGTCGCCGATGGACTATGGCAACCCTGAAGCGTGCTGCGACAGTGGTTCACCTTGTGCTCGATGAACCGCACGATCTCGCCGAGGGGGTAGGACGCCCTGCAACCCCCGCATTGGACGGTGTCTGGGGAGGTGGTACCTTGCGAGGTTTCCGCTGCAACCAGAAAAGTCGAACAACCTTTTCAGACAACCCTATCTTCAATCTTTCAATCAGATGTTGTTGTATCATCCTGTGTACATGCAATCCATTAATAGTTTATCTGGACTTTACGCTAAACCACCACCGGTCAAAATGACCGTATATTTATTTATGACATAATGTTCATTTTCTTGGGTAAAATTAAGATATCGAATTTGAACGATTTAATGAGAGATGAATTAGGGACATTATCAAATGAATAAAGTGTGACGATTTCCAACCGTGTTGAAATATACAAGACGCAATTACATGAAATCAATTGTATATAAACCTCTACGGGATAAGGCGAGAAATTCGATAATGACAGATGGGAATCTGAACGGGGTGGATTAACAATTAAATGCAAGAAAAATCGATAATCCAATATTCCCTGACACAATTCACGCCGGAATCTAATTCTTTCACCCGGTGTGAAGTATGGCGGTGCTTGCACGGTCAAGAGGACTCGCGTTTGCGCGCTGGCCATTGGTCAATCAAGCTCCGCCCCGAAAGAATCGAACGGAGTCCGCGCACAGAGTGAAAACTGTCCACGGAAAACCGCGTCGAAATTGAACACCGTACAGAAAAGCCTAATCGATCGAGGAAAACGAGTATTGACAGCAAGACACAATGGAAAGAAGTAAATTCATAAAATGGCATGAAAATACTTTCAATTCTAGAGGTGTCTGGTGAAATTAAGAATTTTCAGAAACATATACAAGAATATAAATATTTTTTACCTCATTAGGGGTTGTAAAATATTCGAAAGCAGATCAAAACCTTATGAAGCTTATTTGAACATTGTACCTGGTTTGATTAAATGAAAAATGCTACGAACGCATGGATATTCATGAGTTTTATCGATTATTTGCTGCCACGGGTAGCAGACGAAACGAGGAGGACAATAAACGCTTTTCTTATTTGAGGGGGTGATTCTCGATATCTCGACGGCGGCTTGAGTCGAGGGAAAGATCGATGTATGAAACCATGCCAATCTCTATGTTAATGGGCCGAAGTATGAGGACGGGGGCACGGAAGAGCCGCAAGAATCTCCGGCAGAAGGTCTGCTCGAGGACACTTAAAAGTGAATTGTTACGTCTGCGGCTGACCCCGGGACCTTCGCCCACTCCCGTTCGCCGGCGACGGGGGTGAATTATAAGACTTGCGTAGAAGGAAATTAGATCTCTATATCAGCCGCGGGCGCTTTCCTCCGAAAGCTAACCGAATTTCCCTTTCTGTTGTTTGGCCGGTGAACGCGCGAGCGCGTGCTCTGCGAACGCGCGCGCGAATCGAGTCCGTGGGTACGGATTTATACGCGAGCCGTGATTTCATTATGAAACGGCGACCCGGTATCGCTGGGAAATATTCGGGAACGGATCCGCGATCTTTCTAGCACATCTCCTCTCTGTTCGCTTGTAAATTTTCTGTACGCCGCGCGGGGACCCCGGATTTTACTTCATCCCGGTCGCCGAGTCAGAATTTTCCCCCCGCCGCGTTTCGAAGCCACGTAAACGCGCCGCATTGTATTCCGTCGTTTAATTAATCGCATATTGGTCGTGGAAAATGTTTTTATGAATGGCGATGGCAATTACGGTAATAATATGAAATATTAATACGAGCGTGGCCACGGTTTGCTTTAAATGTACAATGTAAGAGAATTTATTAGCGATTTTAGAAACCTCCATTGTCGACGCCTTTGTTCCATTATTTTGACATACTAGCTGATAATCTTGCACTCGATTTTACACGAGGAAATACGTTTCGCAATCCACCGAAAGATATGTGAAGTAAATCAAATTATTGAAGCAATCCGAAATGAAAATTCAGACTGGGAGACTGGAATTTCCTGAATCAATTTGATCAATGCGTTTGAATAGAGATTCCTTTATGAAAGTTGAAAGTACACATCTTTTAGCCTAGTCCTATACAGTGTCCCATTATTAGTCACCGATACGGATCGCCAGTGGCACAATAATAACTGAAAAAAGCACGGTCTATAGAGCAACATCTCCCAAAAGCAATCAAGATAAGCATCGTCGTTCTATACGCCTCGAGCTGCCTGTCACCGGAAGGACGCGTACCTGGGTGCAACAGGAAGCGAGATAAATCCTCGGACACAATTGCGCCCAAAGATCGATCCATCGAGATGCAGCGCGAGATCGAATCTGGAAAAATCAGCGAGAAAAGGGACGCTTCGCAGCGCCAACAAACTACGCCGGTGCACGAAATTGTTAGACACGACCCAGAAGAGTATCCACTGAAGTATTTTTATGATGGGGACCGGGCACAAACAACCTATTGTTATTTACATTAACGATTGGGTGGGTACTCGAAGTGTCAAAGTTAGACAGTTTTTAAATGATGTGCATTTTTTGTTGAAAAAAAGCATGAGAACGAGCACAGAGTATTGACTTCAGGATTTTCGGGGTACCTGGCGCGGAGACAGTATGAGGCCGTTAGCCCAACAATTTTAAAGTGTCTCGTAACGTCGTGCACAGTAGCAGCGAAGGAGAAATTCCGAAACAGAGGGTACACGAACTCGGGTAGTCGCAGATTATGCGAAGGGGGGAAAGTAAAGTCCAAGAGGCGATGAGAGAGAGAAAGAAAGAGAGAGAGAGAAGGACGGAGGGGGGCAAAAACAGCGATCGTAGAGGCCGCGGACGGCAAAAGAACGAGACAGCGACCCGGTTCTGAATGGACGTTCGGGTCCGTTATTCGCCTACGATTCAAAAGCGCTCGGTTAGAAACAAGAGACGCGCGACCGGTCGTTAACGACAATGGGCTTTTGTTTTTTCGGGGGCAGATGTTGGATCTGAGTGCACGGGACGCTGCGACGGGGTACGAGAGGAGAGAGAGCGATAGAGAGATAGAGAGAGAGAAGCAACCCCCGTTTCAGAGATCCTCGGGGCCCGTGCGGGCCTCGAAGGTGCGCGAAGGAGGACCCCAGGACCGACACGTGTCTCCTCGTCACTTCGCCGATCTCCCTCTCGTGTGCGGACGCGTGTGCGCTTGTGTCTCTCCTCTCCTCTCCTTGTGCTCTCGAGCGAACCGTGTCTCTCCTCCTTGTAACCTGTCCGCAAACCGGTCGAAAGGAGATATACTCTCGCCGCCCCAATCGGGTGTCGTCGGCTGCTTATTCATTTAGCAGCTTCCTGCTCGGCACGTTCCCGTTTGTTGCAAAATCCGGAACGTTCTGCTCCCCATCAAGCATTTAACAGATACCTGGTGTGGGGGTGGAAACGTGGCCTTTGCTGTCTAGTGGTCCTCCCTTTCAATATTTCCGTTATAAAACAATTCCTTAATTATTTTGATAATAGGACTTTCCTGAGATTGAGTACGTTTGATTTTCTTTTAGGAGTGGCAAGTAACAGCCACCCAGCTTCACCCTCATCTCACATTTTGATGATCTAACTTTCCTGAAATTGGGTACGTTTGATTTTCTGTTAGGAGTGGTAAGTAACACAGCCACCCAGCTTCACCCTCATCTAACATTAGATTAACTATTCGAATGCTAGTCTCACAATGTTTTGTAATAAAAGAGATCATGGCGTTTTAGTGGCCAAATTAAAACGTAAACTGCAACGAAATACGGTACATTTCTGAGAGATCGGGAGAATTGCACTGCCTCCCGGAGAGCTCCTTAATATCCTTGTTTTTGATTCGATTCCTCCGTATCCCTTATCTGGCAGAAACCAGAAACAGAGTGGCCACGGGGATACGTAGGAGGGAGGAGTGTGTATCGTGTATAGGAGACCGCGAATAGTCGAGAAAAGATAACATAAAAATACAATATTGCTCTGCGAATGTAAGTTGGATTGCTTACAAATTGGCCCATACATCTGTAATGCCTCGATCACTGTACCCGCGTGGCTCCCTTATTGCCACAGACTTCGTAATTTCCATCTACGAGTGGGGCAGATACGTATGGGAATCGTTGAAGGACACGTCCTGAGCTTATTAGTTCTCCACATTAATTTTCTTTCCTCCGCTCTCCATGCAAGACGAAACGTCCGGAACAGTGAATCTGACGATGGACGCCAATTACTCGGTATCGATTTCACATCGACTCGTCAATCCCGAATTCAGTCCACTTCGCAATTATTTGCACCCTTTTCTAAACACTCCCTTCTCTTCTCGTTATTTTATAGTTCCAAGCAAACTCTATATTGAATATTAATACAGTAGAGGACGGCATGAATTGTGCTTTATTTTCGCGTTCATTTCTAAACGCATTACATACCAATAAAACTATTCTGAAAATTATTTCTACTGAAAATTAAATTTGGAATTTACGATCCCAATTTCAGTCAATTTATTATTGAAATATCTCACTGATCCATTGCTTCATTACATGTTTCAAGAAAACATTCTGATTGCGAAAGTACTATACGAGATCATAGTTTCAAATAAGTCGTGTTCAACAGTATAGGCTTAAATAATTTACAGATTTGATGTCTATACAAATACTGTTTGTTAAACAGTTCCCAAATCAAATGGCTCGCTGAAATGATCAGAAATCAAACATCGAATTACAAAAATGCACCTCGATGTCACGAACGTTGGCGAAACACGAGAATGATTTTTTCCCAACACATCTGTACCGGCGATACAAACGCGGCCAACACTGATAAACTGACGGATATCCCGAGGCGGTTTCCTTGTTAGGACATCCGTCCTGTCAAAACGTCCAGAGGACACATCGAAGCAATTGAATTACGATCATCCCCAGGGCGAGCTCCGACCGTAACCAATAATTCCATTATCCATTAGTATTGGGTCGCAGCAATTTCCTTCTCCGACCGAGGCATCTAACGCGCCCCGTACGTGGCAGCCACGAACCACGCGAAATATAGAAACGGATCAAGAAACTGATAGATTCCTGGCACACGTCACAAAACTATCGAACCGTTCGACGTCGACGGCGATAGGGGCCCGTCGGTCGAGTCATTTCGAAACCGAAAAACGTCTCGTTTCGCGTCATTTCGCCCGAAACGCTCGCAAAATTTCGAAACCGAACGCCGAGCTCTGCATAGATAAACCCAAACAATTCACTGTAAAACGTTGTAAAATTTCTTGTTATAACAGAACGACAAAATTCGTTCTTTATAATCATATGAATTTCGAAAAATTCTATTTTTTGGTAGTTGGAATCGATGTACTAACACTTTATTTGTTTGAATTATTTCTAGTACATCGTGCAGAAGATTCGAAGTGTTATTTGCAACGATACCTAAGAATTGATTTTAGTGAATCTTTTGAACAGAAACAGCTGTGATTTACATCTAAAGATTTATCTAAGTAAATTGGCTCGATAGCAATTTCAGTCCTAAACCAACAAACCACCTGAAGTAACAATCTAATCACTCCTTTCGGAATTCGTATTAAAAGACAGACTTTGTATTATCGTTTTGTGCAATACAGTGCATCAGAAGCGCATTAATATACAGTGTTAATTTGAATATCTCTCGGAACTGTCGCCGTCCAAAAAACCGTGCGCCATAGCCCTACCGCTAAGGGTTGAAGCCATCAACCGCCATCAATCGGTAATTAGGTTGCCTGCAACGATCTCCGTAGCATCGCGCGTATCTCTAACGAGAATTATCGCGCGAGCTTTCGTAACGCGTCCGTACGTTTGCAGCCGATTTCCCAATCACGTCTAGAAGCTGACGGTTCTCAAAACACGGAGAATTATCCAGTAGGCAGTCGTTCCGTTCGTGTTGTTTACCTTCGGGCGCCATTGAGCGTGGCTGGAATCCGACGGTGACCATCCAGCCCTTCACGCACACTGATCGTCAACGATCTTGATCACGATCACGTGAACGCGAGCATACACGATCGAAGTTCACCGAGCACAGATCATTATTCGATTTCGGTCGATTTCCGAGATTCGCCCGGCTAGACACGAATTTAAGGTAGCATCAACGGCGAGATCTGGATTCTCCCATGCTCGGATGCTGACTGGAGCATCGGGGCACGCATGGGGCCGGCCAGGGGCCAAGGGCCCCGACAGGATATCAAAGGAAAGAAAGGACCTACCGGCTCGTCGCGTCCTTCTGTGGTGGGGGAAATTTTTATACGAAACCCCCACTTTTTCCCGGGATCTTTCTCTCCCTTTTTCCCTGCGCTACGTTTCGCCCTTTCTCCGCGCCCGGAAACCCCATCGGCCCTTTCGACTTTCCTCCAGGGGTGAACAGTTTTTAACCCCGAGGAACGAGTTCGCTGGTCCGTCGGAACGAACCTACCCCACAAAGGATCCAAAATGGCGTTCATCGTGCACATGGTTTTTTTCGGCGACGACCCTTACCTGCATCGGGAACGCTGCGCGCCTCGATGCGCCTAAGGGAGGATAATGAAGAAAAAAAAGTTGACCCTCACGATCGAGAAAAAATCTAGAGAGCCGTTTTGTGGATCGCGATGTGGATCGAGCTGTAGGACTACTAGGTGTGCTCCTCTCTCTTGTACCCGCCTATTTTACGGAAGCTTTTCTTCTGTATCTTTGATCGTTTTCTCTTCTAAAGGACGCTCCTATGAAGTCCTTAGAACACGAGACCAGACCTAACGGGTACTGGCGCTCGAATGGAATCGGGGTCACGGATGTATAGTCCTCAAGACCGATCAGGGTGAATGCATGGGGAGGGGGAGCGGCAGGAAATTTGTATTTTAGTATTCTTCGATAGAATTTTGTAGTAGACTTAAAAAGATTATGGAATAATCGTCGGCAGATAATGTCTGAAAATTGCATTTGCGATACATACACGTAAATAATTATTGATTTAAGTAATTGACCAGAGATTCCACAATTTCATCCCTGTTCTTGACGGTTAAATGCCCCAGATTGTTTACTGGTTCATCGCAGAAGTCGCGATGAAAAACCGTTTTGTTGCAGTTTAATTTTCGCCAAAATTACGAATTGCGCGGATGGCTTCAGGCAGCCGATTCGCAAAAGCATGAACGGAAAAACCCGTCGGCGTAGATCGAGTTCGCCGACGAATCCGACGAGTTCGAAGTTGAAACAAGCGCCCTTTCGCGGGCCCGGTCGCGATTCTGGGTAACGTTTTCGGAAACTCGAGTTTCGCCGGCAGAAATTCGGCGGAACAACGGTCGCAGAGGGGAGGGGGGTGAACAGGGGTGGTGTGGCAGAGTCAGCGGGGAGGACCCGGGCGGGACGGTCGCGTTAATTCTCGCTCGAGAAAATTCGCGCGATCGTTAATTATTTCGCGTGACATGCTTCGGCACTTGGCGCGTTCGCGCGTTGTCAAAAGTTTGCATTCGGATGTTTTGCGGCGAGCGAGCAGCGAGTTTCGCGGGGGACGTTTTGAATAATGTAACAACGAAGCTCTCTGGCCCTCCTCCACCTCCGCCTACTCCCCTCTTTCCTCTCTTTACCACGGAACTTTCTAATTAACCGAGGCCGGCCGTGGCGAAAGAGAAAACGCGTCCGGAGAAGAGCGAGAGCAAGATAGAGACTGCGAACGGATTCGGGACGATCGAGGGGATGGGTGATCAGGGGAGGAAGGGGGGGGGGGAAGAAAAAGAGACGGCGAAACACGCATCGACGTGCCCGTGCCGGACAATAAAAGAGGCCTCCATGGTGTTTCGTCGCCGCGTTCCCCATTGGCGATCCCGCGCGGCCGTTGTTATCGCGGGTTCTCATCGTTTGTTTTCCGGTCATTGTCGAGAACGGGAACGGCAAGTGACGCGTGCCGTTTCGCGGCTACCGGAAAATTTTTACGCTCGCGGAATCGAGAATAGCTGACTTCGATCCGCTTCGGGAAGCCCTTTGCGTTTCGCCGGAAGCCAAATTGAACTTCAAAAAGCGCGACACAAAGGTGTGCATGCTCGTTCGCGAAGTCGACGAAAAAATAATTTCGCCAGCGAAGTCGAGACGGTTGACAATTCGCGAACGCTGCGAAAAACGTTACCGTCGGATTCTTGACTTCGGTTTCATGGCGCGGCGCCGCGCGACTCGATTTCCGCGATTGGCCGCGTCGCGTCGAGACGTTCCCAGGCGTCCGCTGCGCCGCCGGAGTCGAAGTTTTCGACTCCCACGAAAGGTGAAAACTCGGCTCGCCTCGCTCGGCTGGCAAAGGCCACGCACGGTCGTGGAACGTCGACAGGGACGTGACAGGATGTCCCGATGTGGATTTGGTAGACGCTGCTGCTGGCACGCCAGCTGGACCCGGCGCGTCCCTCTCTAACTGTACCCACATGATTTATTTTGATGAAAAAATCAGGAAAGGGGTTTTCCTTGAAAGAAACCGTGCCGCGATTGAAAAGGGGGACGCGGGACACAGGTCAAACTCTCTAGGACCTGTTTGGCCGTTTCTCAATGGACAATGTCCTGCTGCCCGGCTACAAAGGACCCCCGGGACTAGAGATCCTCCCACGATACGCATGTGGAGCGACGATAGAGAGAAGGATCTAACCCGGCCGAGTGGGAATCCACCGGGGAAAGAGAAAGACGCCGCACACCGTATACCCATTCACAGCCCGTGAGAACCAGATTTCATATTTCTCATAACCGTCCGTCCGGCCGACCGCGGAACGGATAGAGCCTCGCAGTTTTCTAGCCGGTGTGCATCCTTTTCGATGGATAAAGACACGAAACTCGGGCCCCGGTCAACCGACGCGATCTCTCTCAACCCGTCTGTTTGGAATCGGCCACCTGAGCGCCGGACACGCTTTGTCTGGCCACCTTGGTCAATTTACCTGCTACAATGAGATTCGACTGCGTCGTGGGAAACACACGCTTTTCCCCGGTTATCTGATGGGCACCCGCAAAATGCGGAATGCTTCAGGAAAGCTGCTCGAATTTGAAACGTGTCGCTCCAAGCTGGAATCGAAAATTGGGTGCAGGGGAGATGTTATTTGCAGATAGATCATTGAGATGCTTTAATTGAGTCTTCTATGGATGTAGATATATTTGCTTTGGATTTGTAGGATACTGATGTTGAGTTTGAAGTCGAAAATGCTGGTTCAGTCTTGTTTCATGGAGAAAAGGAAGGCCAGTACTTTAGGCCAATTCGTCTCGCAGCAACCATAATTTTTTTTCTGTTCACGGGGAACAGCATCCCGAGCTGCACCGCGATTACACGAAATTCATTCCACTCGATAAACCATCAATTCGAGAATCACGCAAGCGATAAATCGATCTATGACAGATCGTATCAATTCCGAGATCCCTTTGTCATCGAGTGTTTCGTGCACGTAAAGAATACTCGCGAAGCTACTTGTGCTACGTCGAGCATTAAAATATTTGTTGAATTTTCTACTTTAAAATCGTAATGAAAAATCGTGTATTTAGATCTGCAGATGAAATCTCCCGAAGGTTATTAAGCATTTTATCTAGAATCTGAGCCATATCTTCAGCGATGTTCTTCTATACAATTATTTTTACTTCAGTAGATCTCTTAAAGGACTGCGAACACTTCCCTTCAAGCGCGCTTAAAAAATCATCCAATTATGAAGATTAAATAAGAAGAAGCGAAATTAACTCCGGCTCTCCGATTATCATCCAGTTTCAATTTAATTCCACACACGAGGAGCATTAAAAATGTATAGACACATGAATTATGAATTCAGAGATACATGGCCCGATGAATAATTCATCACAATTAACCAACATCTTTCCTCGTCCTCGACGACAACGTCAAAATGGTCGCCATAGTCGCAATCGTGGCCGACCTCGGCTTCGATGCGGGTCGCAGAAAAACTCGTGACCCCTAATTTCTTTTTTTCACACCGTTGCTTCGGGATCCCGTCGCGCAGCGTCCCGCGGATCGGCCACGCAATTGGTCCAGCCGGGCACAATGAATTATCTCGGACAATCCTACTCTCCTCGAACCCCGGGTCGATTTTTTCGAAAAAAAGAAAAGAGAGAGAAGAGAACCGTCCCGCTGAGCAATTTTACCGGCGACGGCCAATCAGACGACGACTCGCGAAAACCGGCACGCCACTGGTCGAGAGAGCCCAGGCGTGTTGACGACGTTCCACAGCCGGTTTTTCTTCTTCTTATTCAATTTCCGGATCAGCAATGGCCGGACATGACTCCGAACGGTCCCGCGTTTTGTCACCTTTATCTCATTGTACGCGTCCTCTCGCCCGTTACTTTTCACCTACTCGGTGCCCGTCGCTCGTCAAAGCAAATATCCTGCGAGCTGGTCGCCGTCGCCGTGACCCGAAAATCGCGTCTCGAATCGCCATTTCCGCTTCCGGTGCGAAACTGCCGAACGAGCGTGGACCGCACCTCGGGATTTGCGCAAGCGAGTCGGCTCTCGTTCGTTACTCCGCGGATAATCGACTGCTTTTTCTTTGTTTCTGCTTGTTTGAGCATTGTCTTCGATGACGTACGCTTAGCTTAGTTTTTAACACGTTTACTGCTAAATCATCGGTGAAAATTCTACAAACTTGTTACTATATGTATAAATAGTAGACTGGTCAAAGAGGCTCGTTTCAGACCTTTCTTTTGCAAGCGTTTATGTTATCGGTAGACTGCTAGTTTTATGCATTTACAGCATGGACTGCCTACGTATGACACATTCTATTAGAAAGTTTAGGAGAATTTAACGAGGCCTTTGCTTTATTACAGCCTAATAAAGCCACCGACAGGATGAATAAATTTTTCTTCAATCACACTTTAAAATTATTCGATAAAAATTTATAGATGCTTGGAAGTCCGCAATCCGGTAGAAATGGACAACGATAGCTATTACGATACTGGACGCCGCATAAACTTTCACTTGACAGTTTTCTAGATCCCACGAACATTTTGTGGCAACAATAAACTGATCCATCTGCAATGTACAGCAGAGTAGACAATTTAAAACCACTTAAATCATACGATATTAACCACAATTGTTTAAAAATTGACCATTATCCCGTGACACGAAGCAACCCGTATTTTCGACTGAACCAAAACAGAATCCGGAAATGGGTAGATTTTTAGCCGAAGGAGCGCACGGGGGTTAATGAAACCAGTTTCCGGAGGACACCGAGGCTCCGACACACTTCACAGTCTCCGCATTTCCCTGACATAAGCGACTGGTTCGTGAACGGGGAAACCGAATCCATCGAACACCACGAAAATCCTCAAGGCTACGCCATTACGGAGTCTCCTCTTTCCCATTTAATTACACGCCGCTAGGAGGGCGAGGCTCCCCGTAAAGTGGCACCCCGAAGTAGCGTTCAAGTTCCCAAAGTTACGGCGTTCCCAAACGAGCGCGTATAACTGGCTCGCGGGCGTTCCGAGCCGTGCAGAGCAACTCGACTCGACTCGACTCGACTCGAGAGTCAAGTCGACTCGGAAACGGCCGGAAAATCTAAAAACGACTCGCGTCCACCCTGTTCCTCTGAACTTGGTCTCCAGAAAGATCCTATTTATAGGAGGGCCGAATGCACGCGCGTGTCTCCGCTCGCGCATTGCACCATAAAGCCTCCTGTACACGTCGAAACATGTTACGATGCATTGGCATCTAGGCTTTGCTGCAGCGGCTATGGTTTGCTTCCTCGTTCGAAGCAAATTTTTCTTCTCAGTTATCATTTAATTATCATTCGATTGTCCAATTTCTAGCGAATTAATTGAATGAACGAAAGATTAACGTGTCTACAAGAAGTACCTCCAAAATAATGTTTCAAAAAATTGATAAATAAAGTACTGAATGGTCCTAAACGTCATCACGTTCTATAGTTGTAAGAATTTTTTAAGTGGTAAGAGTTCTGAAGTGCACCGCGACGTGTCTGGACGTGTGTGGGGGGTTTAACGGTTGTGGCCAGGGCCAAGGAAACGCAGCGGGCGAAAATATCCGAAACGACGTCGGCTCGAGAGAAGACGCCACCTGACCCGCTGCAGGCGAGCCTTGAACGAGACCTTTCGCGAAGGAGGAATTTAGACCGCTTCCTATCGGAGACACCCTTTCCAGATAATGGTCGGAGGAGCGGCGACGTGATTGCCGGCTCGACGCCGGAAGGGAACTCGTCGATAATCGATCGCCCGGGAAAATACTTTAATTCCGGGAAGAAAGCGCCCCACGGTGACCCCTGCCAGGTTCCGCGGGCTTGACTTTCTAAATGCTGAAATGCTCGCCCGATTAGGTTATGACGGCGTGTGGACGCGTTACCGTCCTCCAGGATGAACGCGAGTCCCTTGTGTCGGGGAAGTTAGCTCGGCGCAAGTTGCGACAAGTGATGCGACGAGTTCGCGGGTACTCTCTGCAAGTGTATAGGAGTAGTTGCGAGCGAAATAAATAATTGTTGGATCATGCCTTGGGTGTCGGCCCTCGTTAGAATGTAGTTTCTGGTACTGCAAGATCATTTGGTGGAGCGGGAATTGATGCTGAAGGGCTGTTTCTTTCTTGACGAATTGAGACGAGTGAAATAGGAAATAATCAACGTGATCTTAATTCGTAAGTAACAAGCAGACAAATTTCTATAGATGTATTCGTGCGACAGATTTTGTACGAGGTACACAATTCTTTTACGTAATTTTCACAAGGTAATATTTGTTTCGGAATAGCACGAGAAGCCTAATTATTTATAATCTACAACCAGCCTTGAGGAAGCAAGGGTTTATCCGGCCCCGCGACAATGGCCAGGCGAAATGAGCGAATACGTCCGTCCCTGATGCAAATGGGTCAATCAATCCTTCAAACCTCGATAGCCAGTTCTCTAAAAGAGCAGAAAGAAAGCGTAACAAGTTGACCTTTCAGCTATTGATAAAATGTCAACCGCAAAAAGGGAACGATCAGGCCGCTGCTGGAGGAGAGGCTATGTTGATCCTCATTGGCGCTGCACTCCAAACAAAGAAGCAATGCAGCCTCTAATGTCTATCAAACTCGGTGACAATCCTGATCTAGCGAGCTCACGCTCGAACAATTTGAAGTTTGAAAAGGAGGATCTTAATCAATCCCTTAACCCCATCTATACATCAAGTCGGATTGAGAATGAAGATTTTGAATAGAAGAAATCGAAGGAAAAGCAATTTATTTATGATAACCATTTCTCGCAGAAATTTCTCGTACAACGCAGAACAAAAATCTCGATTTGATTTTTATAAGATTTTATTGAATTTGATTTGTACTAATTCTGAGTTTTACAACCTGGTACGACTTAATCGCGATAAGAAGGGTCGACTGTGTGTGCTTAACTATAAAAATTCGAAAAGTGAATTGAAGAGGTCCTCGATCAAACCTGTCCACTCGCAAGGCAAAAAACCACGACAAGTGGACCTTTCTGCTATTAGCAGATCGTCGACCGCAAAGGGGGGACGATCAGGACCGCGAGAGGAGAGGTCAGGTTGACCCTCGTCGCCGATGCACCCTAAACAAGGAGACAGTTTCCGTCCGGGGGTTGAATCGCACCTTGGCAAGTGAAGAAGGCGCTCCCTGAGTGACCCCTGGTCAGGTAGCCTGGTCGGACCCCCTTCTCCTCGGACAAGTGAACCGGCCGACAAAGCGTATAATAATGCGAGCAGATTATCGCCCCGAAGGGTGTTCGCACCTTGGAAGGAGGGACTCGGACAATGGTGGACAATGGCCTAGGAAATCGAGACTGCAAACAACATAAATTTTCTGTAGGCACCGAGAGCATTATGCCGTGGCTCTCGGACTCGGTGTCCGTTCACCGGCTAGACACTTTCATTCTTTCCTCTTCTTTTTTTCGGGGGAGAGAATAACATCGTACAATTCTTCAGGTATCGGCCGGTTTTTCCAAAAGCCTATTCTGAAGTGCTTGTAAACCCATTACCGGCCGAAAGTCGACGATACTTCTTCAGGAACCCACTCCCATTTCAGACTGTCGTGATTTCAATGCCGTCGCGTTGATTAGGACGAACTCCCTGTCATTCGAATAACACCCGGATGAAACTGATCCTACGGTAACATCTTCTTGATGTGCTGTTTGGGCTTTTACCGATACTTATTGTACTCTGTTCTATGGTTTCAGTTGCAACGTCGGAAGAATAGTGGTTTCGAAGTCGATTTTCAGTTCATTAAATTCTTCAAGAGTACAATGATATTGTAACTCATACCCTGTTCCTTTTGAGTTGCTTCAAAAAATCATTTCTTGTTGAAAATGACAGTGGCCTGAAAAAGCTTTCATGTACAAGAATTCTTTTTAACCAATTCAATTTCCCTGCACTTCTGATAATTTCATTCGATCTAAGGAAAATTTTGTAGTCATTGAACCGTTTTGGCTAAAAATGTTCCTTTAACAGGCAATAGCACGTTCAGTGTTGAAGTGCATATTAATCGTAGAAAAATCGCGAGCGGTGGGTGCAAGGTGTTGGCCCCGTTTTATCGTCTCACGGTGACCAATGAGCGTGGCAGTACGGTCGGGCGTTCGCGGGAACGATCCCGACGACATCGTATTTCAGCCGAAATTGCCGAACGGCAGATTGGACGGACGATATACAGCCGAGTTCGGGAAAGATAGCCGGCGAGAAGGCTGTATCGACATCGTCTGTCCCGGCCGTGGCTGGGACAAGGATTTAAGGAAAGTCCCGGGAGTGGATGGCTAATTAATTTCTACTCCTGCCGGGTAGTCGCCGTTTCTTCCTCCTCGTAATGGATTTAATTACTTCTGCCTTCGAATTTTCCCGGTGACGTCTTTGCTCACGGTGTCCGGGGACCGCGAACGACGGTTGGAGCCGTCGCTGTATACACTTGGCAAAGAATTACGCGATCGCTGGTTATTAAGTCGGGTCCAGAAATAACGGAGAAGGCCCCCGGAGCTCGAAACTACCGAGACCGCTTCTTCCTTATCTTATCAACTATTTTCGCGAGCGACGTCG
The DNA here is from genome assembly GCF_051020765.1 of Lasioglossum baleicum. Taxonomy (NCBI): domain Eukaryota; kingdom Metazoa; phylum Arthropoda; class Insecta; order Hymenoptera; family Halictidae; genus Lasioglossum; species Lasioglossum baleicum. Next base: position 12,057,526 of record NC_134934.1, read on the forward strand.
TCGTCGTCGTGGCTCGTCTCGATTCGGCACGACTCGACTCGACCACGCTTTGCAAGCAACCGCGACACGGTTAATGGTCGGGACACGGTGTTTACTTTGCGACAGAGTTCAAGCCGGGGGAAGAAGATCTCGCGCATTTTTCCGGAGGTATCCAGTAGCGAGCGTCAATGCGGCATCGGACACCGGCGGCAGGTGGCGCCATCTAAGTCCACGTACACCCACAACTTGATCGATTCCTTCTGTACGCTATTTATCCAATAATCCGCCACAAAATGGGCACCGTCCACGAACTAACTCCAACCTGCGTGGAACATTTTTGCTCATACTTCGCCGACGCTGGAAGTAAATACTAGAAACCGCTCGGTCCACCAATAACACTTGCCAGATGGGTGATCCTGAATTTTTACGCGTCAATTTTTCACATATTTTTGACCTGCATCATTAATGAATTTAATCGAAATCTATTACTGTTGAACCTGGCTGGAAACAAGACTGAAAAGGGTTAAGGTATCGCGTAGATTCAAAAATGTATGTATACCCAGCCATGAAATCCTCGGAAGCAACCATTACTCAAGCGCTACCACAGGAAAAGTGCAGGAACAACCAAGAAACCGAACAAAAGGACTCCCACAGGGGTTACACGACCTATTAGGGAAGAATGCAGCGGAAAGTCCTTGCGCGTGACGCAACCGGCTCGAAACTTACCGTTCATCGGCAAGAATGTTGCTACGGAACATCGTAGCTACCTAGCATCGGGTGAATATCTCATTTCGAAATTCGACGGGGGTGGTACATAGATAACTGATTGTCGAACGGCGTGGCGATTGGAGCATAAATTCGAGGCTCGTTCGAGGTCTGCTGGGCGTTTATTCCCGTTCGCAGTCGCATCTCACGTGTGTGCATCGAGAGAGAGAGACAACTTTCCTCACGACCCATAAAAGATATCGCCATTAGCGGGCCTCGTGTTGCGAGGAGGACTTTTTGCCGGGCTCGCGTGCTTCTGGGATGAAAAGTCGGCCTGCGGCATGGGTCCCTCGGTGCACGATCGCGAGAGAGTTCTTACCTGGCCACGTGCTCGGCCCTCCGACGAGAGATAGAAGGTGCGAGGAGGACGAGGGGGAGGCAGCAGGGCCGAATGGAAGGGTTCGCCACGTGCCCGAAAGGTTAATCTGAGAAATCAAATCAAAGTAGTTTTTTGCCGGCGACTGCGATCGCGTCGATGGGAGGGAAGAGGATCGGCGACGCCACGACACACAAGAGAGAGGAAGAGAGACACGGCTTAGGGATCGAGGAGGGAAGATGGAAGACGAAGAAGGGCTTCCGACGGGCCGCATCAAAGACAATATTTAACGCGCGCGCGCGCGCGCGGGCATAGAAAACGCGCATATGCCGTGCACGTGCCGACAAGGGCGCGTAAAACTCACTCTGTTTGCTAAATAACATCCTCGAAAGTGCCTCGGCCCGATACCGAGCTCCCAGGGAGGCTTTGCAGGACGCCGCGCCGCGCCGCTGCCGCGAGGTGTCCTGCTATGCGGGCGTAATTGCGTCAATTAACCAGTCACGCTCTCGAGCCGCTGATAAAATTGCTTTCGCGAGGCGCGAGACGCTTCGTTCTTCAACGGCGACCGAGCTGACTGCTCGTCATCGACGACCGTTTCGATAGCGACTCCTAGATCCGAAGTATGTCGATGCTGCTGCCGCTTCTTACTGGGTCTCTTGCACCTCAAAAAGATATAATTTATCGTACCGCAAGGTACCGTAATTACGGAAGAAGCTAGTCGTTGATGAATTGATCTTGTAGAAATATATCACTAATATTACATATTTCCACCCTAAGGATTTGTTACACAACTACCAAATTAACCCCTTGCCGTAACATTCTCTTTACAGTTATAGTGATTAAAACATCTTTATCTCCAAGAATGCCGTACATTTATTTTAATGCTTAAATATTGATTACGATGAATCAAATTTTATTTCATCTAAAAAGAAATAATTCAAATCATCGTCACGAGGCTGACTCGTTAAAATACGACAAGGGGTTAAGTACGATGCTTCCATCTCGAGAAGTTTCAAAAAGAGATTTCAAATTGAACGTCTTCCCATTATCAGCTTAACACTGTCTCTACCACGGCTCTTTACGTATACCTAGTCAATTATTATTCTAAATTCATTGAATAATTTCCCTTTAATGCATTCTTGTACTCTCAATCTTGACTATAAATTTTATGTTCGACTTGGTTAATTAATATCAGGTAACCGTGCCAGGTTTAAGACCTGTGAATTAGTAAATCAACACATTTATTATTCTAGGAGTTATAGCCTGTTAATGTCCCGGTTGATATTCTCAGCCAGTTTTTCTGAATAAGCTTGTACGTTAGGCGAGCCTCGTTAAAACAGAAAATTCAACGTGGTTCGCAGCCACAAACGAACAAGCGACTAATATGGCGGACGCCTTTGTCGCTCTCGTCAACCTTTATTTCGTGTCTCGGCACAGACACGGCAATATCGCCACAGAAGAACAATAATCCTCGTGTAATGGAGGCCAGTCGTTCGACACTTTATTCCCGGCGGTCTGTTGTTAATATTTCGTTCAATTCACCGGCGTTTCGTATTCAAACAGCAGCTGTTTCGACATTCCTCGGACAGAAGTGTCCCCGCGAACGCTGTCCGCGTATACACACGGAGCACACGATTCATATCTTAATTGGGAATTGGCTTATCCAGATAAGAGGTTGTTACGACGTAGCCGGTATTAAATTCGATCGTCGAAGGAAAAAAAAATTCAAGGAGCGAAACCGAATATTGAAACTCCGAGAACGATCATCGATTCACCCCTTGTATATTGAGTTAGACTTGCGATGAAGATTCTGTGTGAGCAGAGTCCAATAAATATGTATATCATTAATCTCCTTTTTTTGTTGTTGATGATGCACAGCCGTTGCAGAACCATTTAGAGAACCAGCCATTTAGAGATCTAAGGCAAATTGAAATTAGAAATCGAGTCCTTTTCAGGGCCATTGGAGCTTAAACTAAATCAACTGTGGATAGTTTCTTCTTCTAAGGAATTATGAACTACAAAGAAGTTCTAATCACACTGGATTTGTAAGTTAAATCGTAGTGCAATGGGTTGAACGGAAAATAAATTTCGTTGAAAATAAACCCTCTCTCTCTCCCCTATGGTTTAAAATTCATACGTTAAATAAGATCCGCGGAAGTTCACTGTTGCCGCACGAGGAAAATTGAGATCGACAGCCCGCCGAGTTATAAATCTGACGCGTCACACTGTCAACGGAAGTCGTCAGCGTCCCCTGAGTCCCGGGCGAAGACGCGATTTTATCGAAATCGCGGCCGCAAATCGGGAGGTAATTGCGCGAGAGTGGTGTTTGCCGTTCGACGGCGAGGCAAACGCGTGATCTATTTACTTCATTATATGTATGTAGGACGACCGAGGAGGCAGATAATCGCGATGTAAACAGGAGACGTACGAACGGTCTTGGCCAAGAGGATAATCCGCATTTGCAAACAGAAATTTTAAGCTCCGGCCGGTCAAACTTCGCTCGACTGGTCCGTTAAACGGAGGAAATTCGATCGCGTGTTTCGACTTTCTCAGCCCGATTTGACTGCTCCGAAATGAAACGACAGCACCGACGAGCGAAATAAAAGAAAATCGTGGACATCACCTGTCAAGTATCACTTCGTCGAAGCCCAGCCGAAAGTTCCAAGACTTGCCTCGGATCGTCATGCTCGAAAGGCGACCCCGGTTCAATGACTTTTTACTTTCACACAAATCGTTCGCTTCCTGTCACCCCTTTCGAGGTGTCTTGCACTCGAACCACCCCTGTCGACTCCGAAACGTCACACGATTTCGATTCCGTGTCGGACATGCGTACATTTCGAAGTCATTCCGCCTGGTCCACTGATCGACACTGAAGCCTTGGTCAGTCGCGGCTGGCCATTGATCATGGCGGACGATATTTCGATCGGACGTCGTCTCGAACGTCCACGAAGGGATCTAACGGATGTAAAAGATACCCGATCGAAGATTGTCGTCGATGGACTTCATAGCGGTCGTTCGAGCCTGTCCGAAGCCGGACGATCGCCGCTGACCGATCTCGATCATCGATCGACGTCTCGCGAGATGGTGCGGACGCGGGCACGGAAACGAGCGACGTGGTTAATCGTTGGAGAAATATTCCGGTATCTTTTCGCGGCGGCGTCATCGCGCGAACTAAAGAATATCGCAGTTGTAATTAAGAAAACGGAGCCGCCGACGCCGCCACCGCCGCCGCTGGCTCCCCGTGGGGGCGAGGGGGTGTCGGAGGCTAGGCTCGAGGCTACGCGGGGGGTGGTGTGTACCGTCGGGGGTGGAAAAGTCTCTGAAAAACGCGCGCATGACAATGCCGCCCCTCCTTCTTGCCCACCCCACCGCCTCCCTTCGGCGGCCTCTTCTTTCTCCACTTCCACCTTGAAAGCCTCCTTCCTCTGCCTGGTCTTTTTCTACCACCCTTCTGGCGGAGGCACGCCGACCTCAGGGGTGGGGGTGTCGGGGACTAATTAAAAATTCAGACGAGTTCCTCGAAGACGTTGGCCTGCTATCCCGCTTTTCCCGCGCCCCCGAGCTCCCCCTTGCTCGCCCTCGTTCGCCTCGTCCTTCCCGATTCATTCATTCCTTCTTTCCCTTTCTCTTTCTTTCCAGCCCCCTTCCATCCTTCCTTCTTCGCGTCTTCCGCGACATCCACGCGTCTTTTATTTTCCCCGCAAACCGCCCGGCCACGCGACCCACGACGCGTTTCTTGCTCGTGCCCGTCGCCGAACGCGCGCGGTCTTCTGTCTTTCGACTTTCAGCCTTGTCGCCGCGTGATAATGGAGATCTGACGATTCTATTTCGGTTCTCGCAGGGGACGCTTCTTCCGGGTTAAGGACGATGCTCGGAGATCCACGGAGAGCGCGGCGAAGTGGACGATCGTTTTCGATCGAAACGAAGCGTGGCTCGACGCTGGTTGTCAGCGATTTATTACGATTCGATCGACGATGCCGATGGTTTCCGACTCGCCGACGCGAAAGAGAAATTGTGGGCATTTGTCGGCGACGTTCGCGCGAGAAACAGGTGGCTTTTTCGGGATTTTGCGAACATGGTCGCAAAACTTGAAAGTTTCGCGCCTCTATTATGATACAGGAGGCAGAGGGAACTCGATGTTTCAATTGATACTCTAGGTTCCCTGGTTAGGCTCTCACGTGTCGCACTTCAGCCGTCGAACAGAAGACTTTATTCCTCTCTGTTCACATTCATCTGCGGTATTATTCCGGCAACGTTTAGCGCAAAACTCGAAGCGGAGGAAAACACGGGGCGTGTAACTTGACGTCGCGCGGCGGTAGAAAAAAGCGCTCGAGCGCTGAATGGAAAAGTTACATTGCTGCGGAAAGTTTGATCCTCCGGAATTCGACAACGACACGACAGAACGGGGGGCGGGCGCTAACGAAACCGTGCACGAAGTTTCCCTCTACTTTTCAAGTTCATCCGCGTGCAGCGGGATCGACGCGGTCGCGCGTACCCGCCTAGAAATCCAAAAATAATGGTGTCTGTTCCCTGTCGTGCGACGCACGAGGATGAAGAGGAAGAAGAAGAAGAAAAAGAAGCGCGTCAGTGTGTGTAACGTTTCGTGTCTGTGGTCTCAATCACTCACCTTGCGCGATCCTGACCGCGGGCATTTTGATCCTCATGGTGACGTTTTTTCGATGTTCGTGGCTCGTCGCGCGTTTCGAAATGCGATTGCGTTTCCGTCGAGCGTCCAGGACGGAGAAGGTTTCGAGGAAATCTCGTTGGTCCTCGTGGTCCTCTGACGAACTGTGTTCTTTCTGGCTCCTTTATTCTCCTGCTGTTCCACCGGGAGGCGAGAAGAACAAGGGGGGGAGGCCGACGATTTTCAGGCGAAAAACACCCTCAGGCCCGACGAACCGAACGATGAGGATCGTCGTCACGTTTCTTCCCTCCTCCCCCTCACCTCCGCCTTCCGCTTTTCACCGACAAGTCCATCCAACGTTTCACCTGTTTCCACCTTGAGGAAACTTCACCGGGTATCGCGAACGACCGGCAAAGATTCTCCTTGATCGAACGAAACCCCCCGGTGTGCTTCTGCCTGTCGGCGGACAGCTTGAGTCTTGTCTCGACTATTCCGATAGAAGAACGGAATCACTGGCGCGATACTCGTGCACGCACCTGGCCGCGACAACGATGACGACCACGGGATTGACAGTAACGGGCCGGAACGCACTTGTTCGTCAACTGACGTCGGTCCTCATGATCCTCGGCTACCGTACGCGAGAGGCCAGGTGGACTCGGCACACGTCGCGACGCACATACGACACCGTGACGATCCGCGGGACAATGATGGGTCCGCGTGACACAGGTGAGCTGCTCGCCGGCCGCCGGTCACGCAGGAGGCGAACCTCCGTGTTTCACTGTCTCTGCCGGCTGATCGATCCCCTGACCACCATCGAGAATATCCTTTTTCGTGTGACCGAGATTTATAACTCGGCGTGTGTAACCACTGATCGTCACACGGGGATCCGTCACCTTTGTCACTTTTGTTCACCGTTGTTCACCGAGTGGAACTACTGCACGACTACGAGAGGTTCGGTGGTACGTACAACCAACAGTCCGGGAAATGAAGAAAAAAAAAGGAAAACAAACAAACAAACGAAGTCCTTGAGGAGAGAGCGAGCTTTTGTCCGTTCCGGGGCCGACGCGCGCGGTCTGTCACGCGCGCACACCGCCGATGATCCTTCCCTCGCGAGACAACACGGATCCCGCGATCCGCTCGAACTCGCGGCTTCCTCTGGTCGACGAGACTATCGTCGTTGCCGTACGTGACGCATCTCCGCTCGGCCGAGTGTGTATTCTCGACGACGAAGATGATGAAGACGACCCTGGTCCCCAACGAGTGCGGTCACGTCGACGAACAATCCGAGCAACGTGTCGTCGTACCCGGCACCGCAACGTGTCCTGGCCGCTGCCTTCTTGCTGGCGACCTGGTGTCTCGTGTTCTCTGACGACGTCGCGCGGATGCTGGATGCCTGATGCCGGCGTGGACCAGAGCGACGATGGTCCAGCATGGGTCGTATCTCTGAGTGGACTGTGCCGGACGGTGCGCCTAGTCGTGCCGTGCGGGACCTGGTGTGTCGGGCACTGCGCTCACTTCGGACGCGCTCGGTTCGCCTCGGCGCCGAGGCCGGACACCCCACGCGCTCTCGGGGTAGTTTTCACCCCCGTGGTGGGGGTAACGCGGCCCCCCTCTCGCTCGCTCCCACTCGGCTCTCTCGCCGTTCTCTGTCCCCGGATCGCTGTCTCTCTCAGTGCACCGGCATCTGTCGGAGACTCTCTCCGTCCCCCCTCTCTTTCTCCCCCGTACACGTACACAACACCGCTGCTGTGTGCGCCGTATGTAGCCTTCTGTCGTCTCCCTCCTGTCCCTCTCGCTCTATCTCTCTCTCTCTCTCTCTCTTCCGCTCTCCCCTGTGAGCTTGCTCCCTCCCTCTCTCTCGCTCCTCGTAGCTCTCTCCCGCGCGCGTTTTCCGCGGACGATCATCCTCTGCCCACCTCGATCATTCTTCGTCTGGCAATGGTGGGCATACTTTCTGCCAGGAGTGTTTGAAATGGTCATCCTCGAGGGGCTTTACGCGCTCCTCGCTGCCGCCGAGACTCTCGCGTGAGAATTAAACGCGCCGAGAGACTGATGACGCGTTTTTGCGGTTTTGTTTGCCGATTGTACGCTGCCGGCGATTTTTATCGCCGCTCTTCGGGGGTGGCTGGATGGAATGATTTTGATGTTTATGTTAAATTGTTGCTTTCGGATTGGCAGAAACCTTAACAGTTGCTTTAGTGTTAATAGGCAGACTGAGATGTTAGGGTGAACGAATTTTTTGCCGTGGGAGGAATCAATTTTCTGATACTAGATATCATGTTCAAAAATGTAAGTTTGTTACCCCGTGGGAAGTAAAACTTTTATGACAACGATTCTAGTTATTTTCGAGATCCGCCCATGAAAATTGGGACTCGCGTAAACGACCTCAGTCTAATAGAAACTTTGAAGATAGGAGAATGATATGAGTGTCCATTTAATCGAAGTTTGCTTGGAAGTATACCGCGGGTCATTTCAGGGTCACAAGGTGTGGAGAGTATTAAATGAGACAGTGTTCGAAAATGTATTGTGCGAGTGATGGCTATCTGCACGAATTTGTGAATACAACTGGAAGGTATGCGCGACATGTGCAGTTTCTTTCACATGTTAATATTCGAGTACACGTGTTCCTGCCATGCATACAACTAATATGGTGCGAAGGTTACTTTTGTTTATAACTTCATGTTGCACACTCAATGTTCATAGTTCTACACACATTTCGAAAATTCTAGTCACTGTACTGAAGAGCTCTGCGTATTCATTTTGTTCATATCAAATTGCAGTTTGTATATCAAGTGGCAAAACGCCACCTGTTTAGTCGAAAATCTGCGAACTCAAAATAATAGGAAAAATTGGAGAAATCCATTATTGTAGTGTAAATAGGTGTGGCAATTCTCCTTCTCATGATCTACTTGATTAAAATCAGAGCAAAAAGCGATTTCGTCCATCAAAAAATTTAACAATCGAATAAAAATGTTATCAATGTTCACTGACCCAAAATGTTTCCCAGCAAACGTACTCGCAAATGCGACCAATGCCCAAAAAATCTGCAGCTTATTCCCATAATAGTCACCTTGATCGAAAGTTCCTCAAGGGAGAAAATCCGACAAAGTAACAGCGGCGAGGGGTAACCACGATTTTTTAGAAAGTCACCCCTCGCTTTTTTTTCAGTTGTCGGCGCCCATGGTGGGTAGGATGATCGGTTCTCGAGTTTTCCAGACGCAGTCCCAACGGTTCCCATGTTCCCGTATGGTGAGAGTCCACCGGTGTGTGTTTTCAGAAATATTCTTGGGTGGCGGATAGTGTTCTTGGGGTGAGGATGCGATCAACGATGGTCAGGCGTTTAAATTACCCCGGGTAATTTCTATGCGTGTTAATGCAGCTTGGACCGGCGCCAGGCTTTTGTTGACGATCACTGTCACATTTGTTATACTCCCGTTACCCTGGCTCGTTCTAAATTTCCGCACGGCAATTTTTTATCCTTGTTGCGTCGATGGTAATTACGCTACTGTTCGCTTTTTATATCTCGTATATAAATACAACGATGCAACCGAAGTCTTTATAGTGCGTTTCGGTTACGTTTGCCGAGAGATTTCCAAGACTCATCTCTTTATACGATCTTTAGCCGCGTCTACCTCCGAATATTTAAATGTTGCAACAAAGTTACGCACATAGGTGACACAGTGTCCACTTTCTTCGAACACTTTGCATCACAAAGTGCCATACATACTGCAACCGCGAATACTTCTCATTATACTGCGGATTTTTCTACAAAACAAAATTGTCTGCAGCAACTGCTTATTTCATTCTTGAATAATTGTGTAAAGTTCGAAACAATACAAGAGTATTTAAATGTTCTCTAAATGTTTTGCAATTGATTAAGTCATTTTTTGAATTCTGTACATAAAATCCGCGATCTACAGAACAGAATCTCTGTGATCTTGAGATACATTTACTCCAGAAATGATTTGAAGTTAGAACCCGCGGAGGTTCAGATTAGAATAATGGCAGCACGGTGTCGCACTCATTAGTATAATTCATCGACCGAAACCGGGGATTGGCGGCCGATGGTAGACATTAAAACCAGCCCATCGAAGAGAAAAACATCGAAGAGATTATACCGCGGCGCTCATCGGACTTTTAAAACGGGGCCGGTTAAATGCGAGCCGGTACCATTCGATGGATCGCACGAACAATGATCATGTCGTTTCCTCGTCACTCTACGATCCTCTATGGATCCTCGGTTGGCGCGGGTTGGCGCGGATCTCGGCGCGATTACCGATGCACGGGGTCCCCTTCGAACTTCCCGTAAACACGTACACCGTCGATTCGCAGAGAAAGTGGAGTAGACGAGTGTACGCAAGACGAGAGATACCTGCTCTCTCACATTAATTATTCCGTGACTAAACCCTTCATCCACGGTGGGATCGATACCCGCGTCGCGGATCTTTCCACGGGATTATTCGCCCAAGGATCGAGATCCTGAGACAGAAAGGCAACCGCGAGCCAGACGAAAGGCGAACAGGAAAAAGGAGCAGACGACGACGGGGCTTTGCATTATCCTGGATCTTAATAGCCCGGAGAGCAACTTTGTCTGCTGCTGAACAAATGGAGTGCAGAGCCACGTTAGCCTGACCGATTCTGGATACTCCGGCTGGATCAATTTTTTGGTGGAGTCGTCGCAAATGGCATATGTAATGTTATCTGCATAATATGAAATGTGTAATTTCTTTCCGGATATCCGTTCGTTTGGAGAGAAACATTATTCGTCACTGAAACTGCTGGATGCAGGTCGAACATGTGCCATTCCGGATTGTTATTTTATAATGACTAGTGTAATGTATGTACTTTTGGAAGAAACTATCAAATTCATTTATTCGTACATAAATTGCAATGGAAGTCGTGGCAGACTTGAATCAATATACTTTTCAATTTTCACAAGAAATCATAACTTTTACTCGTTACTTCAGATGAAATACAAAATTGTAAAAACATCAGGAGAATATAAGAAAATTCTTATATTGTTCACAGCTTAAGATGAAAGACAATTACAAAACCATCGAACTCAAAAAAATTGTCATATTATTTCCAGCTTACTAAAATTACTAAAACAGCAAATAATTTTCTATGTAGTTCTGCATCATATACCATGCAGACAATTTAGACATCTTACGAAAGATATAAATGAACTGAATAAATTAGCTTGTTTCCCCGGTTTAACGAGTCAATATAATTAATAGCGTCGGTCCTTATACATTCACTTTCGACATCATTCTGCTGAAATGGAAGGGATCGTGTAGGCTACGCGTGCATCATTTGCTCCGAAAAGCAGGCTAATGGCGGCGCCCTTTAATTTCCTAGAATTCGAGGGTTCCTACGGACCTGAAACTAGGAAGAGGCAGGGCAACGAGTGCCAAAAATGTTTCCCAGGCCTCGGCGGGGACTGTCCTCTACTCGGCTAAGGATCTCAAGTGACTTTTAACTAACCGTAGAAATTATCTGTTGCGGGTCTTGCTAGAGGCTCTGGGGTCCTGGACAGTGTTCTCTGGACCTGTCCCAGATATCTCGACCAATCTGTGAAACGACACCGTGTTTGGGTGCGCTGCGCCCTGCACTGCACGGACTTTGAACCGCGCTTCCGCTCGGATCCCCGAGGATCCTTCTGAATGGAGCCGACGGTTTACGCGCCGATGTTGACAACGTTTTTGTGACCTGTCGTTAATCTTTTCGCTCCTGTTTTAATAGATGTTTCAACCAACGATGCGATTCCACTTGGTAATTTCTTCGTTCGTGTCAATCTAACACTGTACAATTAACATTAGTAATTTCCTTAGTAAAACATCAATTCTACACTTTTCTGGCTCACTGAATTTCATTTGGTTTTTAGACGTTTTATAGAATTTCGTTTGGTTTGTATTGTATACAGTAGGCTCCCGTATAATGCGATAAAAAAATTGTTTGAGAAGACTGTATACGTGTACTGTTGTATGTTGTAGTTTTGTAGATTTACTGTGTATTTACTGCCATATAAAATACATATGTACAATTTTTATACTGTAAGTGTATAAAATTAAAAGGAAACTGAGGACCAAATATTTCTTCTTGATTTTACGCTGTAATTAATCGAAGATGGAGAATGTGGCAAGGTATTAATGATTTTGTTTTAAATTGTCTTTTGAAATTCTGTGGAGGTTGACCGAAGAGGAATGATCAGGAGATTTAGAGAAAAGCGGATTTCGCGGGAATGTTCAAATAAAGATGGCAACCCGCGTGCAGAAGCGACGGGACGGCAGGTTTTTGCCGTGAATCCTAGCGTGCGCCACCCCGCATTTAAAAGTATCATAAACCCATGGAAACAACGGTCTCGCAGGCGAGCGTAGACTCACACCGGAGGAGTGACCGTATAAGACCTCTTCCTGTGCGGGGAATCGTAGAAACCTACGGGTTAAGACGCCAGGAAAAATTGTATGAACTTGCGGACGTTCAAAACACAGTGCCCCCACGGTAATGAATGTGGGAGTTTCACACGGGTCAACGGATCGCTGCGTTTTCTAGGGATCCACGCGAGAGATGCGCTCGGAATTTCTCCTGGCGAAGACAGAGAGAGAGACCCGGCCCTATATACCGCTTATACATATAGCGTGCACGTCCGTAATAAACAGGCTTGATAACTTATGCATTCCAAATAGACGATACGATCTATCTGGCACTGCAATAAATTCGACGCACGCTGAATACCCGCGATTATAAATTCGCCAACATTTTAAACGAGTCCTCGACAACCGATCACGCCCCCGCCGGATGTGGACGATGGAATCCATCGTGACAACGAAATTCCTAGTTCGATCTCATCGCCATAGTAATACTGCTCTTCCGCCTCGTTTAATGCACTATTAATTGTACACAAATTGCGCGGAAGAAGCTACGATTTTCATTCTTTGTCGATCTTCCGGTAGTAATGTGGCTCTCGTAACGGGTCTTTCGTTCCTCGGCCTGAGGTCTTAATTGTTTCAGGCCTTAACGTGATCTGAAAACCTATTATGGTCTCTAATTCATAGTGCAAGTGATAATTTTACCCAAATTCCTTCCAACATTTTGCAATGAAAATACAAATTCGAAAGCTATGAAGAAACCTGCAATTTGTATTGGAAAAATTCTGGGAGTATATTTCCATTACGAACTTTTATTATGGAAATTTTACTCATTTTACACAAGTTGTCTGATTTCTTTGGTAAAAAGAGTGACAAACTTCAAAAACTATAAACAGCATGAACGTCGTGACATTTAATGTACCAGTCGAGAAGAGTTCCTACTCACTTTCGTACATATAGTCACAGACTTTCGTATGTTCCTATTTCACTTGCATTTTTTAAAGAAACATTACGGATGCTTCACTACGGTTTGAGTCTCTTCAAACGTTGCTCTACAATAGAGCTCTGCGAACAAATCCTATGAGCTCTTTCAACATTCTTTCAATCCAAGAGATCGCTTCCCATCTACGCCCACACAAATCATCCTAGAATAATTAGAATCGATGATTCAAGTGACTCGAGAGTCCCAAAAGCGATCCGAGACACAATTCGCTCGATTTCTTCATTTCGTCCGTTACAAGCCCCGCCGGTTGCGCCATGTGTGGACACGTGTGCCATTCAGTAACGCGGCCGCCTAGTTAAGTCAAACAGCAGGCCGCGATAACGCGGAGCGAGGAGCGCATAGTCAGGCGGTCGTCACATAATTTACAACCGACTGCATGTCCCTAGATTGCAACACGTTCCAATTTCCCGGGAAACATGACTGATGTAAAAATCGCTTAACAATCCTCGACCTAACGAGTCTCCTTTCTGACGATCCTTCTGGGATCATCGTTCTTACGATGGGACATGCAAAGCCGAAAATCTTATAGGACGTCACGATCGCAGTTATACTTCCGTCAGATGCTTACTGCTTCTGGACGCTGGGGAATGAGCTTGGAAGATTTTAGAAATACAACAATATTCAAATGAATCTTTTTATAATGTGCACATATACAACCGTCTTTCAAAACCGGGTAATAAAGAAGATGCATTTCTTGAAATGTGCAGTGCTGTATCCGGAATTTCCGTCACCCGTTAGATCAACGCGTTCGTCCAAAGGGTGAAAAAACGTAGCGTGGACCATCTTGGTGACGATGCCCGGCCCGGGCCGTTCTCGGACGCTCTCTCTCTCCCCGAGTCTCTCCCGTCCCCTAACAACGCATCCTGTTCGGGGTTTTAAAGATTATTTTTACTTCGGGACAAAAAAGATCTGTCTGGCGACTCGGCGACGTGCACATGTGCCGGGCACCGACGACGACGACGACGACGACGACGACCGCGAAGACGAAGACGACCAAGACGACGACGCCGGAGGACGAATGGTTTCGGTGCGCTTTTCGTTGCCCGTGTCCAGTTCTTCGTGGGAGTTTATCTCTTTTTCTCCCTCTCTCTCTCCCACTGTCTCTTTCCCTCTGTCTCTATGCCCCTCTCCTTCTCTCCTACCCCAGCTCAGATGGGTCCTCGTCTTCCCTCTTCTTCCCTCCCTGGACGACTCGTAAACCAGAGGGACGAAGAGGTCCGAAGATAAAAGCGAACATCCGTCTCCAAAGCGGCTGCGCGCCGCGTTGGTATATCGGTGACCGGAGATGGTCAAGAGGTCGCCTAAAACCGCACTGCAGGCTTCCTGTCTCTCCAGGCTCTCTACATCTCTTTCACTCTCTCTTTCTCTCCGTTTCCAACTTCCGCGACAGACACCGGCGCGGTACGGCGGCTATCTAACGGAAAAAGATTGAATCGTACAGGATGCAATAATCTCTTGCAGGTGTTAACTTCCTAGGGGGGTTAGGACTCTTGGCGCTTTGATAGCGATGCTCCGGGCACGGTTTGCCGAATGTCTTTGTCGATGGCTATGGTCTTAACCCCTTCACGGGATAGATCATCCTCACGATCCAAAAAATCGAACCTCTCTCTTTTTTAATTTCATCAAAGCTTCGAGTACAGTAGGGCTCTGTACAATGTGGCAAATGTTGAAATTTATTCAGTGTGTCTTCCAGCACTATTTATTTACTTGGTTGTACGTTCGAGTTTGAGGGATTGGGTCTCTGGCTCCCTAAATAATTGAAAATCCAAGTTGGCTGGTTGAATTTAACTGATGGGGAGTTGTTAGTCCTGTGGCAGGTCAAAGTGCAGTTGTCAGAATAACACGATGGTCACAGACAAGTCGGCAGAAGTAGTTATTTGTTTGGAAGTTCTTCGTTTACTTGATTATTAAGATTTGGCGCCTGAAGGAGGATGGATCCGAAGTAACGTAGGAATTTAAAAGAGAATCGGGCTCGGGTGTAATTCGATTGCTGAACCCGGGGTGTGTCCGAGATATAAGCGACAGTTGTAAAACATGTTATGAAACTCGTCGAGCAAAGCTTCTAAAAAAATTGCCCACATTATAAAACACAGATAAATCGATAATAAACAGTACGTAAAAGTCGTCAGTAAAAAAACAGACAGTGTTGTCCGGTGAGTTGGACCGTGGATGTCGACGCCAATGCGGCATGTGTGCCCGAGAGGAGTCAGACACCAAATATAACTGGAGACAGACCCCTTGCCAAGGGTGTTTGGACCATCTTCCTCGCAAGGGTTAGCCCTGGTCCTGCTTCGGGCACCGTTCGAACGTTCTCCTCCGGTGATGGCGTCGCAGACGAAGGAAAATCGTCCTCCTAGGAGCCGGCTGATCGTTTCCTCCTTCGCCCTTTCTCTCTCTCTCTCTCTCTCTTGCTCAATCCTCCCTGTTCTCGGAGATATTTTCGTTCGGGATTTTGTAACCAGGGGCTATTTAAAGGCTCGGTCTCCTTTTAAAATTTGCAGCGCGGCCGATCACTAATTTACAGCGGGAAGGTTGCAGCTGCTCGATCGGCGGGTGACAGTTCGGTCCATCAGGGGTCGTTGAACCGCGAGAACACGTCTTATTCCGGAACGTCAGGAGAGAAAGATCAGTTTCCTTGTTTTCCTTGGCACAACCGGCGGCCACGAAAAATTTTCAGATCGACTCCAGGACCCTATAAATCCTCCCTGCGTCCTGATGATTAACGTTTCGGTGGCTTCCGGGATTCCCGTTTCGCGAATTACTGGCAGCCACGCTCTATCGATGATCCATCGGCACTCTAAATCACCGCGACGGCAACCACCGGTCCACCTAGACCTGCATCTCCAACGCGATTTATTTGGGTGACTCTGGATCCTGCGCGGTTTGCCACCGATCCTCAATTCTGCCACTTTTGGAGCTAGCTTGACTGAGAACTCGAGAATCCTGTCGATCTTCACAGCTCATCTTTTGATAAGATGATTGTTAGCTCCCTCTTCGCAATTCAATATTGTAGCCTCAAACTGTACACTTGAAATTTTTTTAAATTTTAGGAAAGATTTTACTGCGGCATTCTCCAGTCCGAAGAAACAGGGTACGTTGGCTAATATTCTACAGACCAGACCCACTTAGAAATCCTCTTTACCCAGCTAAAAACTGTTTCCCCGCACTGCAGAAGTAAATCTACCTCGCAACAAGAAAATTGTCACGACCGCAGATCCTTCTTCCTTAATATTCCACAAATCCATTCATAAATTCCTTCTATATTGATCCCAACTATTTCTCCGTGCTTCAGAAGTAAATCTACGTTTTGATAAGAAGATTGTCATCGCAACCGTAGGTCCTCGTGTCGAATGTTCTACATTGCCATTCGCAAACCCACTTTGACTAAAATTACCTTCCTTTAGAAACAAATCTACTGTTTGCTAAGAAGGTTTTCATCAGGATCGTGAGTTCTTCTTTGATATTCTACATTAGCATTTACGAATCTCCTCTGTTGACTAAAACTATTTTTCTACACTTCGGAAATTCTTCATTACTCCAGCTCTCAATCTCCCTAGTGCATTCAAAAACAATTTTCCACCTTCCTAGAAATAAGTACACCATCCGCTGCTTTCTTAATATTCCATCAACCCATTCAGAGATCCATGCTGTAATCAAGATCTCTTTTAGCAGTGAATACAAAATTCTGTTGCTCTCACAAGCAATGAAGAATATTATATTTATGTCATAAGTGTTCCATTTGTTTCGACTGTTCATTTCCCACACAGATTTTCCAGCGCGTCCCTAATGAGTCCACTCGCGATCCTAGGCGTCCGCTTTCTCATGTCCGACTCCGCATAAAAAGGCCCGGGGCCTGATTGCAGGTCACCTCGCGATTTATCTATCCCGACCTCATCCTCCGTCTCACGGGTCCAGTACACAGGCTGCAGCCGCGTTTTTTCCCATGTCCAGTTTTGCATAAAAAAATTCTCACCCTCCAGGTAGCGGTACGCTGCGAGAACGGGAGGGTGATCGGGGCCCCTGGATTAAAAAAACGTCCCTGGGGGGGCAACGTCGCGGCTAGGTGGATTCCTTCGATCACGATCGCGTACGTGCGACTTCCTAGGTCGAGAAGAGGGGGCTGTCTATTTTTTTCCATCCTCCGGGTGTGGGGTTGGGGATCCAGGAAGACAGGGAACGGCCGGAACCTCAGCCGCGAGGACGGAAACACCTTGTGCGATGTAAAAAAAGCGAAAAGAGGGGGCAGGTTCCGATGGGGAGGGGTTTACGGTACCCCATGAGTGGCACGGATTCCTCCGCAACGGAACAGGCCACGGGGAAAAAAACATATCGGGACAAGAGAAAAAAGTTAAAATACTGGTGCGCGCCCGGCGAGGAAACGCAGGATGAGAAATTTCCTCCAGCATTTTGGGGAAAATTCTCGCGAGCGAGCCCGTGAGAACGGACCCCGGGGTACTGTTCATTTAAAAACTCACACCGCCGGGACTACCAGCCGTGTAGTCGCCGTATTTTATTACTGCGGGGTGCAGCTTTACAACGAATTCGAAATTCTGCTGCGTTTTAATATTGATGCGTTGATAGACGGTGGGTGGACGTTGGAAATATTGTCTTGTTGCCAGGACTCTCGTGACTATGATGGAAAACGGGGATTTCGTTTTATTGTCTTGAGCCTTGATCGTGACCGAAAGTTGCAGAAAAATTGGTCACCGGTGACTAAATTGACTAGACGATTCCTTGTAGATCAAATAAAAGATATTATACATTGTCATTGTTAGTCGTGAGACTATAAGTACAAGACTATAAATACAATATAATTCACCGATCACCAGACCATCGATCTGGCGCAATTTTCCATTCCCCATCGTCACCGATCGCCTAATTTCCCATGGCCATTCGGTTCCCGGTTCGCTGGAAGTGGAAACTGCGCAACGAACGCCCTAGAACCGCTGCGACCCGAAACTGGGACTTAATCCGTTACCCCAGGGTGACGGAGCTCCTCTCGGACTCATCTCTTCCTTTCTATCATAGTTCCATCTTTGTCCGACGAGTCGAACGCGCATCCTTCTTCCTTGTCCCCCTCCGTTTCACCCCTGTTGCGGATCCTGCATCTTGGCCGCTCCTTCCGTAGCGGCAGATGGCCGGCCAAGGGGTAAGAAAAAAATCCTAGGGCCCACGGAAAAAAAAGAAGGGTGGAGGTTTATAAAAAGCGGGCTGGAAAAAAGGCAGGGGGGACAGCCGGGGGCGATGGACCACGTGTGTTCTTGAAAATTTCTCCGTGAGAGAGAGAGGCGGCTCGTCAACTCCTCGGGTCCGACGAGATTCGTCCTTTGATCGAATTTCGGCCATTCATCGGATCGATTCGACAATCGGCCTTCTTCTGCAGTTGCCCTCTGCCGTCCCTGCTATATGCTCCAGTTCATGTTCGGTATCGCTTTCGGCATCGAGATCGCGATGGCGGCTCACGTGACGCTCCGCTTGCCGAAAAACCGACTCCGATCAGCTGCGAACAGCATAGTTTCGTTTTCGCGACGTTGACACACTGCACAGCTTTCCGAAATATTCTCTTCATCAAGAGGTTACTGAAAACTCTACTCTACGAGAATACGGACATCGACTCATTATTCTTGCGCTTCTGACCTGGAAATTGGGCATTCCAGGACTGGCCAAAATACAAGGTTGATATTTACGTTCCACGTGGATGGAATAATAAACCTTTTCCCTTTATCTGTCCCGACCAATCTCTTTACGTAACTGTAAAGGACCATAAGTGGCGGCCTGTCCCGGCCTCGGATGACCCGTGAACAGATCTCAGGTAGAAAAATCGAAATTCGTAAAAAAAGCCTAGAGGAACGGAGAACGTAGGGCGTGCAGGGGTGAAATGATAAAGAAAGACAGACAGAAGATCGTCGCTTGTGGACGCGCAGGCCAGCTGACCAGCCGTGGGAAGAGGTGATCCGACTACCTTTTCTCGAAGGGACTCGAGGAAATTACTTTTAAATTGGCGAGCCACCGCCTAGATGCATCCTAACAGGTAGAACACCGGTCAGTTTTAGTTTCCTGAAATCGACCGACCCCGGAGAATCAACGACACCCATCTTTCCAATCCTCCACGATACTGTTTCGACTTTTCCACATTCCACGAGGTTTCGACAATCGTTGGCAAGATCACTTGTTTCTTGAAACATTCATGCGTTCTATTCCTTTCCGAATTTGCAATTGTTCGGTTCACTCTGTTTATACTTCCTCTATTTAATTTATTGGGGACTGCTTTCTCCATTTTTCTTATACTTCACTGAATCATTGAGAAATATTTATCAATTTTTCTGTGCACATATAATACATGTTCATCTTCATATTAAATGCAATAATAAAGTGACCATGTTTCGAAGGAGCAGCTTCGAAAATATTAAGAAATACCGATAAAAGATGGTCGCGAAGCTAACAGACAATGGAATGACTTCAACTGAAGATCACGCGAGCACAATATCTCCAAAAAGCTGCGGAGCACATTCACGAGCTTAACCAGTTTGACTTCCATCCCCTCGAAGTCCCACCAACAATTTCTGCGCTACCATATACACTGTCCACGATAAATCTCACGAGGACCAGTAAATTTCGCTCGGACAACACAACTGGCCTGGGACGTCTATTTTTTATGCGGTATGCGTCATTCACGGGATTGCAGCTCGGCGACAAAATACCGCTGGAAATAGATCGACATTGACACCACTTTACCGGGATGATCGGACGCCGCCGTTTGTTAACAAGGCACGAGTTTTTCAGGAAACCGGGGCCAATTTGTTCTCCGCGAGCACAGTTAATAAAATCCTCCGTTGTCTCCCCGTGAACGCCACCGGGCATATTTTAGACAAAGAGTAAATAAACGACGTCTGGGCAGAGCCGGAGGAATTCAGGAAAAGGAGACGGTTTTCTTGACCGTGGCATGCGCCCGCCACGAAATAAATTTTTCCTCGCGGCATCGGCGACGATCAACGACGACAGACTTTCTCTCTCTCTCTCACTCTCTCTCTCTCTCTTTCTTTTTCTCTCCGCCATTCTCTTTGCTGTTTTCGCTCTCGTCCGTCTCATCTTTCTCGGCTTCTTCGCCGCCCTCTCCGCCCACCCCGTCCGACGACCCTCGTTCCGTCGACTTCTTTCGAAAGGGAGACTATGCATTTTTCGCCCGTTTAAAAATAGGCGATCGCCGTACCGCGAACTGGCCAGAGGTCAGTCACTCCTTGGGCGCAACACCGCGCCGCAAAAATAGCCGGCAAAACGGAAAAAATAATTTCCTCCCCGGCGAATCACGCTGAAATCTTGGATACCCGATGCTGAGGCTACCGGCGGACCACTGGTTGCTCCTCTCCGCGATTCGTCGCCGATTGTCACTATTTCCACCTAAGCTGTCGAAAGACATCTTTCATGATTTTGAACAAAAATTTATTTTATTTATCTAAAATATTTTCTCATTCGATGCATATGAAATTTCAAGAAACGCGCGAGTTACGTAGACAACTCGTTTCCTATCTCGTCCCCAAATTCTTTTGGAGTTTCTACTTCTCCGTGGTTCACGTGCTCATTGTGCTCGCAAACACGTAAAATCTAGGCTCTAATTGCGGAAAACTGGTGGGAGAATGGCGATGGTCATCTGCGCGGCAGAAAGAGGGGAAAAAGAGCGAGGAAACGGGTTCGTCGACGAGAAAGCCGGTCACGATTTCCGGCGTTTCCCAAAGATCGTCTCCGGTCTGCTCTGAACGCGTTCTGGGGCCCATTGAACGCGTTCCTCTGCAACTTGGTGAATGCGCACCTCCTTTCGCGTCACCTCAACGGGCCCCGATTGCGAGGTCCGAATCTGCACCGTCAGTTCTGTCAAATTTTTCACGGTGCCGATCCCCTTTGTAGGGGGCGCTGCCCGGTTGTCATATTTGCCTATGATGGACGATTCATCGGTGAAAGGACTCAACGACACCGGCAAACAGATTCCCGGGGATGACGAGCGTGTTTTCTTATTCAGAGAATGCACTGGGAACGGGACCCGGTCTCGCACCACATTTCGGCAATTCCACACCGATTCCTGATTATGCTCCTCGGATCAGCGAGTCCAATTTGGTCGGGACCGCTCGGTTGATCTCGCCTTTTTTTGCCCCCGTCGTCTGTGCTCCTTTTCCTTGTAAAAGTTTGTCTCCCTCGCTTCCCTCCCGCGCGCCCCTCGACGACGACGCAAGGCGTCGAAAAATAAATCGTGTCGCGTCCGAGGCATTTCCTCGGCCGATCGAAACACGCCGCCGCATCTGGACACTTCTATATTTGAACTCGGAATCGGTACTTCCTATCTGCGACGCTGCTCACGAGGCCACGGCACCCTTCTTCTGGCCCTAAACCTCTGCAACACGACTTTGGTTTACTACGAAAGGAAGCTGCTCTGCTGCCTCGCCAGTGTAAATTTGGAAATGAGCGGCTCGACGCAAATGGGCTTTGTCAGGAAGAAAGCATTATCTTTAAACACGACGTTGCAGTAAATGCGTAAAATATTTGGCTCAATAGAGTTCATTTTATTTTAACCAAAAAATTGAACGGCGGAATGAGGTATTTATGGACATTTTAATAAAACTAGTTAGTTGCAATAGTCAAAAGTAGAACCATGTTTTCATTACACCAAGAAGATGTTCGTAGTAAATAGGAATAAGTGAATGGATTCATTGATTTCGGGAATTTAATATTCTTAAAAATTATAATTGTGTCTTTTTGTACTATGTTGTAGGAAGGTTTCAGACCAGATTGTTTGTAATAATTTCTGGATTGAAGATTGCTGGAAACGATTCGGGCCGCGTAGGTCGTGCTAAGGTACGAGTAACTTCTCATGACGTTGCGTACACAAACTGTCAGCGATCATTTTTTGTAGAAAGAGAGAAGCTGCGAAGAGAAAAGAAAACAGTAAGGGAGAGGAAGCGGATATTTCGAGGGAATGAGGGTAATTTGAAGTAAATATAGCATTAATTTCCAAGTGTCGACGCCGTATATACTTTTTATACGATGACGTTTCTCGCGGACGTATAAATATTTGCCAAAACTCTTAAATATACGGACAGCTATTAAAGGACGCGGGCATAATGTACAGATTGTTCCATGCTTTTTGCATGAGCCCCTTTAGAATTTTGGAATTTCAATTCTCATAAATAATGCAGAGCAGAGAATAACCTGTGGCAGTACGTGTAACCGACGCAATGTGTCCCCGAACTTTTCTGGACCTTAATATAGCCTTTCGAATATCGGAACTTGTCTACGAATAAATGTACTAGGAATAACATGTATTAATGTTACTAAAATCCAAATCTCTCTTTTCTGTGGTCAATAGTCAAGATTCTCGTTCAGTCTATGAAATTACTAAAGACAAAATGTTCGAAGAGTACAGTGATGAAAAATTTCACTGGCCAGAAGTCTACAAATCCAGAATCACGAAAAATAAAATATCTGAATAGCACAGTAGCGAAAGAGCTTGCAAACCGAGGGGTTAAATATGGTAGACTCTTAAAATCGAGAGGAACTGCCAACAAATGGTCGCTCGACGAACTTGTGTAAAGCCAAGGAGTCTAAAACGAGGAGCCACGCGAACGATTCAAATCAGTCCGGGGTCCAGGGGCGAGTCTGAAGGGGCCAGCTAGAATAATACTCGCGTAAAGATGTACGCCGTCCAGATAAAGAGGATAAGAGGAAGAAGACCATCAGGGCCGTAGGAATCGCCTGGCCAGGAGACAGTCGTCGGCGCGGGCTGTTGAACAAGGGAACCGTCGAAAGAGGAGCGAACGATCCTAATCTCCTCGGGGGCCAGGGCCTCGGTCGAAAATTCAATTAAACTTTTGATATACGGGCGGCCGCGCGGCGCTGCGTTCACGGGCCTGTGCGGCGGCTGTGTAAACGAAAATTTCGCAAGGTTCATGTACTTTCCTTGGCCGTGGAGAAGAAGGAGGAAAGAGCCGGCACGGCGCGGCGTGCGCGAACGTTATACCTCGTAAAACGATTAGGCCACCGCGACGCCGACGTTCCACGTGCACAGCTCGCCGGGGGTTGGCTTTTCATCCGAAGGGTGGCCGGTGTCTGAGGATCAAGCGGAAGAATGCCAGGCCGAGCGTGGATTGATGCGAAACGACGCATCGGCCGGGAAATCTCGAAATTTATCTCGGACGATTTGTCGGATTCGCCCGGGACCACGGCGACGACTCTAACTGCGAGGATATCGATGCCACCAGCGTGTGCGCCACTTCCTCTGCTTCGCTTCTCTTCTCTTCATCTTCCTCTTCCTGTTCTTTTTCCACCTTTTTTCTTAGCCCCGTTCTAATACCGGCACAAAGGCCAGGCGTTACCTGTGATTTATAGACAACGATCGGGGATCATGCTCTTCCCTGCCCCTGCTCTCGGATTTTGGAACTTTTCAGAACTTAGGGTGTCGCATTTCTGAAGGATTTTTTGAAAACTTTCCTCTTACGTGTTTATTAAGCTGTCCCGCTAGCGCGTCCGTTCAATCGTAAGCATAAATGTGTTCTAGTTGTAAGTCAATCCAAAGACAATAAACCCATTTGGAAAGCTAAAACAATAATAAAAATCATATAATTCATTGGATCAGTATCGCGTCGAGTCGAAGGTGCAATTCGCGCGTAAGAAGTTAATCACTTATGAGGTGGCTGCGATGAAGCATGCTTTTATAGCTTCTCCCAACCTTCAAACGGTCAGCGAAGTAAATATCCAGGCGCATCTTCCACCGGAAGTTATTTAATAGGCATTTTAAGACTCCCGATTAACAGCCAGGAACTCGTTGATAAATTTTCCCATCACGACAGAAAATTGCGATCGGAAACTAATGGCTAGACTGCGGAAGATTATGCAAATTCGCCGAGTTCGTGGAGAAATTTAAAGAAACTTGCATTAAATGGAACTCTGTTTTGTTCGTAGACGATCGGAACATTATTAAAGTGTCTTGTGTAATAATTCTCGGAAGATTGTTGCAAGCTATAAATACTTTAGATTGCGTAGCCTATTAATAACGCAACCTGAGGTAACGTAATTATATCCTGCTTAATTCTTGTTGATACAATATGCACAAGGCTGTAACGTAATAATAAATACTCCTAAAATATGTAACGACGTTAAGAGGCTTGTTAATGGATCTCGACTTTCTCGGATATTGTTCACGGGATTTAAAAGTGTAAATAAATGTGGTTATGGCTCAGAGAATTGATTGTTGAAATTTTCACTGGTGTCTATTAGAGTTTGAGAAATTTGTAAAAATAAATTTTACTCAAACGATTACCAGGGTAATCATTTCCTTGATCTTCGTGTGAAATCAAAATATTCTACGAACAGTTGCAAGAAGCAAGAGTCGATCTAAAACTATTTCTGTTTTTAATCATTTCAATATTTTGTATTGACCAATATTTTGAAACTTTTTAAATCTACCTACTATTTTAAACATCACTTGCTCGTTCCCGTCACATCATTCGTCATCGCAGTTTAGTGATACATTAGAGAGGGAATCGAGTTTGAAAAAATTCACGAGTAGATAATTTTGTGTTTGTGGAATTGATTCCTTGACCAAAGATCAAGCAACAATGGCGTCGTGTCCTCATCGTCAACGCAAGGAGGTTCCAAGTGACGCAACACCGCCACGATTCTTTCGGCCTCCGTCGATTCTCCGGTAAATTCGATACACCTGTGTGCCAATTGTTTTGACATGTGTCCCTATTGTAGCCTGCCGATCCACGGGACGATACGAGGCGAGGAGACACGCGCGTTCCGGGGACCTCTCGTCTCGTAACGACATGCGGGTCGGTACAGTCCAACATCGAACGAACGGTGAAAAAAAGAAGGAACAGAACGAAGAAAAAACAGATCGAGAATCCGACCGGGGGCTACCATGAAAAAGAGAACAGGAGCAAGAGAGAGAATAAAGGACGAGGTTGACGAGAGAAGACGATTCAATTTTCTGATTAGACGACGTAACGGTGTTGCCTACCGAATTTAACTCCTCCTTTCAGCCCTCGCCTCTCGTCTACAGTCATCTAAAACGGTGACGGGCCTCACGTGTTTTTAGTCGAGTGCCGCTGAGGTCAATTTGCCGAAAAACATAGACGAAATATAATAAAAATGATTAATGTTATTAGCACATGGGTTAACTGGTCATAATTTGTTGTTGAGTTCAATATTTTCATATAGTAGTTAGCTATCGATTTCTCTATTCAAATGAAATTTAGAAGTTATTTATTGTTGAAAATGTATAAGAATTTTTTCATACGTTCCTAACGGTATGACCTAGATCCATGAAGTACCAGAAATTCCCTGAGCTTATCAGAGACAGCATCGGGAATGGTAACAAGTCCTTGACTCAGGATTGATCACAGATGTGAATTTTGTCGATGTTTTTTGGGAAAAATGACCGCAGTAAGAGCGTTCGAAAGATGCGAGGCGATTTTTTGGACACGTCTCGTAGCAGCTCCGGCACACAGGATGTAGCGACAACCGCGCCGGAGAAAGTTATGGCTTTTCTATTGTTTCGCGCGGCTGCTACGACCTGCGGGATCGTCGTTTTTGAATGGGGCATCGCGCCGAGCCTCCGCGCGGAGCGGAGCGGTGTCTCCTTCCTCGAGATGTAACGACAGACCGGAGACCAGCCAGGAGAACGTTATGTTATGACCTCGCTGGAACACCGAGTCGCCCCTTTGTTTAACCATCCGACGATCCATTTGCTATATTGTTAGGTTTTTATTGCTACGGGCCTCCTGATGGAACGTCGCCGCATCGCTGATGAACTTCAAACCGAGTTTTAACGCCGGCCTCATTGTCTTTAATGCGACTGAATTCGAAATGAGCCGCGACTCTTGATACGAGAGCTCCGACTATCAAAATACACCGGAGAATCTTCTTGTATTATCATTTTTCACACGACCAATTTTTACATGGATTTCTTTCTTGATACGTTTCTCAGAGAAGAACAACTTATTAATATAATTCAGTAAACACAAACATAAATAGTCTACAATTTAAAGTGTTCCCGAATAATGTAATATTTCACGAATCAATTTTTTTAGTACGTTTTTAAAGTTACGAGGCTTGGAAGTGCAATCGAAAAATGGAGCGCAGATGCAACAAGTCGTTAATTAATGAGGCCATTTTGATCCGGTTCGATTCGACGGCTGGAGGGCGCGAAGGTAAGAGAAGGTAAGAGAAGGGTTTACAAGTTTACACGGATTGATTTCAATTTACGACCGATAAATAGATTCCCGTTGTCAGAAGCGACCATTAAATTAACCACGATCGCTTCGAGAGTCGTCGAGTATTTCACGGTGGCTCTCATCAGCAGCCTCTTCGGGCCCTTCCGCTCTTTTCTTTCCTGTTCCTCTTTTTTTCCCCTTTTTGCCTGCCTCGACTGTACAGGTGGTCAGTTGTGTCCCGGGCTGGCCCGCATCGTGCAGGACAGGTGAGGGCCAATGAGATAAATTCGATCTGACCCTCATGACCGTAGGGTACATGAAAACACGTAATTATGCAAATTTCTGTTCCGAGCTCTCCGACAAGGAGAAGGTCGTGCATTATTGGGACGCGTGGCCCGAATGAATCGAGATCTTCTTGGAAATTATTAGCCGACGTGAATACAGGCTGCCCCTTTGCTAAGCGATCCCACTTTGTGTATTCTATGGACAGCCACGAGAGGAATTGTTGCACGAATTATGCTACGAAATGTCGGACACGAGATCTAATTGGATCACGATGTAAAATCAATTTACTACCTTGTTTCCAATTTCTTTATGCCACGAATTAAATGGAAATCTGATTTGATCACAACATAAAATCAATTTACTATTTTCTCTTTAACTTCTTTATTCCGTCTATGAATTAAAATGGTGTAATATTTCAACCATTTTTTGCAACCTTTTGTTCGACACGATACATAAAAATTTTGATACTTCCATAGAAAGTAGACTTTCTTTAATTTAATCTAATTGTATATTTATACAAAAATGAAATTATTGAAATTTCGAAAATCGTAAAACATGTCTGTGTGCCATTTTCACCCTTCCAGTGGTTCCATCGTTCACCCATCATAATTTCATCAAACAAATCGTTTATACAAAATCAATCGTCTCCAAGCACATCTTCGATTCATCGATTCCTCCCGTGGGTTCTGAATGAGCATCGGTTCGCGTGCCCCAGGTAGCGCACACCTCGACCGGCGCGTTGGATCGTTCCAGCCATCATCGTCGCCATAAGTTACGATTATCGTTTTCGTGCGTACTTGTAGGCTCACGCAACGTCCACGTAGGAAGACGTTACCATTACGACGGCGGATGCCGCGGATTGTTCCTCGAGCTGAAAGAAAGTGGTACTCGTTGAAGAAGAAGAGGAAGAGAAAGAGGAGGAGGAGGAGGAGGAGGAGGTTAAAGGTGTGTAGCTTGGATTAGAGGGGCGTGGAGAGCGTATCAGTGCGAAAACTCGAGGGCAAGGGGTCCAGGTGGGACGAAGGCAGGGTTTAGACACCGTAGGAGGCTGTAGAGACGGTGAAAACGGGACGGAAGGATGGCCGAGTGAAAATAAGAGGCTGGCTGGCGAGAAGGAAGAGGGTAAACGGGACAAGAAGAAATTCCTGAGTGTGTTCTTCTCTGTGTCGCCTTGTCTGCTTGCCCTACGCGAGGAATATTCGCTCAAAATGAAATTCTTGTAAACATATTTATTCCCTGCCAAAGATAGTATCATTTCTTTCTGGACTATCATCATTTAATTTAGTACGAATTTTTTAATAAATGAATCAATAGGGTAGTTCAGAATGCACTCACACTGCAAACCACACATTAGAAAGTGCTGTGGGTTAACACCATCGAAGTCCAAGAAAAATTGATAAACAATTGAACGTGCTTAGACTTTGCTGTTCATCACATCACTAAGACGATATATTACACAAATCGTATTGAGTTCTCAATTTCAGATGAACCAGCAGCCAATGATCGCTATTTTTAACTTCGTACTTAGTAATAACCATTTCAAATAGAAAAACATTTTCTAAAGTCTTTTACAGTTTTTAAGAAAATCACTTTCACGCTCTAGACCGAGCATAACCCTTGAACCGCTGTACGTCGTCTCGGAGTATCGCTGCGAAACGAACGCAACGACGACCATAAGCGTTGGTGGCGGTCGTGCAACGAACGATGGAACGGTGGAACGAGGGAACGCGCGTTGGTTCCGAAGAGTGAGAGAGCAATCGAGACCTGCGGATAGAAGAAGAAAGGTATTCGTGGAGGAGGTGCTGCCCCGGAGAAGAAGAAGAAGACGAAGAAGAAGAGGGAGGAGGAGGAGGGGCCGACGGGGGCGAGGGGAGAAAAATGACAATCATCGTCATTTTAATAATATGCAAAGGTATAGTCGACTTCCACGCCGGGCAAGTGTGGCCACAATGGCGTTATATAATGACAAAGACACGCCGGGTCGGCTGGGTACCTTTCGCTCGACAAAAGGCGCGGCGTTAGGGTCATCCTACCGGACCGGAACATGTTTTGTCCGGCGCGGACAAATGTCACCGATAATGTCTTCGGGGACTACGGCACCGTAAAAGTCCGAATAACTTCTCGAACCAGAATTATCGTCCGACGAATTGTTGTTCGTGGCTTCCGGCGTTTTTTCGCACGTTTTTGCTCTTCTCTCCATGACACGTGTATATATACGTTGTGTTTCTACGACTGTTTTTAATAATGCAATCATTACGTTTCTAGGATTAATATGTGTTTCTCATCGCACTATTTATCATTGTACCACTTCCTTTTGGTAAGGTTTCTGTAGTTACGTTATTTTATTAAATTTTATATATTCTGAATGTTGAAGGGAGGTAACAAAGAAGAATCTGATTGTTCTCTCGAACGTTGACGGCATTACACGGCACCTTACAACTTTAAATAATAATATTCGTAGAATTAGTTCAATTAAGTACTCTCAAATTTGATTAAATATGGCCAGATTGACAAAAATGTTTGGAATTCTAGAAATTTCGAAAAATGTATAAATCATATAGAATGTGCCTAAACTTCGTCGATTGCAATGTCGCTAATACAATTATCAATAACTTCGCAGTATCTGTCAGTAATTTCACTCCGGCCTCTGAACGCAGCCTCCTGATGCCAGACTAAATAAAGAGTGCGAAAGAAAGCAGGAAGGATTAAACCGTCAATGGTAGGAAATTGGATCATCGTAAAAACGAGCGTCGGATCGGTGGCGGTTCCATGGTCTCGTTAGTCCACTCGGTAGGAAGCGGTAACAAGTAGAAAGCAATGATTTCTTCGTCCTGGCGGGTTCTCAAGATCGAGCCCCACCATTCTCGGAACCTAATTGAATTAACACATAACCGAGCGCCGTTAACGAGGCACTTCTCCGCGTCATATCGCGCGGTCTACCGGTAGGAGAGTAACATTCTAGCTTCATACCGGGTAGCATAACATTCGCGCTACATTCACACCCACTAATAGGAATGCGCGCGGCCAGGCAAAAGGCGGTCGCGGAGTCTGGCGCGAGCGAGCGAAGCGTTATCGCCCGCGAGAGGAAAATCGTGCCACAACAGCGCGATTCCGCGCGTCTACCGTCTCGTTTCTTTCAGGGATCTTTGGCGAACAAGCATACGATTCACACCGACGCATTTTAACCGATTCCGCGGCGGTGCGCGGCGATCGGTTCGAGATTAGTCGGATTCCATTGGTCGGTGTTTTGCGCCGATACGATGGAAAATCGGCACACGGCCGTCCGCTCGAATGCCGGCCCGAGTGGATATTATATTGGGGAGATCTGGACTCGCCGGCTCGCGTTCGTGGCACGATCGAATCCACAAGAAGAGCCTAACGTTCCGGGTAACGTACGAGGTGATCTTTCACGATCGATCTTCACGTACACACACGCGCGCAACGATCAGGGCACACGGTGCCCCCTCGACACCATCCGCCTCGGCTCTCCTTCTTCCTCCAACAGACTCGCTCTGATATTCAAATCGCGGGAGAACGCTAAGCCTGCTCTTAACGGTACGAGATCCGATGCCGTCGCTCCACCAAAATCATATCGGGAGATAAAAATTTGTCTTCGACCGCGATCCCGACGCCCCCGCACACGGAACTGACTGTTTGCGCCTCAGCCGACTGACGTTTCCCTAAAACCGATCCATCCGGACCAAATTCCCCCTTTCTTTTCTAGACATACATGGATTCCATTTTGTCTCTCTTCATCTCTCTGTTCTTCCTTATATTTTATAATGAATTAGGATTTCTTTGCAGTCCACTATCCCCGTTGAGGCGCCATTGGGAACCACTACTGTAAACCCATGTATAATGCGATGAGAAAACTATATATATATATATTTTTATGTGGCAGCAAACGTACAATGAATGAATAAAGAATTTAAATTTCATAAAACAGTCGTATTCGAGAATGGTCACCGCTGTGCGGCGGCCGAACAGGTGTCGCCATAAAATTCAGATTTCCACCTGGCGAGCGTCTCTTTCGAGTCGGGATCGTCCTTAATGAAAACTTCGCGGGTTACCCTCGTGTCTCGACAACTTCTCGACTGGCGACGTCGGTGGATGGAGGGATGGTGCGCGCGGGGACGTGCAGAGGGGGTTGGTTCTCTCCCTTTCCGCGGCGCGCATAAATTTGCATCTTTCACGAAACAGGTAAAACCCGGCGCGTTGACTCGCCCGTCGGCTGAAGGAAGGGCGAGTCGGGGGATGAACGGGGGTGGATCGTGTGGAGAGGGTTGGTGAAAACAGTCAGGTGGTTGCACGGGGCCGAGAAATATCGGTCACCCGAGGGCCGAGAGGAGAATCTAGGGGCTCGGCGTCGTCTCGTGGCTGCTTAAAAATTCGGACAATACTTCCCCGGGCGTCTCGGGGTACATTTAAATGTATGTATTCATACGCTCGTGTATTGCTTTGACGAGAGGTGTGGTCAAAATTATTCAAACTGACCCGGACTCTTTTTTTCCTTTCGGTCTGGGACACTTTCTAGCGGAGCGGTGTGCGCGCTGCACCCACGTACTCTCGCCTCGGCCCCCCTTTAGCCCCCGCCCCCTGGGCCCCCTCACACGCCCCTGCGTCCTGGCTAGCCTCTTTCCCTTCCTCCTCGAGCCTCTCGCGAACCTCCTCTGCGATCCTCTCGCTCCGCTGTCCTCCCCTCCGCGTTTCACCGTTGTCTCTCCGCGTCATTCTCTCTAGCCATTGTCCCGTCACGTGGTGTCGAATTCGAGATTGCTCGCCGCTCTTCGATTTCGCGGCCGATGATCTCATGGCTCCGCGATCCTAAACGCGATTCGGTGATCCAGCGCCGATGGAACCGGCTGCTACATCCGATCAGCGCTTAGGAGAGAGAGTGGAAAGTCGCTAACCCTCCGGAAATATTTGGGATCGTCGATCGGTTTCGCCTCCGGCCAAACGGAGACCGTGTCTCTCGATCCTCCTCGATCGCGAGATAACGTTTTTCGAACGGTGATTGCACTCGCGCGGATTAGACCCCGGCGAAAGCTGATCGACTCTGTGTGCGTATGTGTAAATCCTCGTGGCTTTCGTCGGTCAGGTTTGAAAAATTAATTTATACTTTCGTACGGTTCTAACTGAATTCGCCATAGTGCGGTTTAAAAGCTGCTTTGATATTAATAGACTGCGAATCCGTACGAGTTCATGAGGATCTTTATGTGTTTATGACAGCGTTTGAAGATTTATATACCACTAAACACAGTTACTTTAATGGCACTCGCATCGGATTTTTACTACAGGGAGTCTCTTACTCGGCAGAATTAATGTTCTCCTTATTCAAATTCGTCATACCGAATCGTCCATTAATTTGCAAACATTAAATATTGCGGTTTTGTACTTATTTCATTGAATGTGCAATCCAGACCAATCGTTGCCGTCGTTATTAAGTGTGGAACCCGACGGAACATCTGTAAATCGAATCAATGCTAGACAAACTACTATTTCATTCGTTCTAATTTTGTCCCAATTTGAGTAAACATCTTGTCGACCCCTGTATTTGATAATCCACCAATTATCGATGAATTGTGTTAGCAGCTCCAAGAATGACGCTTTCCGACCTGTAGGGATTAAACAACTGTTGAATTCCGGTTGGCAGGTTTGTAAAACGTCCCAAAATATATAATTTATTCCAGGAGAGCTCAAATACAAACTGGAACTCCAGCGAAGTCCCGGAAATAACTTTACGGATTGACAGTAACGTCGTTAAAGTGCTCGAAGCTCACTATCCAAAAATGACCGCTCTAAAATAATCTTTCAAAGCAAAACAAAACAATCCAATTCATATCTCCGGAAAATCTGAGCAAGAGACGTAGTCCACAGCATTTTGCCTAGACATTAAAAATGAAAAAATTGTTTGCAATAATCGTGTCCGTTTGGCCCAGAGCTTTAAAAATGTCATCTACCTTCTTGGTTCCTAAAAAGTGTACAGAAAATTTGTAAATGAAGATGTAAAAGAATCTGATCACTATTCTGCGGATTTTATGCATTTATGAAAAAAAATGAGTGTGCGAAACTTCAAACGGTAAGAAAATTAAAAGAATTTAAGAACATCTATGTGTTATTTTCAGCTTATTAAAATGATCGAAGCAAGAAAGAAATTTCATGAAGACAATTTTTATTTTGCATGAAGATCCGCAGTCTACTAATCACTATACGAAATGCAGAATTATCAAAATCGTGCGCATTGAGATAGTTAATGATTGGATAATCCGGTGATAGTGCCGCTTTGGAGTCATCGTCTCGTCCGTTCAGGTTTAAATATCCCAAAGAACAGTTCCCGAGCCAAAGGACCACGTAATTACGACGCGACGTTTTCTTTGGATTCAATTACGAGCGATGCTCCTCGCCGATAGTAGTCGGGGAACGAAAGTGCCTTTTCCTGATTTGAATCCGAAACGAGGAACGAGCGAAGGGTGGAACAGATAGACAGAGACAGGAAACGATCGTCGCCCACCCAACAAAATTTGCTACCCACATATCATGAATGGACACGGCCCAAGCTGGCCTCTCTATGCTGCGGCATGTTCCTGGCCAGGCCGACTATGACATATGGGTAGCGCAAAAACCGGCAATGCTGATCGATTGGCCACGCTAACCAGCCCCCGACGTTTCCTCTCCTTTTTCCAGCACGTTCTCGCCCAGGGAGAACGAACCCTCATAGTTGCCACCTTTTTCTCGGCGTATCCGCCGGAATTCCGCTGACCAGGGCAAACATACTCCTGTTTACCGCGAAGTTTCCCTTCCTGCCATGTTTCCTTTTTAAACACCGCCTCGAATTCTTCACGCGCGATTAGGATACCTAGGATTTTCAGCCGCATTAGCTTCTGCGATCCTACGAAGCTTTTCCCATTAGCTTCCCGAACTCGTGAAATCATAAACGATTTTTCGACTCCGTAAAACGGGAACTAGTCAAAGCTAGTTCCAAAAATTCTATCAGAACCTAATTGACACTGGATCTGTCAAGTCCTCTTCTGGGTTAATCACCATGTTCCAGGACGAGTCCATAAAGCAAGGCTTCAACACTTCACCTTAAAATCGGTAAAGCCAGCTCGAGAAATTCTATTAAAACCCAACCGACACACGGTCAGTCCTGGTCTCACAATTGACCAAACAGTTTCGCAGCGAACCGTATCATTCGCCCACAAAACTGGCTACTGTCCGCGACGCAACTCCCATGACCAAGGACCTCGTAATTCGCGTCCGAAATGAATCACCGCGTTCCGCTAATCGTCCCAAGGAGAGGAGAGGAGAGGAGAGGACCGTCCCTCGCAACCTCCTCGCCACGTCCGATCGATCGTCAATCGTGTCCGATATATCGAGTCCTACAAACGACGTCTATAAAAGGTCCCCACTTTTCCATCCGTCAGTGGCCCCCCTCCCTCCTAGAAGCGAATAGGTAGGTGCTCTCTCGCTCTCGGCTCTGTTCACGTTTTGTCGGTCGGACTCTGTTCACCGTTCCGCGCGGCCCTCTTAGGCCGCATTCGCACGATCCTCGATGCTGGGCCACCTTCGGCACGACCTCTCGCGGTGCACCTACGGTGAAGGTTTCGCCTGTGTCGTAGGTGGTCGGGCTCACGATGGTGCTGCCGGGTCCGTTGGCCGCGCGTCGGTGCATCGGTGCATCGCGCATCGGGACAACGCGCGGCTGTGTGTAAGTACGCCGGCAATGCACACGTGTGCATACGCTAGCGATAGAGCTGGACGACGGTCACTACTCATCGCCGTTCGCCGGGAGCCGAAAGTTCATCGGTACGGTTAACCGGCACGGCACGGCACGGATAGGCACGGCTCTTCTTCTTCTTTGTCCTGTTCGTCCTCTTACGCCGCTCGCGTACACTCTCTACCCTGCGATCCTCCGCTGAAAATGTTTCACTTGGTCATCCAACTTCTTTGTGACGATCAAGCCAGATTCGACTCCTTCACCTATCTGTTTATGAAGGATTCTTCAGATCTCTCTTTGCAACCAAGACTATGTAGCATAATTTTTGTAATGTCTTCTAATTCCGTTCATTCTTGCAGTATTCGATTCCTTTGAATAGCAATTCAGGCATTATCTGCCAGGAAGGCGTGGGCGCAGAAGTGTTAGTCTTAAGAGAACAAGGTAGTATATACTATCCAAATGTTAATGCACGGTTCTTCTTAAAATTTTTGATAATTAGGAGCATACACATTCTAGCTTCTATTTCTTTAAATGCAAGACGCAGTGTGGATTCGTTTCCCTTATGAGGATTCGCTGATTTTCCGCTTGTCTGGTTCGTCCTCTGTCTCTTCTTCTGCTGTGACCGTCTTCCTTGTGCCGTCCGTCTTCTTATCCCCGTTCTAGTCGCGCGCTGACTCTTTGACTCCGGTGCACAGCCGCTCGCGGCTGTATAGGTCGGCCGAGTTCTAGTTTCAAAGGACATAGGCACCGCGGCGCATAGGCACCGAGGCCCTCCGCTAAGTGGCACGGGAGTATTTCCAGGTGAAAACACGCCACGGCCAGGCACTTTAACCCTTCGCCAGGCTCGCCCGCGATCGCTGACAGCTTGACGATCGGCTGCTCGCGATCCGGCGATCCGCGTGGGACGCTCGTAAACGACGATCCGTGATCCTCGATCCTGGACCGGCACAGTGGTCCGCGTTTCAACAATTCCACACTTTAATTTGCACTTGGAATCAAACTAAATCATATCAATTCAACCCGTTGCCTCATCGAGTCAGACTGGTGAAGAAAACGTCAAACAAAATCTATTGAGCATGAATGTTAATCTTTTTTCATTGTCGATATTGAAGTGGATGTATAGAGGCTCAATAAATTTATATTTTGCTTTCCTTTTAGATTTCTTTTGACTGCAATAAACATGATCATACTTCGTCAACAGTAGACCTATTATTACTCGTAACGAACATGGGAAACAGGAACTGCTTGTCTAAAGGGAGAGGGTTCGAATAAAAAATACGCAAGGAACGATAGCCCCGGACAAGTGTGAATATTTAAGGAATGAAAATCGGCGGATCGTTCTGCCAGTTAATAAAATTCGAGTATCACTCGGCTTCTTATTTTTAGCGAAGATTTCGCAGCGCCATGGGAACGCGAGTCGATCGTTTCATCAGTCAATTATTGTGCTCCTCGGGCGCCACTTTGAAAAAAATAGCAGCGCTGTTCCTGGCGGATGCAAACGAACAGGTTGAACAACTCGGAAACCGATAATTCGCGCAACAAGAAGCGCCCCCGATTGCCATCTAGACGAGCACTCGAAACGTCGTCCGCGGGGGCCCTTTCAAGCCGAGACCCGGAGTCGAAACATTTAAAAACCATCAAAAACCCCGGCTCGTCTCTCCGGTCTCAGAGACGGATCCGTCGCGTCGTCGCGTCGCTTCGTGTCGCGGTTCTCCAGTGCACGGTGCTCGCGATGTTCAATTTTCCGAGCGAATCGGGTCAATTAGGCCTCGGTTGGATGCTCGCCGGTCTCGTCAATTAACGATATGTGACCAAGAGCAAGCAAATTTCCTCGGCGAACGGGCAACATTTAATAAGCCTCCGGTACGGTTTGCACGGGGCATTAGTCAATTAACCCTTCTGCAGTTCCGTCCGAGAAAGGCTTGGGCAAGCTCGCTTTCTGACGTCGAATCTGTCCGGACTGTCTTAAATGTCTAGGCGAACGGCGAAGATTTATTATTGCCCTCCGCAAAAAGTTCCACGGTTCTGTTTATCGCCGACGTTTCTTGCTGCAATAGTTTTTTCTGTATTTGACCATTGTGACACGGTTTCGGAAGATGCTGCAGATGTTGCATTTTCATATCTTAACAGAATTTTGCCGATGGAATTTTACCGCCGGAATTGATGGATGCACAGAATCAACATCTAAAAATTTAGATGTATTTTTTTTCAAAACAGCTTCTTCCAACCTGGTGAACATAATACTTGAATAACTAATGAACCAAACGACTTGAAGCTTTCCAGACATAGTGCATACTTATTGCATGGACGTGTCCAAAAATCGGCTTGTAATCGCAGCGTGAAACGAGACTCTTGACGCGTAATCATAAACCTGGTTTTTTGTGTGTCGGCGCGATAAGGTCGAATCGTAATAATTAGTATCGAGCGTGGCAAGGGTTAAATTAGTCGGGGAGCTGATTACGGGTAGTGGAAGCGTGTCACGGGACACGGAATCGACGTCGAGGGTCATTACTGGCCCGCGTCCCGATGCCTGGAGCCAAAAGTTCACGGTTTGAACGGCGAGCCACGAGTCCTCGTTCCTTCGTCCTCCTCTCGAGCATTCGCCGATCTTTCCCGACTGTGGAGGGAGCTGCTCGTTCCTCTTCTGTCTCCTCGGCGAAACAGAAGTCCCCGGGTCTCTCTCGCGGCAGCCGGTGGCTCTTTGCCTCTCAGCGACGTCGTCCTCCTCCTCGTTGCCTTCGTCGCAGCCTCAGAGCCTCAACCATAGCCTCCGCTACCATCGTCGTCGTCGTCGTCGTCGTGGTCGTCGTAGAGAGACCGACCGAGTTCGAGTTTTAAAACACGGGCGACACAACACACGAGAGTCGTGAGCGAGCAGAACGCTCGGCAGCAGCCTCGAGTTCTCCATAGCTCTCCGCTCCCCGATATATAGGGCAACCGTAGAGTCTCACGGTTTCTGCGAGCTATTCATCTGCATACTCTCCGCCGCCTCCTCCTCCACCTCCTCCTCTCCGCTCCTCTCCTCATCCAGGCTCTCCTCGCCTGATTTTTCTTCTTCCTCCTTCGCTCTCCTTCCTATATTCGCCCAGTGCACCGCCGCAACCCTATCTCACCGCGAAATTTATCGGATTAATTGTCAGCGAGACGACGCCCCCCGCGTTGGCTCGCTTTTTTCCTCTTTTTCGACTCGATGAGGCCGCGCTGAACGATGCCCCCGCTACAGATTGCTTTGGCTCCGAGAACCCACAACACTCCAACACACAGAATGCTACTGTGCCCCTTCATTTTGGGAGAGATTCATACCTTTCGACAGACGCTATCTTTGCGTTTGGATTTCTGACGGTGGTAATCACAGCATTTTTATTGAACTATATCTATTGAGTTCATAAATATGTGAGAATTTCTGGAGTACATCATTTGTGCGCCTTCCCTGACGTGAATAGATTCTAAGTATTTCGTTGGAGCCTTTTCCGAAATGAACAGTTTTCGAGTGTTTAGCGTGGCTTTTTAATGACGGTAATTGCAACGGCCGTTTTGTTTGGTTGAATTTTGTAGCTCATTGTTTGCGAGTCCGTTTCATTTAAGATTAGACTTCCCGATCTTGATACTGTCCCTAATTAGTTTAGCGAAAGATTAGCTTCATTAGGAAACACTCGTATCTTATGATGAACACAATGCTGTGTGATAGCGAACACTGTTGCGCACGGATTCGAAGGAAGATCGGCGGATCTTCGGTGAAATAGCGAGGCATTTCCGCATTTTTCAAGAGAAAACGCGTTCTTGTTGATTAAAGGCGAGGAATTCCCCAATTTGGATTATTAATTTGCTCCTTTACATTGCGGAACACGTATTATCGTTGAAAATGATTCAGTTGGTCATGAAGTTGCTCGGAGATAATCTTTCAAGCAGGATTCTACCGAGATATTAGACCGGGGATTTATGGCTTTATTGAACTATCTACCAAGATTGTCGATGTCTTCATTTATGAAGTATTACGTGTACTAAATTGAACATTTTCGATGAATGTAAGGGGATTAAGAGAGTAATTAATGGTATAAATCTTGACCTCTGTTTTTTTTCTGTACCAAGCCTCTAGATACTAAAAATTAGGTTGTTCAAAATCACAGAGAAGCGTAGATAGCAAAATTGTGATTTCTGGGTCTAAAAGACAGGTAACGGCCGTGCGAGTGTTAATAGGTCTAGAGGGTGTCCGAAACGCAGGGGACAGTTGCGAGAGGCGTCGTTGATAGGCCAGTAATTTCCTTGGAGCTGTTCCTACCGGCGGTGTTCGCAATCGGCATTGTCCCGCGAAAGAGAGAGCCGCAAAGACAGAATTCGTCGTCTCGGAATCCTCCGTGGCGAGCCAAGGAGGGTCGGCGTAGAACTCTTAAACCGGCAGAATAATAGAAGTAGGAAGCAAAACGGCGAGGCGGCGGCGTCGGTGGCGTCGACGCCGGAAAAAATCGGCAAAGCACATTACGCGAAATCACAATGTTTAATGAAAATTGCGTGATCCCTGTCACACGAGGCTGTCTGTCCGACGCAGATCTCCTCGACGATCGCCTTGCTCCGTTGAAGAAGACCGGCGCCGCCTCGTGTAGCCACGGCTCCGACCGAATCGTGACGCGGCGAAGCGGTATTCAGATTGCGCTCTTAGCGGTTTTGCCGATTTTTTTCGCCGCGACAAAAGGGGGATTTCTGTAACCACTGGTCAGACGCCGAGCGTTTCCGAGACACCCGCGCGCGCGGATTATGGCAAAAATGCGTGCGATTGTCTCTCCGGCCACTGCTCTTTCTCCTCTCCGCTACGACGACTCTCCTTGCTTTCCTTCCGTGTAAAATCCGAGCGGATTTTTAAGCGCTGTCGATTCTCTTTGCTGATCTCGTCGCTTCCTCTTGCGATTTATCAGTGAATGTTGCAACAAATTGGGCTAAGTTTAATTTGTGTGCACTGTGGGAACTCTCTGCACATCCTGTAGCTTATCGTAATTTTTTAAGGGATGTCACAAAAAAGAACCGAGGTACATTCTGTTGAATTAAATGCATCATTCTACAAAATTTTTAGCTTCTGCGAACTTCCTAACACATTTCTTTAAAATACGAAATTATGAATAGAACATGTAATACTTACTCGATTTAAAATGACAAAGTATGACGGTGGTATTGAATTTAAAGTAATATTTAATGAGTTAAAAATGAGGAGAATATATAAAATGATCAGAAATTTTGACGCCCACAGGATCTGCTCATGACTCAGTGGGTGGTAGCACCCACGTTAAGGAACCGTGGTATCCAGTAACTGTGGTGTATCATTACATTTTCTTGTTAAGATAGGAAGTGGTTAATTAGCCCCAGCTCCTGTCTCTCCAACGCATTACTAGAATCCTGATAATAGGAGACAATATATATTCAAGATTTGCTTAATTGATGCTTGATCAAAGATTTCAATGATACTTCGAGTTTCTATACATTCCTGACTAACAAAAAAGCACTGGCTTGTTACGGTTTAACTTTTGTTCGTCCACTATCTGCGCAAAGTTCAAGAAAAGGGAAAGCGTGTTCCCCATGAAGACAGCTTCTATCGTAGATCCTTCTCAAACGGGATGCTCGCTGGTAGCTCACTAGTTAGCGTCTCGGTCCACGATACATTCACACACAGCCTTTATCTTCCAGTATTAATCATTGCAAACATGGAATACGTGGAAATCAGAAAAATGAATCGCTGGCATTCAGTGCCTCGTTCAACCAAACTCATTATTACACCGAGCAGAAGCCTGACCGTAAATCTGTTTTACGGAAAACCAAAGGGGTTTCTCGAAATTCCGAACCAAGCCACATTATAATAAAAATAGATGAAAGATTTCTAAGCAAATTTTAATTTTTGTTTAAGTAGGTTCTTATCATATTGTATAGAGATATTGATTAAAAGCTGCTGATAAAAGAGTCCATTAAGCTAATTGAGACATTCCGATATTTTCCAGCCTTCAGGTGCCCAGAACAAACGAAAACATGTTGAGATACGAGCACCAAAGTGGCAAAATCTTTGTTCGATTCGGAGACGGTTCTCGCCTGCTCACGCGACGCGTTGGTAGCCTAGCTAATCGGGGCGAGATAAAATTGTAAAAACGTCGACGATATCAGCGGCGATAAGAATCATGAGGCCGCGGCGAGCATTCGGCGCAGAATTTGCTACGAGCCGCATCCTTGAACGTGGCGCAGAAATCAGCGGCGTCGCTGATGTATCGCGCATCCGTATCGCGATAACGATCTCGTTTCGGTAACGATCGAAACGTACGGTGTGCACCGTTCAGCACACCGGCGGAGAAGATACGGTGGTTTCTCGATAGGTATCGGTCTCTCATATGTGAGAGCTACGGCGGATGGGAATCCTGTGGAGCCAAGTAGAACAGAACCCGCGCAAAACGGTTCTTCCATGCTTTCCAGATGTCCCCCGATTCTATTAACTTTTCCGCAAATATTCTCGACCGTCATTCTACACCATCGAAATATCGTTTTCAATATTATTCTAACAATAATAACAATTGGACATTTATCCCGTGTTGAACCACGTGTCGCATCGTGATCAAATTTTGGAGACTCGTTTCTCTTAAACTGTGTTCATACATTTTCCATTGAATTGTTTGTATTTAATGATGCAATTTCATTTGTGGTGGAAGACATTGATCGTAACTTGTCTGAAAAATTTCCTGCAATTAATCTTGAAGTATTGCGACCGTTTCGAGGTGCTACTGGAAACTTGACATTTCAGACGGCATGGAATGCGTTACGCGATGCATAATGCGTCGCTGATAGGTATTACGCGAACTTTAGCAATCAACGAGTAACAGATAAAACCCAGTTGATGACAGTTCCGTAGGCAAACAGCTATTGTTGTTCGCGAGGAACGCGTGACCCACACGCTAGTGACAAGTGAATTTCACTTTGCACTTGTCCCGCGATTATTATAATAATATCATTCTTCTTTATCGTATGCAAATTTCCATGGAGGCACCTGAAGCTCTGGTTTCCTTTTCATTGCCGCGGCTAATGGAGTTTCACTCTCTACTTGCTCCATATGTCATTGATCCACCATTGCTCGTCATGTTTTCTATATAATCTCTTCGCTGCATATTTTACGGTGTACAATGGATATCATAGTGGGATGGCTAACTTTCGAAATGGAGTTACTTCATACCTAAATACTAATCATAATCAATTTATCTGAACATATACCTACAGTAGCCCACAAATGTGTTCGTACGCCCTTTAAAACAGAATATTTTTTTTATAATTGTACCAAACGACCTGATGTTTTGTAAGCAATTAGAAGCAAAAGAATATGTGCAAAAAAAATTTTTTCAAAAATTATAATTTACAAGCTTACATGCAAAAATAGAAAAGGGATTTTTCTAACTTTTTATTTGGGATTTTTTATTTAAAAAAATTTTAAATATCTGTTTTGTAGATCTATGTTATTTATACACATACTGAAAATTTCTTCGAAATCTATGAGATACACACGAGCTACAAGCGGTTGAAAATGGTAGTTTTCCACGACTTTTGATCAGTTTCTGCTTAAAATCCACAGAATCGTACATCTTTCGATGCGTGTCGTTTTTTCCTGCGTCAATCGATTTCGATGAAATTTTCAGCATGTGTACAACTAACATAGATCTACAAACATATATTCTAAATTTTCATTAAGGGCTCAAGTAAAAAAGTTTTAAAAAATGCCTTTTTTATTTTTGCATGTAACATTGTAAATTATAATTTTTGGAAAGGTCGTTTGGTGCTATTATAATAAAGTTATTCTGTTTTAAAGGGCGTACGAACACTTTTGTGGGCCACTGTAAGTAATAGAGTACAATTAATAGTATTTACTTTTTGACGACAGAATTCTGTAATTCATTTAATTAATTTCATCAGTTTTAACAACACGATTACTAATGCTTCTGGTGACAAATTGCATGGGGTGCAAAAAGAACTTGAGAGAAGAAAATTATCTGGATTGATAGTTAACAAAATGTGATTGAAAACGGTTCAGGGAAACCGAGAATATCGAGATTCTAGAGATTAGCAAGGGCCGCATCGAGCATGTAATATTTTCAGCGGAACCAATGTCACTAGCATGGTCATCTCAGCACGACGGCAGAATTTATGAACTTCTTTTTGGTGAACACGTGTATCCGAACCTTTGAGCGGTAGTTCGCGTCCCGGAACGCGGAAACAGGCCTCTAAGCGGACAATTTTAATTTCAAAGGTTACGAACTCCTACGAACCCGAGTTCCTGGATTTCCTAGCAGTTACAAGGTACTGGAGATTGAAGAGCGGGGGGTTTAAATTCCTGAAGATAGTGGGTCAGTACTACTTCCATTTTTCATTTCGGTGACGAGTGCCTGCTCGGGGGAATTATACAAACCGAACAGTACTTTCAAAGATAGAGGATTCTTTAGTAATTCGCTGAAACAAAAAATGTTTCAACATGTTCTCCAATAGTTTCAATGAAAACCTTGTTTGCAATCGAGGAACGCAAATGGACACAAGGGTCAGAGTCGAAATGATTTTCTCGCGGTGCTAATAAATTCGCTAGAAATTGGTTGACCGATTTGGTGAACGGAGCGCGAAGCCGATCGATGTATATGAACGATTAAATATGAAATCATTTAAAATCCTACATTCTCCATAGTACGTGCTTGCAATTGGAAGGCAGAAATCAAGAAGAATTTTGTAATTCGTTAACAGACAGATAGAAAAATATAAATAAATTGAAGATAGGGGTACCCGAATAAGGACACGAGTCTGAGCCGAAATGATTTCCTGGTGGAGCTAATAAATTCGGTAGAAATTGGTTGACCGATTCGGTGGATGGAGCGTGAAGCGGTTCGATTTATGCTCGCCAGGAAGCTAATGGTTCTCGGAGCTCTGGTGTATCTCGGCCGGGTAATCGGGGGATATCCACGAACCCAATATCCCGATCACGGAATCTCGTCTGCCGGACCGAAAACGGTCGCACGAAAAGCGAACCGATATCGGTGACACGGGCACTCTGGCTCTCTCTAGTTCTCCGCCGATCCGAGGCCGGTCTCTCTTTCCCGCGGAGCGGAGGCCTGCAGTTTGTTCAGCAACGTCGGACATATCTCGCGGAATTGCGACGGCGGAGCGTGGCGCGCGGACTGGCTGCCGCTGCTGCCCGATCCCTAAGCGAAGTGAAAGTTAGATGTGTGGGCACGGGATGCGCACGAATTCATTTTTTCGGCCTCACCGTAGGACTTTTTTTCCAGCGTCGCGGCATCAGTTCCCATGTATACCGACCTAGCCTATATGGCCGGCGCGGCGCGCGATATCTTCTCT
Source organism: Lasioglossum baleicum (assembly GCF_051020765.1). Lineage (NCBI taxonomy): Eukaryota > Metazoa > Arthropoda > Insecta > Hymenoptera > Halictidae > Lasioglossum > Lasioglossum baleicum. Next base: position 12,101,136 of record NC_134934.1, read on the forward strand.
CGCACATGCACACCGGGTTTCCAACAACCACAGCAACAGCAGAGCCCGTCAAGAGAGCCCTGGCCACTCTCTCGCTCTCTCTTTCGCCGTAGAGCGACGACGCGCTCGAGGTGTCTCTGTTCTGTCTCTGCTCCAGCTCGGTGTTCCGTTCCGTATACGTGTACCTATGTATATCCATGTATGCATGCGCACACGTGTGTGCACTTTGCTCGTGTGTCCGTTCACGTGTGTCGTGTACGGTTCCCTCTGTGTGCACGGACGTGTGCACGTTATTCCTACACGTCTCCCCTCGTTCCTACCTACCCCAGGCTGCTCGATTCCTACGGCGACGTAGAAGAGCAACTTGTACAGCCACGGTACTCCCGTGGCCTGGCTCTAGCCGTGACTTATCGGCTCCGCGCACCTTAGACGTGTCCCTAGCCCCGCTGAATCGATTCCGGATGACGCGGAATCGACGAGCGCTACCAACCTCTCGTGGGATCGGGATCCCGCGACGCTGATCTACGGGATACAAGAGATCGTCCGAGCAACCCGTAACCTTTTAATCCGGCGACACCCCCTTCCTCGACTGCCTCGACTATTTTGAAATTTCCCTCACCGAGGATCGGTGAACTTTTCTTCGGACCTGCAGGTTCAACGTCGCTGTGACAAGGTCGTCACCGGACTGCGGATCTTCTTGCAAATTATGAAAATAATTATACTAATTTCTGTTAGCAGAAATTGTCTCTATTGATTGAATTCTTCAATTGCTTTCACTGTTCTGCATTTGATCACCTTTTTTTTATGGTATCCACCTTTTCAGTATTTCATCGCTTTCTTGACGTTCTGGATTATAGGATTCTCTTCGAGAATTGAACTTTAGAGTCATCTATTCTGGATTTTATCAATTGGGAAATATTTGATTAATTATGCCATCAAAATTATCTCTGCAATATTCTATGTCTGGAGAATGAATTATTTGGTTCTGTCTCGAATTTATGGTCTTTTCTCGAACATTATACATATTTCCGAATATTAAACCGACAATTATTTTGTGTTTCACTAAAAATTATTTTCGTATGATGCTACATCTGAGAAAGAAATGAAATTTTCGGGTAGCTAACCGCCGACCAAGATCAGTGTTTATTTTGTATGTGCCTCTTTTTTCGATTTTTTTCTATGTATGTTCACCGATTATGTCGAGACGGATGGACCAATCGGAACGAAACCTGCTACATTTTTTAGGGTATGTCTCCCGATTGGTCCCTTGAAAGCAATGCATTTTTTCATTCTTTGCGGTTTTTATTGCAAATAATCAGTACGACCGAAAAACCATTCTACGTTGTTCTACAAATTCTGCTCGTTGCACTAAAAAGTGTGAAATAAAAAGATTGAAAATTTTCGACATTGGAAATTACGAAAATCCTTAAATTCTTCTACATGCTTTCACATATTAATGTATTTTCTCTTCCCACCTACTGATTTCCAAGTCCACCATATCCCAATGAAATCATATAATCAGCAACATCTGTCATTTGGAAAATTTTCAATTTCGCGCCGCCTCCGAAAAGATTGTATTGTATTTAAGTTCGTGTGTATTCACATAAATTAAATGGAAATTATTTCATACTTTTCAAGTGCATTTTTTTAGTGCGTTTTTTCGAAGTTGGTTTAATGTGACATCGAGTCAATTTCAAGGCGAGCAGCCTGGAAATTGGCACTCGGCATTTCAGCCGACTTCAATTTGCCATCCCGTTGAAATTGAAACCTGTGGAACCGTAGATGGTATTAAAAGATCCGAATCGCGGAGAAATCACGGTGGGATCGGTGTGTGAACCGGCGAGGCACAGCGCCCGAAAAAAAACCACCCGCAGAAGATATACTGGGCATACACGTAAGGTGAAAAGACGGATTGCCTAGATCGATTAGAAAGGTCGTGCATTCTTCTGACCAGGATCCGCGGGTATGTATCCATTTCCAGCGGCGGAGCGTTGATCTGGAGCAAGAAATTTCGGTCCCGAAGATTTCCAGCCGCGGCGATCGCGATCCGATAACGAGCCACGATTTCGAGTCACCCAGAAACGCGAGGATACTTCGTAGAAAGCAGCCGACCATAATTTATCGGCACCCAACTACGCTGACCATACGAAACACAGGCTTATCGTGAGAATACGCTGCTCCGCGAACATGATTTTTCTCTCGTTCCAACGTCGAATCTATTTGCAAGATCTTGCTCGAGCACTGAACGCAAATAGTCCATTTATCCTTAAGTCGAAACATAGAATTCACTAAACGTTTGCCAACAAATTAAAACTGCTTCTCAAAGCGTTCGTATTGTGTGCTCAGACATCCAAAATACAAAATTTATTTGATTTATTTTATCGCTTATAGTAAAATGAGAGTAATAGAAATTTCTCCGCGACTTTCTAACGAATGCGTCGCTTAACAATTATCTAATACAGTAATAGGGAGCACCGGAGGATAAATGATGCGCCGGAAGATAAGCGACGTGAATGATAAGTGCACTATAATTGTAGTTTAAATCTGCCTCTGTTCCCACGTGGTTTTCCCGTTCATTATTTACGCCGCGGTTCCCGCTCTAAACTCAGAATTATCTCATACGATTTGTTTATTTAAAACCAGTGGGGAGAGGCAGGCCTCTCCGCCACGAAGCCACCATTCACAGTCACCGATCGCGATACCGAGAAGCAAATTACGCGATCGGTCGTACCCAATACCCTATTTCTAGCAGCTAGTTATCAGTTCCTTGCACTTAAACGTTGTAACGACGCGGCCTGTAAAATCGATTCGACGCGACGCGAAATTGATGAGCATCGACAGCTTCGTGGGATCGAGATCGAGACCGATCGACATTTTCTATGCTGGCCCCTTGCTTGATGCTATCGCGAAGTCTTTCCGACATTCAACAATCCGTACTAACAATTTCCTTCGTCTTAAAATATTGGCGCGAGCACGCTCGTATCTTCGGTACCTCGGAAAATTAAATGGGGCAATATTTGCTTCAGCTTTGTACGTTCAATTAAGGAAAACAAACTCCATTGTTGTGGTAGTCTATATCGTACTTTATGTATTCACATGGAGAGATTTCCAATACATTTTTGATAGATTTTTTACTTTATTTTATGGGGTGAGATGGAAAGTACCATTTCTATTTTAACCAGATTACGATATTTTAAAAAACAGGTTAATATTAATTTTATAAAATCAATACACATTATACAAATTGGTAAAATGGACTTCCTTTTACAATTTCTTTACTCTAATCGATTATTTTAATATGATTGTTGTTTTTTCGCTCTACAGATATAGTAAAAAGAGTTTTGTTTGTCTTGTGTCTTCTCAAGCTAAAATTTTTAGGTTTACAAGGGATTTTTCGAGAGGAACGTTGTCTTGTTATTTTCTTTTTAAGGTAATGTTGCTCGTCGAGGAACATCAGTCACCGTTGTTGAAACGAGTATAGCGACAGATAAGCAGTTTAGGGACGCAACAACGTGAAAAGAGGTTACATCCGCGCTGTGGTCGTGATGTGTCGTGGTCTTCTTTCACGCGGGTGGGGTTCACGAAAACAATAATGCACAGGGGTGTGAGGAACCTATCGATCGGCAATCCGAAACAATGGCCTCGCCTAGTAACAAATGATCGCCGCCTTATCTTAGGAAAGATGAACACTGGCGCAACGTCACGGTCAGCTCACCCACAAAACTTGCTATTTTGGCACTATTCGCATCGAACAATACTTGTCCATTTTTACGCTTCGGTATACCTTACTACCGCAACGATTCCATCTTATTTTTGAACGATTCTCGCAATCATTTCAATTTTCGAACAATGAGATACTCTGACTCTTTTGTCGTTCAAGAAGAATTTCAGTGATTTTTTTAAAACATTCTCGTAGAAACAAATAATTGATTGAAATGTGCCAATTACAATTCGAACGCAAAACAAGTTTTACCTTTTCTCGGATGACAAAGAACCGTCTTTACCAGCAATCAATTAAGGTGGAGTGGGGTAAGTTCGCCCTAGTTTTTTCAAAGTTGGACTTTAAACTGATGTATTATATTTTCAGTCTGGTATGTAAAAACTTAACGTTCTTGGTATCAAACTCTTGCCATAGTTATTACTGATGAATTAGTATTATGTGGGATTCTAATTTTGATAACATATTTACAAAGTGCCAACTAGACCGCACTTGTCCCGAAAATGTGGCAAGTCCGTCTCTGAGAGTTAAAAATGATTTCGTACCTTGTTTCAAGTGCTACGGGACAAGAAAAGAAAAGAATTAACAAGCCTGCTATAAAATGCTTTTTATTGCATTACATATATTGTTTAGTTTTATAGTTACCTATACAGTACGGACTTACCCCACCGTGATAGTACGGACTTGCCCCGTGTAGTAATATTTACGGGGCAAGATCATCTTAGTGTTTTTCTCAATAAATTTTAAAAAATACAATAAAAACGGTTTATTTAATGTAGACCTACATCAATATTTGTTGTACTTACCTAAAATAATAACACAGAATATATTAATAACTTGTAAACTATTGCACGTTCAGGGTAATCTCAAAGTTGTACGTGTACCTCGCACATGACTGTTTGGCATTGGTTGATTTAAGCGAGGAAAACGCCTTTATTCTTGGGTGACATCTACGTAGAATAGTTCTTACTAACTTATACTACATTAATAAATACAAGCTAGAGAAGTTTCGTCCATATTATAATAAAAAGAACCAATTAACGGACTTGCCTCGTAGACGGACTTACCCCACTCCACCTTAATTTCTAAAATCATCCTGTCTGCATCATCAGCGACCACAATTCGGACGCCACGTCCAAATTGACTACTTTTTAAATAAGAGGGAGATGCATTGACGAACAGGGTTTGGCGTTTAGCATGCGAAGGTCGCTATAGCAAATGAAACCGTCCCTCGTTCCCGAATTCAATTCCATCAGTCAATACATCCCCTCAGAGGCAGCAGGGGTGGCACATTCGCGGATCGCGAGGACGGTGTCTCGCTCCTCGAAGATTTCTTCGAAGAGTTCTTCGAAGAGAGCTCTGCCTCTGCCGGCTTCCTCCTTGATACCAGAACAAACTGCTCGCCTCGCGGAAGAAAAAAGGAATGATTGTTCGGCGTGGCCGCGGCGCCGTTACCGTTCCCATCGCGTTCCCTCGACATTTACCTTATTATGCCGGTCGATGCTTTCCGTTGCTCGTTATCGCGGGCCCATTAAAATTTTTCTGCACGCTGTTCCCGCCGCTTTTCGTCCAACGGGTTCCGCTCGAATAATAAAGTGCTGCTGCCTGCTGCCGTTGCTGCTGCAGCTTCTTTGGTTATCGAGAGGACTCCGATACGTTGTCATAGAACAAGAGGACCCTCGAGGAGCCCGACAGTCGTCGAAATCTGCTTGCACGTGCCTCTCTCTCTCTTTCTCTTTCTCTTTTTATGTACAGTTGTGTGAGTTATGCATGTACACTGAATGCGAATAAGCAACCCGAGCCAATCAGTTCACCTAATGGAGATCGATAGCCATAAGTCGATCTTCCACGGTGCACGCAGTCCTTCGATCGTACTATGCGAATTCCGTGTTGCAGACGTCTTCTAAGTGTATATAATGGGAGTGACGTTTTTTCTTTGTTTGAGACGAATGTTCGACGATTTTTGGAGATCAGGCATTTCCGAGAGATAAAATTCCCGTGAGAAAATTGGGAACCGTTTCTTAAGGAAATTCGATTCATTAGACTTGTACGCATTTTTAAGATCAAGCATTTTGGTTAACAATATTGCTTTGGTTCCTTGGAAAATTATATTGGCCCTAGGAAGACTCGGGAGAGGGTGACTCTCCAACCCCAGAACAAAAATTAAACATAGAAAATGAAAAGTGTAGCATATGAACTGTCTATAATATTTTAGAAAAATTATTCTGATGATCTTTTCAGTTCATTGAACATCACTTCTTTCATATTTTAAGACGTTCCACATAATGCCAAATAATTAAATTACGACGACGAAAATGGATATAAAAATTTTCTGTACACTAATGACAAATACCATCGTAACGTACTCTAAGAAACAGCCCACAATGTAGCGTGCGAATTTTTTTGATTAACGCGACACAGTAGTTGGTGCGCGTGTGCAAAGTGAAGTTATCTTTCGGACGGCCAATATCAGTTAATTGCGCCAGAATTGTTGACGACGTAATTGTGTGTTCATCCTATTTTCTTCAATTTAAATTCGCCTAGTTTTCTACATGGATATTGAAGCATCAGGTATGTACTTTCATCTGCAATTATTGTTAACACAAAGATGTTTAAAATAAAAATTGTACATACTGTTAATATGCTCTGTTCTATGAAATACTATTTTTGTTTAAAAAATATTGGTATGCTTACTTTAGCTAGACTTATACAAGAAGTTCTTAATGGCACACCGATTTTTTTTACTAGTTCGAAAAAATGTCTTATAACTAATATAAAAAATTAAAAAATGATTCCCCTTCTTTGCCCTTTCAATTGTTTACAGGTAGTAAATGCTAAGATTGCCTACTTCTGTAGTAATGATAATGAAAGCAACGATGGTCAGGAGCTTGATGATGATGATGATAACAATGAGGATATAGGACAATATTCTTATTGCATATTATATCTCGCTAATCAAACTACAGAAATAATTTAGTGAGAAATTGTTATTTTTTTAATTAGAATACTATGGACCCTTGACCCCAATTAACCCTAAGTAACTACTTTTCCGAAGATAATTATTAAGCAGTCTTTTTATAAGCATTTCTAACCAGAGTATCAAATAAAATCGTATTTTATATTTTTGTCGTCGTAAATTGTTAATTTGGCCTTATGTGCGTCTGAGTTCCAGCAAAAATTTAATCAGCGGAACAAGTATGTAGTTGTAAAATAAATATTCCCTCATAATCGAGCGCTTCCGTTCGAATTACAAGCTCCATACAATAACTCACGGTGCGCAGAACCTCCGAGAACGCTAGTTCTTTCATATTCCTTAGAAATTCCATTTCTCCTATCTAAATTTCTTTCCTATCCAGTGTCACGGTTAGAATTCATTGTACGCCGAATGCGGAGTCAAGGTAACCCAGTTTTCCCCCCACCCCCTGAAGGAACTGGTAAAAAGGACCGCGTATTTCCCCGTATCTGTTTGATTTCTGTAGCTCGCGGCTGTCTAGTATGCCGGTCACACCAGAAACCGGAAAAAAAAATGAGAAGGGAAACAGAGTCGGGGCCCCGAGTGACCCGTGTCTCTTTGTGACCGACGGGATACGCGTTGTTTGTACAGATAAGGGCACAGGTGGGGCACAGTGGACAGTGCCAGCATTTCATCTCCACAAGGTCCGTTCATTCGTCCGTTTTTTAGTTTCAGTTTATTCAACGATAAGGCGGACGTCGCGGACGGAAACGCGGCCTTTCCACGATAGCACCGTAAAATCGTTCTTATACTACACACTCGAATTCATGCTTTAATTCGTCCCTGTATGCTCGGAATCTTCCAAAACATTTTTTGTTCGTTGCTGTTACGAAAGAAAAGGAACTTCGCCTTGTAATCTTAATTCTATAGACGGTTTCGTGAAAATCTCGTGGAAAAATGTTTAAACAATTTTTATATTGTTTCATTCATTTTGTTTTATATGCTCAGGAATTTATTTGTTAAAATGTGTCTTGTTTTTAACCCTCTGTACACGGAGCTATTCTAACACGGAAATTAAACATTTCCTCCGACCTAGAATAATTCCATTTTATACGAATTTTTTTCTTTGTATGAACATAAAAGTGATATAATACCTCATACAATACTTGAATGTAAACAATATTTTGAATAATGGTACAGCAATTTTTAATAGTGACTATATGAGTCACCACTCGAGTGGCTTAGATGTTAGTTTCAATCTTTGTCATTAAAAATGAAAATTATGAATGCAGCATTTTAAAAATTCACACTCTCCAATACAATTCTACAGGAACATTGTTATTAATTAATGAAGGACATTCTAAAATATTGTCACTCAAGGAATCATGGTATATAAAATGTAGATTGGAGACACAGTATATAAAATGCAGATTGGAGACAGAAAATATTTAAATTGTGGATACATTCTGGATTCCGGTTGGAGGATGGGAGAAAGAGAACCAATTTCGCGTTTTTCACAGGCGCGACCGGCGCAGGATCGCGTGTGCGGATCGAGCGATTAGAAATCGTTCTCTCAGATGCACTTTCGATGCGCTCGGTACGTGTAGGAGCGAGCAGCGCCGCATAATAGAATGACGGGCTCACAATGCATCGCGTCTGCGAGTTACAAGGGCCCGCGAGGAGAGTGTTAAGTGAAAGTCAGGTAAAATCCCTGACCACGATGCTCTCCGACCCTCCATTTGCCTCGGCGATCCGCTGAAAGCCGCGTCGCTGCGAAACATTTCGCGCAATGAATTTTGCGAAACATGTTTGGCCTGCGCCGTGCCAGGCCAACGCCCTGCGTTAATTCAGGATCGTTTACTGCGATTCCCAACGCATTGGACCGTCGCGATTCCCTAAACATCTCTGTCTCTCTCTCTAAAATCCAAACACCAAATTTTATATAAGAAAACATAATTTGGGAAGGGGAAGAATTTTTAGTCACCTCCTCTTGGAATTTCTATTAATTTTAGATTTTTGAGGATCTTCTCATATGTTCTTTAGAATAGAATAGTTGCATCTTCCTGGATCTCCTCTTGTTTTCGTTTAACACTTTAATTCAACAAATTGTGATTTACTCAAAATTACTACATTTTTTAAAAGAACGCACTAAATTGTACGACGAAAGTGTGCAATGACAAATTTTATCAAATTTTACCATTTTCAGTTACAGAAAATTGTCAGGGTTAGGATTCTCTGTGAAGACAAAAAGTAAGTGTTTAGATATCTGCTCAGAATTTTGATCGACACGAAAAAAACTCTGCACATATTTAATTTCTTCTGTAGGTGAAGACAACGCTTATTTTTTCAAAAGCCACTCACAATTTGCAAGACGTACTGCTTTGATCTTTAATACGAGCTGTAATGAATGACCGAGGGACCCGAACATCCCCGAAGAGCATCCTCCAGTTACATCAACAGTTCTCACGTTGCCCTCGGTCTCCCGTGTCTCCTTTTTCCAGCGATCTAGGATAGATCGCAGGAGAACCGTCCGAGGAGGAGAATCGTTCTCATTCACACTTCGAGGCAGGAGAAAATAATCCGCGGCGATTGCACGCGCGATTTCCCTCTGCCGTCTGCTTTGGCTCTCCTCCTTTTTTTGGGTGGTCCGCAATTTTACGGCGATCCTAATCCCGAAAGGCATTATTCGTGCCACGACTGTCCCCGGGACTTAAGGCCCCCTTTTGTCGCAGGCCCGGTAAGAATCCACCCCCGGACACCTCTTCTTACTGTGCGAAGTGCGTTCCTCGTCGACGCGTGAGGAGGCACGTTACGGGCGTGAAACGATCCGTAATTTGTCATGGACAGGGCCCATAACGTGTCTCCGGAATAAGGTCACGACTCGACCTCGCACAGGATCCTCTGTCCGGATGAATGGACCGTTTTGTCCACCCGAAACCGCACCACTATCCCGCTTTGTCCCGAACGACGAGCTCGTCCGGAAATCCTTTCATATTTAATGGATCCGCCTTCGGACGTTTAAGATAAACACACTTGCTGGCCGATTTTTAGCAAATCCGAGAAACGGATCTGAACTGTCCCTCGGGGCCTCTTGGGTCCGTGATTTTCTGCGATTTTGGGGATAATTTGCTGGGGAAGTTGTGGGCGGATTCTTCATCCCCTAACCCCTTGCGCTGCAATAACAAGTCAAATTCGCGATGAAGATTTCGAACAGAATCTATGAAACATGTATGACTATTAATTTGTAATTGCTATTATTTCTTCTTCTAGCAAATGACCGACAACCAAGAAAGTTCGAATCATTGTAATCGTAAAATAACTCGTAGCGCAAGTTGTTTCACGATGTAGATTTCGAAATCCATGAATTCAGAAAGAACCGTACAGTCATCAATTTTCTGGCCCATAGAAATATCTCGCAGGAGAATTTCCTCCATCCGGTGCGCTTTTTTACCGTTAATCGATACTCGAAAAAACGGAGCACAGGGTGCAGTGGCCGGCGAAACGGAGAAAAAATCGTCCGAAACCGGACGAAACCTCGTGTTCCCATGAACCTAACTGTTCCTGGGCCCTAATATTTGATCGAATCTCTGGTTTCAATTGAAAATCAACAACGAGCCCGATCGGGAGAGGGAGAAGCGTTCTTCCGTTTCACCACGAGAGGAAGAGAAAGAGAGCGAAAGCGAGAGAACGAAAGAAAGAGAGAAAGAACACCGGCTAGGTAGACAAAAAAGGGAGTCGAGGAGTGTAGAAAAAAAATCGTCTGCCCTAACGGATTCCGGGTGAAAGACGTCGAGGGTAAAAAGGCCTGATCGAGGCTCGGAGCGTTGTTTGAAAAAAATGCACTGTTCCGTTTTTCCTCGGCTATGTACATCTTGCTGGCCTCTCTGTGCTCCTTCCTCTCAGCACACTCGTGACCCACGGGCCTTATCTTTACGATATTTGCGTGCATTATCTCGCGGCGAATAGACGACCCGGGATTTCTTCGCGGCGAGCTTCGTTTTCGTTTGTCGGGAAAAGCGGTACAGTTCTCCTCCTCTTCTCTCGTTCCTCGGACTAATTCCTCAGGACGAAAGCTTCCCGGGCGATCTCCTTTTCAACAGCAATTCCTTTCTCCTTCGTTTCTCCTTTTCCCCTCTCCCCCTAATCTTTTTGTTCCTTTTTCTACGCCCCCTCTCTCTCTCTCTCTTTTTCTCAAGCCGCGAACCACGGTGAAAAATAATAGTCGCCTTCCGGCACCCTCCCCCTCGATTACTTCCTATTACGACGTTACGCCGGTAATTAGCATAGTCATCCACAGGTGGTTGATCGTGAAATATATCGCCCAGCTCCCGTGGTAGTATATAGGTATTCTACATAAAACGGAAGACCGGGATCCCGGGAAAAAGTCTGACGGCGAATCCGCCGCGGAATAATAAGGACCGGGGAGCACGCGGAAGGATAATCGACGCTAAGGACGCCGGCTTAAGGACGACGGAGTTCCCTGAGCAACTACGGCACCGGGTTCTTCGTGAACTTTGTTTTTGCGACACGCGCCCAGAGCCGGCGTTTTGTTGCTTTTTCGCCGACGGGGCGGACCTTTCAGCGAATTGAATCGCTACGTTGTTGGCGAGCCGGGCTTGTAATTATCGACCGCGATGCCTGTGTATCGGCATCTCCGTTTTAATCCCCCAGAAAGAAGTCTGGTTTATTATATCATCGAGATTAAGCATTTTTATTTTTATACAATTTCCCATGACCACAAAATAAATTTCATTATTAATGAGGACACATTTTGTCTGATAGTGTGTTTAGTCAGTGTGTTCAATTATTTTTCCACATCATTTATATAAATTTACATTTTTTACAATTAAGTAAAATAGCTTTTGGGAGTTCTCAATTTCCTCTGTCATTCGTACAATCATTATTTAATTTGTATAATATATGAAATGTATAAACTTATGTACGTATATAATTTTGCACCCTGAATTTTTAGGCTTAAGAAAATAAAAGTGGTCATTCTTTTAATGTAAGAAAATTTCGACAAGTATTCCCCAGTCCACCACTTTCATTTTTGTTATGTTATGTCAAGTGTGGAAGTGCTCTCTGATTTACGATGCCAGAAAAACGTGACCACAAGTGCACCAACGTGAGGGAGTAGAAAAAATAGAAATTTGTGGCATCGTCACACGAAGCTAGAGGAAGCACATGTCGTTTCTGAATTTAGTCCATGTACCGAAGGCCTGCAAGACATAAACTAACATCCACGGACAGCCGGACGCCACATGTGCCAGTCCTGACCAAGGGTCATTTCAACCGTTAGCCGTCGCAGGCTAATTTCTCAGAATCCTGGGAAAGGAAATTAGACGGGTTCTGTCTGTCTCCTAAAAATACATTGCTCAGTTAGCTGCTCTTGTGAGACTATAGATGTATACGAGAATCATCATTAAGGAGGAAATATTGCTGTCCATCATTCGTATAGTCCTTTGGACAGCGTGTAATCTATTAGTTGCTCGTATATAGAATTATTTATACAAGTACGCGAAATAACAGCTGCAAGAGGTGACTACAAGTTGAGAAATTCTTATTGCTTGCCAATTTGATCGTTGGGTTCGTCTATCCTCTTATAGAGTCTATATTTAATGAAACGAATTAAGAGAAGAACTACGAGGATTTGATAGGTATGATGCACAAATAAGAATTTGAAAGTTAGTATAATAAATAGTATGGTAAAGTTTACAAACTCCCTGATAAAATGCACTGATGTTAGACATTTTAAACAGTAAAATACAAAGTCTAATAATAATAATATCAATGAATTATGAATAGAATTCAGAGCAGAGTTTATAGAGTTTATAGAGTTTATGTTAGGAATTCTTATTTACCGCATAAGAATATTGTTTACCGTGTAAAATATTTCCAAATATCCAAGTGCACAGGATTCCGCCATCCCTCACCGTAAAAATAAGCTGTAAGATCGCAATCGAAACGCAAAGTACTGTTTAAAACAAGACCGTTGATCCTCTGGCAGTCGTCCATTCACTTCGTCGACGCTCTTTTCTCCGCGCATTAGCATCCCGTCGAAAAATCCGCGCACGTTGACCCCGGCATCAAACAATTCGTCGTCGAGTGATAAGATAAACCGTGACCCGACAGCTCCAGCGAAAGGAGAACGGGCGACGGGAATTAAAAGTAAAAAAAAAAGCGAAAAAAAGAAAGACGCACACGGGGAACTGCGAAGGGTTTTTTCCCTTTTTTTGTGTAGGTGGATCGTTTTTCGGGAATAAAGAACGGGGACGAGCGCTGGACGATGCGCGCGCTTCGTTTGAAGTTAATCGCGACGTGGCATCAGTCTGCACTGGACAGCCCTCATGCGTCTCTCTCGCTCTCCTCCTATTGAAAAACCGTTTATCTGATAGGATGCTTTGTTTTAAAGTGGACCGTTCATTGTCGAAGGCACGGACCTGCCTTCGCATCGATGGACGGGGGACAACGTCGGGGACACGTACCCTTGCGAAGCCTTCCTCGGATGGCTCCTGGCGTCCCTTCATGGGATCATCTTCTGCGATTAATGTATAGACATCACAATGATGCAGACATTCCACTTTTGTTTCTACATTTTTTGTTGCGCTATAGCAACCAATAACTTCTGCGTGCTTAGACCCTAACAAATTTTCCTGATTAAGAAGAAGAAAAAAGAGTGTCCCAATGAGCCAATCAATGATCCTATTCCAAAGCAATTATTATCAACAACCTATTTACTTCTAGAAGCCTTGATTCTAGGTCCTGATTAACTGAAGCTTAAAACTGCGAAGATTCGCACGAACATGCCCAATAGTCAAACCACTCTGATGCCCCCACAGATTGAGAACAACTTTCTCGATCAAACAGAAGCTGAACAAGACCACTCCACCAAGCCAGCACCGCCAGCTCCAAGATCCCATGTCCTCTCAGCGGAGCGTTCGCCGAATCAGCCGTCAAAGAGTAGGTTCGCAGGCGATCGCCCACATGTTACGCAACGGTCCCTGTTCCGCCTATCTCCCGTAAGGTTTCCAAATCATTGGAAAAATAACCGTAACCCATTTACAGTATCCAACAGTGTTGTACATCTCCCCCTCTATCCGCGGAAGCCGTTGGACAAACCGAGGCCTCGATAAGCGGGTATCGCGGCCGCCGCGCTGGTGTCCTCGAGTGTAAATCAACGAAAGTCCCGCGGGTTGTACGCTAGTCAAAGACGGGCTTTTTTGCATCGTCTCGGTAACGAGCCGTAGTCAGAGCCGCGCAGACAGGGCCATTTTCTCACCGAGAGCCATCGGAAACTTTCTCTGTGTGGCGGAGACGCGGATTTTTCAGGCGGCCAGCCTCGGCGCGCACAACCGCGCACACCTCTTGCACACACGGGTCGCCGCGCGGGGTCAAGAATGCCCTTAATAAAGTAATCACACACAGAGAGTACGCGCGCGTGGATCCGCGATACGAGGCGCTCGTTACGCGCGGAATAATGCCACTTTCCTAAGGCAGAACAACTCGGACCTGCCCTCGACAGCCTGTTAATTTATGCGCGTTCCCCTTTTTCTCTTACTTCCCGCCGACGAGGCATAATTCAACGCTGTTTGGTAATCCCTGGACAACCGCTATGCCGGGAATGAAATTACTTTGTCGTCGACGGATTGATACGCCGCGCAGCTCGCATCCACCGTCGTCTAGCGCGGGAACACCTGGACCACCTGACCGGCAGCTGAAATTACCATAGCTGGGCCGTTTAACACGGTACCGACGTTGTTTTTGAGCTACCATTTTCAGGACTTGTCAACTTGACAATGTCAAGTAGTTTAGATAAAGATATGTTTCTCTAAATTTTCGATGAATATTGCAATGAAATTTAACCACAGAACCTGGTTAAATATTAGTGTGAACTATATAAGACCGGCAACCTTATAAGTCGGTGATTAACGTGTTAATAACCAGGGGAATTATTGCTGGACCCATCGCCACGCGGAGATTAAAACCCCGCGTAGCTTGCAGCCGAACAAAAGAAATGCAATTCGTATGATTGTTGCAGGTTGCGTGCGGAGAGGAGTGTTCACAGACAACGAGGGTCGCGTGTACCGGTGCGCGTTAATAAAGATTGCCGCATTAAGCGGATAGATACGCGACTTGTCGAGTAGAGGCCTGTGTGCACCCGGAGAATCCCTTTATTAGGGAAATAAAGAAATGCCTAACGGATACGATGATAAGACGCATTGAAAACGTCTCGCGATGCGAGGGCGACTATTAACATTAATGAAACGGAGTATATCCGCGATGGCGGTCTCTCGAGCTTGGTGTTCGAGAATAGGCTCGAGACTGGGCTCGAGTCCTGGGCTCGCCTCGGAACGGGAGAAGATCGTAGATAAGCGGTGCGCGCTAAACCAGCACACGTTCGTTGCTACCTGTACGGCAAGGAGAACCGTGTTCCGGTCACTCCAGGCCTTTTCGAAACTGTTAGGTTTCCCAGCCGGCTTTCACGCCTGTAATATACTAGCCGATTGGATAACTCACGCGCCACGAGTGCCGCGACCATTTTTATCTGGCCCCTCGGAAAATGTCAATGTTGTCGCACAGCACCGCCGTCCGAACGCCTGGCTACACCATGCCGTTAATGATGACGTTTATTAGTCGGCAATTAAAACATCAATGTTTGTTGCACGAGGCGAATAAGCTTCGCCGATTGTTGGCATCGGATACTGACATTTTTAGAGAGGCGAGTGATCATGAATTGTATTCTTAATTGGTCACCAGGTTTCCGATGCGTCTTAGAGACTTTCTTTAGATAGCTTTCCAAAACGAGGCGTTTAAACGTTTAAACTATTTTGATTCTCGAAACTAGAAGACGAATTTTAAGTAATTACGATGAAAATGAATTGATGTAATTTACATAAATTATTCAGGGAAGGAAGACATTTCTAACTGGCTCCTGTTCTAGCAACGTACGCAGACAATTTTCGTTTTGTATGAAGATCCACAGTCTGGAATTAGTCAAAAATATCTTAAATTAATACGAGGATTGAATAAGGATCATTTTGCCATGAACTAACACCTTAGCAACTTAACCCAGCTGCAATAGAACATTTTATCGTTCCGCAAAGGTTTCCACCACACCGGGCCAACATTATGGGCCAAGTTTTACAAATTTTGAATCGATCAAAGGGACCTGAACCGAACCAGACATCGAAGTGTCTACTTCTATAATGTTTCACGGTGGTCTCGTCGGCGTTCTCGTGGAATCGGTCGGTCGGTCGGCCGCGGTCCCGCAGAGGTCGCCTCGTGAAATGCCCGCGGACGCTCTCCTCTCGGGTCCTCCTCGGCTTCCTCGTCGAGCGTAGAGCGGGAGGATGTGAGGGCGTGAGACTCCTTGAGTGTGGGAGAGTACAAGGCGCATTGTGGAAGTCGGAACGCGGCACTCCGCCGACACCGCTCCGCTCTGCTCGGCTCGGCTCGGCGGCGGCGACGGCGGCTGCCGTATAACGTATAACGCTCGCGCGAATAGTCGTCGTCGGCGCGAGCTGCGCGTCCCCCTCTGTCCCCCTCCTCATTACGCCCCTGCAGCTCCCCTCGGGGCCCCATCGCAAACCCGCGGCCTCCTCCTCGACAACAGGAGGCCGTGAGCACCGGGATATACCCCGAAGTAGTCTCGTTTCTCGTGTGAACTGACCACATGGGTCACGTACCTATTATCATTTCCCGGTGCCTAAGCGGAGGAAAGAATGAAATCTAGATCGCCGGAAGCCCCTCATAATTAACGCGCCGCGAACGAGACGAGACGCAGGAGGAGAGGCCGCCAAGGCGAAGAGAGAGAGAGAGAGAGTACAGGAGAGAGAAGACGTCGCGGTTCTCTACGTGGAAGCGACGACGATGCCGTGCGCCGCGCAGTCAGGATAGAGTCCACCGTGTGCTACCTCCGAGTCCACGGAGGAGGTCGCCGACGTAGGAAACGGAGAAAGAAGCTAGACGGACCATAGACGAGAGGGGGCAGACTCGTTGAGAAGGGAAGGAAGCGCGAGGCAAGAAAATATTCGCACGTGGACCCTGCCCTCTCTTCGAGTACCACGCGGCCCGTTAACGCCGCGCGGCTTAATGAGTGCTCAATAACCGTGGCCGCGTGTACTCGAACAACCAGGCTGCTTTAATTGCGCCTTCGGGACCCCGTATCTTCGGTGTATCGGCTGCTTGATTTCCGGGTATAAGGCAACGAGCTTGGGAGAATACTTTCCACCGAAATTTACTCGTTGCTCGACGAGCACATTTGGTTAGAGGATGCGGAGCTGCACAGGAAATGAGCTCTGTCAGATTTTTCGGCCCCTATTTTTCGCAGTTAATACATCAAGTTTGTGTTTGCATAAAATCTGCAGGTTCAGCAACTTACGGTCTCCGAACAGTACTACCTCAGATCTATCAATTCCAAATAAATTCAGTAACAAAAGTAAGTAGCCTCTCCCAGTTCCCATAGCGATTATAAGAACAGTATCGTCATCCTCGATTTCTCTAATCTACCCCATAAGCTAGACACTCCTCGACACGTTAATGGTGTTCGGACGCGTGTCCTGTGAACAGCGTCGAAGGAGACAGAGAAAGAGGATCCTCCCGATGATTGCGCAAGCTGCAAGATGACGCGCCCCCATATAGTACGCCGTAGCCATATGTATTCGAGGGGGTGGACGAAGGCGATAGGTGATATAATGGGAGTGCAGGACGTGCCGGGGCTTTCAGCTCCACACGCGTGAACCCATGAGCATAACAGGAACCCTTTCAGGCTTAGACGAGACGGACAGACGGACGGACGGACACCCGGAGGAGGACGTGCTGGCTCGGCGTCCGACACCCCCATGAAAATCCCCCGCAGGCAGCTTTGCCCCGGTTGTTTGCTTGCCCGATGCTCGTCGCTGCTGCTTGCGCAACAAAACAACAGCTGCTCCGGCTACGGCGACACCGGCATCGTCAAAACAGCCGAATTCGTGACGATACAACCCTTCCCCGACGCAACACACCATAGGACCCGGGACGGGGTTTCTTCGTTTGCGGACAGATTCGCAGACCCGGAGAGTGACGGCTCTCGCCTGATGGCCTTTGCGTGATTCCAATAATTTTCATCCGTGACGGCGAAGGCATTGTCGGGGGAAGGGGTGAACGGTTGCGTTTCGGATCTCTTGGTCTTCGGGGTTCTGGGAATTGGAGGATTTGCTGGGCCGGGGAATAATCCATTAGGGTTTTATCGAACGAGGAAGTTTGCTTCGACTTGACGATTGCGTCGAGGAATTGAACAACTCTTTTTGCTTCAGACACATGTAATAATTTTGGTAGACTAGTTCAACTTCCAATTAGGACTACTTGATCGAACGTTTTCAGTCTTCATAGTCTTCAGTTAGATCAAACAGGAGTTCGTCTGCAGTATAAACAATTCTAATATACAGCCATTAAAGTAATGTATAAAGACCAATTTATTACGTAAAACGAAGAAGAGATTTATGAACAACAGAATTATGGATACAGAGAGAGAGAGAGAGAGAGAGATAAAAAATTGAATTTCCACTGGAGGTCTACATAGGGAAAGAAGGTTCAGCCCTTTTCTTTTTCTCTAATCATTCAATGGGATGTGCAAACCCTGCGCAACCCTGGCACTCAAACTTATCCGTCTGAGAGAATGATTTTCCCGGGCAAGGGTTGAGCCCGTATCGATATTTATTATTCGAAACGCTCCACTGGAATTCGAGGAAGGCCGATTGTTCATTTGGAAGATGGCCACGGGGTAGGAAAAAGTCGTTGGGCTCTGCTATCAGGGTATATCTTACCGCACGAGGACCCGTTACAGGGGTGACTTTTTCGCCACGGAAAAAAGCAAGGGGTGCCATGGGTGCGCGGAAAAAATCCCGGGAGGAGGCTGGATGGCCATTAATATTTTTTCCTCCGCGGGCACCCCTATTTAGCATAGGTTCCGCAGACTACAGGACGATGTCCCGTGTAACGTAACCCTTTGCAAACAGCATGAGAGAGAAAAAAAGATCCACCACGATCCAACCGACGATCTGATACAGGAGGACTGCGGGATGAAAAACGGTGTGTCTCACGGTGTAGCGTTTTTTGAATCGGAAAAGCGAGCCCTGGCGAAAGGATATAACCGTGTGATGTTCGCTCGCCTAGAAAAAAGGGGTTTCGCGTTTAAAAAGTAATGAGGTTGCAGAGGGGCCCTGTCGGACAGGTGGATGTCCTTCGTTTTGCTCTAATCCGTCGGTCGACGGTCAGTGTCGAGGGTCACCCAGAGAGTCGACCCTCTTTGATCACTCTCTCTCTCTCTCTTTCTCTCTTTATTCCTCTTGCGCACGGTCAGCGGAAAAACAAAGCCGAGCTATTTCATTATACCCGACGTTAATTAATTATTCGCCCGCGAACCCACGAGTAATTAATCTCCGAGATAGAGATCCTCCGGCTGGAATCGTGGCCCCTGACAAATGTATTTTTTCCGCTGAATCGCACGAAACCCTCGCTAATACGTTCATTGATCGGCCGGTGATCCCGCGTTGCCGAACACTTTCACCAACACCTCTCTTCCGGTTACTCTTTTCGTCTGTCTTCGAATCGGCTCGATGACTCTTGCTCCGAGATAGGCGAAACGCGGACTATTTTTCGTTTTTTCCTTCGCCATTTAATTTCACTGTTGCCGAAACTATGTGAAGAAGCATCTCGAGTCTATTGTGATTCTTGTACCCAGCGTTCCCATTAATTATTTTATGTTATACTAAAGAAATGATTGTAATAGATGCATAATTGTGGGAATAATTGATAATGATTTTGGTTTTCCAAATTGTGACTTTTATTACTTGCATTTTCTAAATAGCCTGGCTGTACTAAATTCGTTATTATTACATATGATTGTTTTCTCAAAGTTATACTGCACATGAAAGGAAGTTATCCATACATTATCAAAGATTCTGACACTTCATTAAAATCAACTAGATTATTTCGAATCTATGATAATCACAATATCCTACAATTTTTCTTCACGAATGCAGTTTTGTAATTTCATTAAAATATTCACAGGGGGTTGTTTATTTCACCCTGTTTCCATTTGAATTATAAACAAGAGTGAATAAGAGAAATTAATAAACATGAATATACAAATAAATTCAGATGTACAACTTCTGTTCAGCGTTCTGGTGTCATGATTGTGATACTTTTGCAAACGGTTCAAGTCAGTGAACAGTCTGTGCGAGGGACCCCGAAAATTTCCCTGGATCGACAGATTTCCCGTTCTTTCGCCGTCATTGTCCCTCAGGACGAACTTAACGTATCATTACCAGGAAGGTCAACACCGCCGCCGCGCCGTAATTTGACTACACCAAACGAGGCGGCCATTCATGCTCGTTCACGTTTTCACGTAGGGTTTTCCTGTCTTTTATTACGCGAAATCACCCGATCGATCGATCGAATCCGGCGTGACCGTCGCATATGGTCAAACGGTCAAAAAAGAGGGTGGCCCCCGAAAAATGACCAAACAGACGTGACTGTGCTGCGTGAAAAAGTCACCGGACTGAATGGGAATATTTGCACCCTCGCGCGCTTCTGTTGTCAAAATCCTGATTTTTCTCCCCCGAGATTCTAAGTTCGTTCATTAACTACGAGAAAAAACACGAGGAAAAAAGAGGCGGATTGTAGTGCGGAGTGTGCTAATGATGGGGGACGTGCCGAACTATTCATGCATTACTGTTCTTGCAACAAAAATACAAAAATATTGACATTCTGACGTAGAATGTAACCATTAACTATCCCAATAATAATTAATATCCTGGTGTCCAATCATTAAAGTAATAGCTATTGCAAAGTATGTGAGATGTTTCTGAAATTACATATACAGTTATGTACTCGAATTAATATTCGGAAGCCCTAAAAACAACGATAACTTTTTTAATATTGGACCATGCGATTTGAACATTTTTGGAAAGCAAGAGCAATTAGTTCACTACAGGATTTGAAATTTTTTTTCATAAATAGCAATTGCTCGGAATTGTAGAAAAAATACTAAGAGTTGCATTTTGTCAATTATATGGACTGTGAAAGTTTCATCGCAATCTGTTGATGCGGGAAAAACGACAGGCATTGAAAGATGTAAGAACTCTTAATTTTTACCATCTTTAAACGTTTGTAGCTCATTGCAACGTCGACCGATTCTGACGAAATTTTCAGAATAAGTTTCATTGACACAGATCTACAAACCGTATTTTTTCAATTTTCAATATAGGCCCACATGAAAAAGTTGCAAAATACAACTTTTAGTATTTTTTCAAAAATTCCGATCAATTGCAATTTTTAACAAAATTTATCTTCACATCCTGTATGAAACTAATTGCTCTAGCTTCACAGAAAAGTTCCCTAAAAAGTCTTTTTTAGAGTGTCCGAATATTAATTCGAGTAACTGTACATCTAGAGAACAACGGCTAAATGTTTAAAAAAAAATAATTGACGTCTCTATGAAGACAGTGTGTGAGGCATTTAAAAAATTCTGATACGAAAATGTTAAAAAAAAAATTCGGAAGACAATACAAGCAACAACATCCAGAATTTGTCGTCTTTACAACTACAAACCGTTCGGATAGAGTTAGAGACTCGATACATTGTTCGTCCGGAACAGCCGGGTGTCAGCCAGCGGATTTTCCGTATTTTCTCGCGAGCAGAAATCGGAACAGATGATGCCGTTGTCTCCCAGTTCCGGCGGCCTTGTTGTAAGTAACGTAATTGCGACGAGCCACCCTTGGAAGTCCTTCATCTCTTGCGGTTCCATTCTTCCTGCGCGACGCGACGCTGCGCGCGCGGAGGGGTTCGCATAAATCTCGCTCGTAAACGCGCCACGGTCTCGAATTTCACGTGAGTAATTTTATAACCGTAAATCGACCTTTCAACGATCTTCCGCGACGTTACGGACAACGAGGCGAATAGCGCGGAGGCTGTGCCCGCAGAAAAACCGAGGATAGATCCTGCTAGACCCGGCGAACGGATAGAATCACTTGCTCCCTTGGAATCTCCTATTCTGCCTCGATTTTTTACCCCGAAAAACTGGTAGACAACGAAGGAGATCAAAAAACTTGTGTATAAATCGTATGCAAAAACGAGGTGAAAGAAGGTCCCGGCCCTTAATTTAGTTAATTTAGATTTTACCCGTTAGCCGCCGCCGTGGGGAAGAGAGCCGGTGCGATTCATCCCGAATACGGAGGGGAAAAAATGGAATACGAGAGAAAAAAAGAGAGACAGAGTGGGTCTCGGTGCGGTGAAGAAAGCTTGCGAGAAGGGGTTAAAAACGCCCCAACAGGCTAGCATTATTATATACTTATTTAAGATCGGCCGACCTCGAGGGTCCCCAAACGGGACGCTTTTTTTCCTCTGGATGTCCCGTATTACGTTTTTTCATCCGCTCTCTCTCTCTCTCTCTCTCTCTCTCTCTCTCTCTCTCTCTCTTTCTCTCTTGTACAGATACCCCTTGTGTTATTCTTCTGCAACCCCCTGTTCCCGTTACATTTCTTTCCGCGACCGGTATTTTTTCCGACTTTTTTATTTCTAACCAGCGCTTTATTATAATCGGTGTGAAATGATAACCGATCGCGATACAGCACGGTCGTCCTAGTTGTTTTTTTTTCTCGCAAAAACAACGTCTCATGCGAGCGACAAGCTTCAACCATGCTTGCGAAAGAAGACAAAAAAAAAACCGAGCGAAGCAGCCGGTGGTTAAAAGGTAAAAAATTTACGGTTTTAAAATCACGCGAGAAATTATTATGCTCCGGCGAGCTCTCCGGCTGCGACAACCCCTCTTCACGCAAGATTCGTTAACTTTTTACCGCTGCACCCTTATCGCGGATCGTTGTCTCGATTTTTCATTCCACGCTGTCTTTGTAGCTCGCTTTTTTCCCTGCTTCGCCATTTTGCGGAGGTTAGCACGATCCTATGTAATTGACTATTGTTGCTACTGTTCTTTCGAAACTTGGTTGTTAGAAATATTCTAGATGTGTGTTTCCATGACGTGTCTTGTGTGCAAAACATAGGCAAAAAATGCAAGCCAGTACAAAGAGAAGGAAAAAAATACCAAAAAAGCCGTCCAAAATTGAAATTCTCTATTCTGCTCACCATGGCGGTAATTCCAGTGTCCAAGCTGCATTCCCACGAAAAAAACCATGACCCGGCGAAATCTCGAAAATCCTTCGCTCTTCTCATGATTTTTTTCCTCGAGCAAAATCTTCGCAGCCGAGCCAGTCTGCGGATATACGTGACTTTTCGGTAGAAGTGTCTGAGGGGATGGTTGTGCGAGGGGTGTGTTACGCGAGAGCGTGCCGGGGGTGACTTTCGGTGGACATGTGCAATTTGACCTGTTGACCCCGGAGCGCGTCGCCGTGCGCTCGGGGCGAAATGTATTTGGGGTAAAAATAATACAATTTACACATAATAGGGGAGAGCCGTGCGCGTATTCAAATGACGCGTGCACGCGGGGGGAAGATGCGCCGTTGAGAAACGAGTGGCGGGGGTTTCCGGGGGAGGGGGGTTGTTTGACAATGGACTAGACCCGATCGATCGATACCGGTTGGCCTTCGATCGGTCATGAATACGAGACGAGCGTAATTCCGGGTCACTTATGGTGTTTTCCCTCCTCGAGGCAGCTCGACGACTTTTTTTTCTCGTCGACGTTCGCCTTGTTAAGCGAGGAAAAAACGTGGCGTCGCGAGGAGATTTCTCACGATTTTACCTCTCAGCTGGCCGCCGGTAAAAAATCGGCAAGAAATCTGGAAATTTCGGAGATTTTTCACGGGGGAAAAAAATACAGGAGATGGTTTCAGCCGTGGACACGATTTCCCACGAGTGCGCAGCCTGGTGGGGGTTGTTTTTTTCGCGGAGGAATTCTCGCGACGCCTCGCGGACCTCGTAAGGTTGACGAATCGCGTCGATACCTCAACCGATCGACGCCTTATTCGCGGCTTTTCTTCGGCGACGCCCCGGGTAATCGGTTTATTCCGTGATCGAAGCGACGATGAGAGGAAGCGTCGGGGAGTGCACGATACTATTTTACTTGTCGCGGTTTTTCCGATCGATGGAACGGGGTCAATTCGATCTCCCCGGAAAAATATACGTGCTCGCCGCGATTTCGTACACTTTAATTTGTGTAATTTGGTAATGTACAGCCTGTCGGGGCTGTTAATTAGAAAATGCACAGGACCCGTCAAAGAAGTGAACGGAACTTTATTGGATCACCGCGAATACACAGTACATAATTAAAAATATTCATTCGGTTTTACCGTCTGCATGCCACATTCTTCATAAAATATATCTTTTCTGTAGTACCACTTATTGTATCGTAATTTTCTTCCTTGGTAAAGAAGAAATAAAGCTACCTTAGGCTGGTAAAATTTCTTTCACTTCTTCACATCTTCCTTTTACGTTTGCATTAGAGTTCACTGAATAATCCACTTTTTTACATTAAAGACTACATCAAAGATTTTGAACAGTGTATTCTGTTTTATGTCAACCTAACCTTCATTTTTGATTGGCTTTGGATGTTGGAACCTGTCGTGCGCACTTCTCAAAGGTCAACGCTAGACTGCAGAAGCAACTGACAGAATCTTCTCTGCGTATTAAAGTACCGCGGACAGTCACGTTTCTGCGGAACAGTCAACCCTACTCTAATAATCGGGGGTTAATTATCATAGTCAAGTATTGTGCCACATACAGAACATAAGTGAGCAACGTGAGCTGTCCTGACACCGCGATTATCGACTACGCGAAAAAGGTTCGCGTGATCGCCACTTGCCTTTCCTAAACGACTATAATTTCACGCACGTACATACACGTCCTCGCTAGTGTATTTAGAATACACAGAGCGATTAGATTGTTAGCGGACGAAAAAATCCGGATTTGTGAAGCGCTCGAGGAATCTGGGACGCGAAAAGACCAAGAGGCGCTCATACGTTTTAGGACTGGATCGTGGAACGAGGAAAGTTGTAATTTCTATTATTTCGTCGCACGAAACCGGCGGTCTATTTCCTCAAAAATCGATTTTACTGTTTCGCCGGTGTTTATTACCATTTTTTTCACTAACTTATCCTTACTTGTAGTCAAATCAGCGATTTATACAGTAAAATAAAAAGAGGGTTGTTTTCCTTCGATATAATGGACTAGGATACCTAAATATAATTTTTACGTCATTCCAATTCATTAAACATTTATTCTTGACTTTATTGCCATCAATTTAATGCAGTCCTTTATAAACAGAAGAACATTAAATCAGAGTTGGGCATTAATCGATTAAAATTTTAATCAAGATTGATTGATTAATGTGTATGATTAAAAAGTAATCATTGAAAAATCGGAGATTGATTCAATCGATTGATGAAGTTAATCGTCAATCGTTGATTAAAATTGGGGACTGATTCAATCGATTGATGAAGTTAATCGCCATACGGTATATCCATAAATTGTAATAAGAAGGGAGATAGAGACAGAGAGCGGAGATGGACACAATTGACAGAAATATATCTCAACAAAAACTCAGTTTTCATACAGTTTTGATTCCGTATTTCATTTCGAAGTTTCAGCAGTTAATCAATTATCCGATTGACGATTACAATTCAAAGGAATGTAATCGTTAATCGCAATTAACGACTAAAGTAGAAATTTAACCGTTATTCCCAATTAACGATTAATAAGTATTTAATCTTTATCCGCGCAATTTTAACGATTAATAAGTACTTAATCGTTAACCGTAATTAACGATTAATAAGTATTTAATCGTTAACCGCAATTTTAACGATTAATGAGTATTCAATCGTTAACCGCAATTAACGACTAAACTAGGAGATTAATTGTTAAATGAGAGTAACGATTGAAGTAGAAATTTATTCGTCAATTGGTTGATTAAATTTTTGCCCTTGTCTGGATTAAATTCATGGAAAACCCATGCACGGACTATCAAAGAATCACAGATTGTCGTCTCAGAAGAGTCTCAAAATAGATCAAAATGCAGGGGGTTGATGGGTCCGGAAAGTGTTCGCGCGCCGAGATTTAAATCACGAGCGACTACCGAGTGTTTTCAAAAGACCCAATCGCGCTGGAATCTCTCAGCCAATGATCATTCGCCGTGGAATAGCTCGTGCCCAAAATTTTCGTTGAGGTCAGGACCTCGGAGAGACACGACACGAAGAAAGGAGATAAAGACGGAGAGAGAGTGAGAGAAGGAGAGAGTGAACGAGAGGGTTACCCGGTTACTATTTCTGTTCCTGATGGGGAGAGAAGACTGGTGCTTCGCGTCTACTGGAAAATCCTAACATCCCCGAAGAGCCTCCCCGTGCCCCCCGCGTTTCTTCCTTATCGAGTGCTTACCCCCGGCGTCGTGTTGCCTACAAGGCGAATCCGCCCATTCGTTTCTGACTCATCTGCCCCGGCTCCCGTAGGCGTGAAAGAGACAGAAACGTTCAAGGTGCTAAATCCTAGCGGCGACGAAGGAGATGTTACGTCGGACCGTTAGTCCATGGTGAAATTGTTCGTCGCCCACGCTGCCTTCTGTTTCGTCCGATGACTGGCTGGAACCAAAGGGAATTGGTGAGGATCCGCGGCCGCCTTTTATTCGCCTCTCCATTGTTCGAGACCGGGCTTGGATCGGTTACTCGATTCCGCGTTGCGAGACGGCTCTCGATCATCCAACGGTTTATTAGACTCGTCGACCGATCGTCCACTGTTTTTAACCCCTTTCCGTAGGATCTGCTAGCGATCGCTTTTATCGTGATCGTTTTATGGTTGACAGTCTGCTGTGAAAGTCAGTAAGTCTCTTTCCTTTTGCCCCGCTACTAAATGTATTTAGTAAATGCATTATTGTTATGTGCATTTTCTACATAAGTTAATACTAAATGTATTTATTAAATAATTTTATTGAACACGCTAAAATTGCACAAAATCGACTACATCGTCTAACATCTTTAAACAATTTGCATTTTCTTGATTGAGAACGTGCCGTTCATTTTAAGATATTGAGGGTAGTCAGTATTTTCTGTGGAATTATTGCGATGATCGCGGTAATGTCCCGGGATTAGTCCAGATTTCGCTGCATCGATTGAAGTCGCCGTAAAGGCGCCGTGCATACATAAGCGCATAAAAGCTACGATCAGGACAACCGTTATCATCCTTACGTGCGCACACGTGCTCGTCTGTATCGCACGCGAGTCCGATCTTCGATAATAAGCGGGCCGTTTGCGAGCCGATAGAAAGCTGCATCGTTATACATGTATTTATGTGAGTGTACTGGATCCACCGACACACGCGCATAAATAGAAGCGTACGTAATACCGTTTCGCACGTACGAACGATATTTATTGCCCGGGGCCTGGAAACAATTCATTATTCCCCGGCCGAGGGTAATTAGTACAGTCGAAAGCTGGAAAGTCACGTCTCTCTGCCCACGCTTGCTTCTACGCTGCGCACCCGGTTGGGGTAGTTTCTCGGGGGGCGAGGAAGAAATATGAAGACAAAATCTCGTCTTTGCTGGACCGTCGGGATGGAGAGCTATTTTGGAGTACGAAATACAAATAGACTTGGCCATCTATCGTTTCCTTCTCCATTTTTCTTAGCTGGTTAATTATACACACGAAATTTTATTTTAAAGATAATTCTATGGATGAGCATTTAAAAAATATTGATACTTAAGGTTGAGGGTGTGTTGCTTCTTAATTTCACTGTAAATCGCTTTTCTAATAGGTTAAAATCAAAATAATGGATGATTATAGTGAATCTTTCTGAAGATTTTACGTCACCCTCCGAATGGAACAATTTTGCCACAAATTTAGAAATCAGTATTTTAAAATATCGTAGCTGATGGACAGATTTATCGACGTTTCCTGGCTGGTTTGTTATAATTAATCCAGTCAAAAGTAATTGGGATAATTACTTATCGGGGGCTAAAAACAGGGTATGCACCAATTTTCTCAATCGAAAATAAACTCCTCTGAGACTAGCAATTTCCAAACAACACGGAAAATCCAAACATCTTTCAAACTTTAGTATTTTCCTCTTAATTACTTCTTTTTTGTGAAACACGTACAATCGGCATGTCAGGATTAAAATTGGATATTAAGCAAATTATTATTTTATGTTCGGAACGTGAATATTTTGAAGTCAATATGAACTATCCTGAAGTCGATCAGCATATCTCATTATTAGACGGATCTTTATGCATTTATAGGAAAATTGAATAGATGAAATTCAAAGACGTAGGAAAATTTTGAAAACTGAAGATGTCAATACATGATTTTTCATCTATTAAAATTATTAAGGGAGGAAATAGCATTCTATTTGGTTTCTATTTCTTGCAATCGACGCAGACAATTTTAATTTTGCACAAAGATCTGCAGTCTAAGTGCAAAAATTGTGAAAATTCAAAGACTGTTTGAGGAAATACTACTTCTTTTGACACTTGTCATATGAACAATTGAACAATGGTTTTAGGTATCACGTTGACTTAAGGGAAACTAGAAAGCCGACTGAATTCGGGTTATAATAGACCAACGAAACTGTTCAACATTCTGTAGCCAACCTTGATCCCCGTTAAAGGGGGTTAAGTCGGTATCATCGTTGATCGCATGTTCCCCAGTCCACTATCGGTACCATGCGCGACACGGTTTCGTCCAGGAGTCGGCTGGTTGGTATTCTGCTTACGTTTTTCGCGGTGGTGTTCCGAAGGTCTGAAGGTATTGACCGGTGGCCCTCTTGGTACAGCTCGGTACCAAGGCCCCCTCTAAGGCGTACCGGGTATATGGCCATCCGTGCTGGCTGGCACCAACTATTGAACAAACTGACCAGTAGTCACGATATCCGACGAAAGTTACCCTTTGCGGGCTGCTACACCTGTTCCCCACTCACCTTGAACCGGGCGAGGGGATGGTCGAGCTACTGGATAGCCATTGGTCCTCCCACTGGAATCTTGTTTCATGCGGAAACACTTATTTTTACCGGAACGCTAAACTTCTGGGCTCTGATTAAGTCGTGACACGCAGGACTTTGAATTGATAGCTTTGCATCCGTCGTCTAAGCAAATGCAAATTGCTTAACAATTTTAGAGGCATAGACCTTGGTTCTAATATGATCTAGATAATATAATAGTCGGCAATATTTCGTGTCGATTCTCGGAGCGATTTTGCAGACAATAGTGAAAGTAGTGAGTCACATTTTGTATTTATTCTGACAAATGTTAGTTATGGAAATATTTTTTAATAAGACAATCAAATGTCTCGCACAATTCACCCCGTTCGATGACTCGCGAGGGTTGTTTACTAATAATAATTGACCTAACAATTGACAGAACAATAATTTTCAGTAAAATTACGTTTGAGCTACGACCAACTTCCCAGGCAAAAATTACCATTTCTTAAAATCATGCACCAACTCCCAAATAGTTCTGGTGTCTCGCAGCCTCGCAGAGGCATCTTCGTCAGCAGTCACGTTTGTCTGGTGTTCATTAGACCCGGGGTACCTTTTAATTTGCCCGCGTCGCGGGCGTCGGTCGCTTCACTGGCCAAAGATCCGCGGGCTCAAAGATCGCGCAGGAGCTTCAATCAGTTTTTCGAGTGCTCTGAAAAGGATACTCGTCTCTCTGTCCGTCGCGCTACTTAGCCCTCTAACGACCAGGCAAAGGAGAACGTCCCGCGGAAAGGGCCTTTGTCCCGGTGGTACAGTCAAGAAAGAAAGGAAGCAAGACGCAAAGACAGAGGGAGAAAGAGCGACAAAGAGGGAGAAAGATAAAGAAACGAAAAAGGAGAGCATCGAGAAAGCGTCGGCGTCGAGAGGACAACGCGTCGATGGCCGAGATCTTCTCTCGGTGAAGATTCATCTCTGGAGGATCGCGCGATTCACGCTCGTGCGTTTGCGCTCTCTCGTTGGATCCCGCGCTTCGAGGATCAAGGCGAGCCCTTTGAGGGCCGCTGAAGGGCCGAAAGGACGAAGAACGAAGGGGCACGGAGCAAGGAACGCGACAGTTGCGCGAAAAAAGGGGGTCGGAACGCTCCTTGACGGATGCGAACGGTGAAAAAAGGGTTGGTAAAAAAATGATCGGCCAGGATCTAAGATATAAAAAAAAGATTTGTCCCCCTCCCTATTCGGGAACGGTCCTCGGCGTATCCTTTCCTGAGGGTAAGAACGTGTACGCGACGATCACGACGGGGGACGCTGGTTTTTGCAGCTGGCCCCATCCAGAATTACCGAGCAAAAGGATTCGGGGGTCCATTCTTCTTCCCTGGACGAATAAGCTCGAAAGGACCTGCGTCCATGCGAGATGCATCTGACCTGCTCCTTCTTCATCCGATTCATCTTCCTTTTCTACAACCCTCTGCGTCCTTTTCCAGCTCCTGGCCCCCCCAATTCATGGATTTCGTACCCCCACTTATCGCTTCTTCCACGGTCGCCCTTCTACACGGATGGATCGACTCTGGACATGTATCCCTTTGTGCTGGCGATTTTTTCTGTGTTATTGGGCCTTGCGACGTTGATCCAGTGCGTTTTTATATTTTATATCGGGACAGGGTTGCTTGCTGGTGATACTTAGAGGATTGATGTATGACAGGTTTTCTGTTAATTTGAGCCTTTGTTGGCGGTGGGGTGTCGGTAGTCTAAGGTGGATGAAGATATGTTTGGGCTCATTTCTGTGGAGTTGTACTTTTGGATTTTGTTGATACCGAAGATCTATTTCATAAAATGTTTGGCTGCTTGCAAGGTTTTCTTGGTTTGGGACTGTCACAAATTGATTGAATGGGAATAGAAATGTAGAGTTCCACTTTCATTTACAGATGTGAGGAATGTTATAGAATTTTGCTGCGATAAAACATCAATATGACGGAAAGATAAATTCCTAGATTGCTCCATTGAAAATGAAAGAATGAAACAACTGCAAATACCTACAAGTCTATGAATGAAGTAAATGCGAGTATAGTTTATTGTACATTCTTCTTTATCGTCATAAAGATGTTCTGGCTTAATGAAATTCCCTACAGGTTTTATAAGTCTCATGCAATTCATAGAGACCGTGGCAGTCTTCTTATTCCGTGCTACACAGAAGACTGCGTGGAAATGAATGAAACTAGACGACATAGTCACAATGGCGGAAGTAATAATTAGCTGGGAATGCCGAGGACAAGTCGAGTTTACATGAAAAAAATGTGATCTGCGCTTACATAAATCCACTACTTCAAAAAATTCATTGAATCCGTCTCAATCAGTTTTAAAAATTTGAAATCTCAGACAAATAGAATTCCCTAAATTCTGTAATCTTCTTTCGAGGGTACAATCGTCTCTAACATGTCATTTACTTTTACACATTTTTTCAACTATTGTTTGTAATGTTTAGCTTATTTGACGACTGCGAAGGGGTTGGAAATCACCCCAAAAATAATCAGACAGGAAATGGGGGTTGAAAAACAGTTGGAGGGGTTCAAAACCACCCGAAAATAATAAGACAGAAGATTTAATATGTAGTAGTTATAATAGTCGGAGATTTAATACTTAATATTTTATTCTCAACTAGCTGTTTGTCACAATAATTGGAACGATGTCTCGTCTTGAACCACTATGGCTGACAATACACAAATTTGTACAAACGTCCGCAGCTTGTTCATTATGTTGTTACCACGGCGTTTCCACCTGGCGGACTCGGATCGATCCTTGAACCAGAGAAAAATCATAAGCTCGCGTCTTCTTTTCAGCGAGACCATCGAACGGCTGACAAAGAATCTTTAATCAAACGCGGATAAAAGACGCGGGCGCGGATATTCTTTCAGGAGACAGGAGGAGATTCGAATCCGGCCCGACGTATCCTCGCGAGCGAATTTCTGGGTCATCCCTTTTGTGTGCGAGGCTTGTTTTCCCGTATTTACGGGACGCGGCCGGTTATATCATCCTCTTTCTCTGTCCCCGGAGGATCGGTGTCCTGACGCTTGATCACGGGACACTAGGAAAAATGCGCCTCAAAAACCGTACCGACGCGATTATGTCACATGGTCTAGCACGTCCGGGGACCTACTCGAAAAACGGGATTCGTTTTTCGCGGTCCGACGGGGATCGTGAAAGATCGCAAATTGCTCGGACAATTTTCTATGGGGGACCCGATCTTCCGTTCGAGGGCGCGGACCGAGAAAACGTCCGATGGGATTACAAGGCGCGAAAGGACACGGATTCCTTTTTCCCCATTCAACGGCTCGCTCTCTCTTCTGCCCTGAACTCACAGGATCCTGGTAATTTCATGGAACCGGAAAGTTGATATTAAACTCGCACCAAGTTTCAAAGATGCTTTATGAATTCTTCGCGCGTCTACGAAGAATATTCTCTAGGGAATGTTTTCTATTAATCTTTTGATCCGCCTGGGCAACTTTATAGTCCGGTAATCTAGCGACAATCTTTATTTTCTGAACTTCATTTTCCTACGCAGAGTAATACACAGCAAATACATTTTCATCTGTAGTCTAGATGTAATGGGTAAATTGTAGATGAATATTCGTTATATTTTTGCGAGTGTTTAAAGCGAAGTTCGGCGTTAATCCCCGGACCTTCTGAGACGCACTATGCGACGGTTCTAATCAGCGGAGTCTCAGCAACGGCTGAGATCTCATTGTTATCTCGGCCGTCTCGAGGTTGTCGCGGGGAATTGGACCTAGCTGCGGCGCCATGGCCGACGGTGCTTGCCACCTCGCAAATACCGCGATCAAATATACGTGAATCACGATCATTCTGCCGGGGGTATAAGTGCGCGTATCTCGCCTGATGGCCGCACCGCGGAGAAATAAAACGGCGGCGAGCGAGCAGTAAATTAAATAAACCGAGGCCGAAAAACGCTCGTCCGGAATTCGGCGCGTCCGTGGTCACGCAGAAGGTGGCGTCGCCGCGGCAAGATGGAGCAAACAATTGTACAAACACCGCCGTATTTCATGATAACACATGTACAAACAGCCTTACGTAAAGCTGGCAATTATACGATAAAACTGGACGGACCGAGACGAAACACGAGCGCACTTTTGTACACACGGATATGGGGGCCCCCGGTTAGAGGATGGACGAGGACGCCGGGCGTGGCGATGCCGACATCTTTTGGATCTCTCTCGAACGGCGCACGTGTGTGTCTCTTCTCGGGTCATCGTTTTCGAGATGACTCGGGACTTTCGCGTTGGCAACCGGCGAGTCTCCCCTGCCGCGAGAAATTCGAGACACTGGTCGAAAATCCACTGTTCCGAGAACCATTGGTGGGAATTAGGGGACATTTCCAGAAGTTAGGCGAGGAACTCGTGCAATTGTTGGCTGTCGCATTCGATGGCCGCGAACGATCATTTCTACTTGTTTATTTTAGGTTTTTTGGTAAGAACATTTTGGTAATTGTTCACTTTTCAATAATTTCATTCAGTATGAAAAATGACTTGTATGGGATTCTCCTAAAATGCACTCCACAGTATTTTTCATGAAACCCTGAAAAATTGAATTGTTCGAAAAAACTAGAGGCGTATATTAACATCTCAGAGATTGTTCTACTGTTCTTGTATTTAATTCGGCTATTTTATTATACTTCTTTGCAAATAATCATCATCGAGTTAAAATTACCTTTGACCTTTCTACACCCCGTAAGCTGAACTGGGTTACCTGCAGGAGAGTAAAAGGGTTGCCTGCATACAGGGGATGTAACAATTCACCATAGAAAATTTCTTTGGGAAACACGATGATCGTACCTTGTGTTTCATTAACTTTCTGCTGCTAGTGAACTTTAATATGTATATGTCTAAAATGCACAGATTGGTGCTTTGAGACCCGTAAATAAATATTGCATAGCAGGAAAAGAATTCCAAACAACTCGCTAGAAAAAAATTTCCGGAAATCAATCGTACAAAGGGTGGCAGTAAAGACAGCCAGCCATCCTCGGCAAAAATCAACAAAATCAGCCACATTCCTCTCGAGCGAATCCCTTCGAAGGAAACCGAGTTAGCTGGGTGCACCCCTGTCTCCGGTCACCCTTATTACATCGGGGCAGGGTGCTGTCGCAGCTTCGGGGCTTGGGAAACCGAGGGGAGTGTACTCTGGCGGGAAAAATCGGAAGCCTGACCCGGGACATGCGCTGGCGCGTACGTCAGGCATCTGCCGTATCGATCGAGCGGTTCAGGCATCGGAGCGAGGAGAGAAGCAAGGGCGAAGGAGACGCGGTCGGCCGTGCTCGTCTGGTTGCCTGGGTTCGGGGCTGCACGCGTGTGAACGGGCCGCGGCTCCTGCGGCTAGGCAACCGAACTTACACGAGATTACGCGGAGCCAATAGCGTCGCAGGAGCGGCCGTCAAAGGCATATCGCAATGCGTGGTATGAGCCGAGTCTCTAAAAGGGGATTAGAGCTCCTCGTATTCCAGGATATGCGCGCACACATACACACATTCGGAGAGACCAACACCCACGCGACGCTTACACGGATCTGTGTTCTCTCTTCTCCCAAGCTGCTGCTCCACGCATATGTACCGCCGCTGGATATCGCGTACATATGCACTCAGCGAAAGGTATATGGCCGAGGATATGTGTATGTGTGTGGGTGGATCCGCGTAAGCGGCGCAGGAAGTCTTGCTTTGCTCCAGAACGGGAACGGGATTCTCGAAGACGCGATCGAGGGATGGGCGCGCGGATAGATAGTCTGCCGGCAGAGATACGTTCTTTACCGAGGACACAAAGCGAAGATCCGCGACACGGACTCTCCGTGTGTACCGTAGCACTATTAAGAACCAGGATCGGCTGCCGATTCCTTTCAAACAGTCGCGACGAGTCTCGATTCGCTCGCAGCCGATTCGATCGCACAGATTTTTAGATGCTCGCTGCGTTCGTTGTATAATGGCCGAAGGAGTGCTGCGGAGATTGGGCTTTCTGCATCCCGTCTGTTTATTCGGTTTTACTGACGTTAAGAGCTCTACGCGGAAATTGCTGCGTCGTTGACGGTGCTTACATGCCGGAGAGCTAGAAGACACGTTTAATCCTTTTTATACAGCATTTGTTGAGCGATGGCTAACAGTATTTCGAAACGTATTTCAGGACGATGAAGATAAATTTTTATGTTAAATTTAATTCCTCAAAAATGAATCAACTACCACAAATACGAACTATATCGAGGGGTGGCCGAGTCTTCAGCATCATCGTGAGCGGAAAGGGCGGCAACGGCCGTCATCGCGGGAATTTATTCGCCGTCGAGCGGCTGGTTTTCTTTAAATAGGGACTGCTCTCTATCGCGGTGAAAACTTCGCGGAGTAAGTTCGCCGCGCGAAAGTTCGCTCGTCGAACGAAACTCCGCCGCGCGGAAATAGGGGTGGTTTTCAAAGTCGTCGACTTTCACCGTTCGCCAATTATCCCGGCCACTTTCGATTTTTCCGCTGGTTCGTAAACTCTCCGAGCCGCCGCCGCTTAATTTGAATAAATTTCTAAGCGAGCCGCCCCTCGCCTCGCCCTACTTCCGTGCCCCACTCTGCCCCTCTCGGTGCCACCCCCTGGCACCCTCTGTAACCCCCTAGCACCCCTTGCACCCGTTTCTCTTGCCCCCTCTACCGGGCGGTCTTCTTGGCGGTGCACCCCTTTCTCGCGCCCCTTGTCTCTTCTGCGCGTGCCGTCGTAAATCGCGAGTTCACTTTCCACACTTTTCACCTAGTTGGCGCGACGCCAGCCCGTCGGGAAAGGAACGGAACCGGGAGAAAAAAGAGGAACAGGAGGAACAGGAAGGAGCCAGCCGAGGAACGCCGCGAAACTTCCCCTTTAAGACGCGGCGTGCCGACCTCGCGGATCTCGACCTGCAATTATTCTCGATTTCCATCCTACTGTGACCGGACGAAGAATTATCTCGAGCTTCCCGGCCCTGGAAGAG